>NW_025814059.1:1985000-2293551 GCF_018902025.1 Drosophila willistoni | reverse complement strand
TTCGTCTTCCTTTGCCTTTTCCTTATCCTTTGTCTTTTCGGCTTTCTCTTGCTGCTGCTGCTGCAGTTGCTGTTGCTTCTTAGCTCCTGCTCCGGCCGTTTTCCGTCCCCGAACTGCTGCTGCAGCTGCTCCTGGTGATTTTTTTGGACTAGCCTTACCGCCCTTTTTCAGTTTAATCGTTTTGGCCAGCGGTTGCTCATCATCGGAACTAAAATCGAAAACGTTTAAACTCTTTTTACCCTTGCCAGATGAGGAGCTGCCACCACCAACACCACCACCTGTAGCTGTGGCTGTGGCTGGACTAGTGGCGCCACCACCACTACCATTCTCTAGGCGCTGCTTGTGGGCATCTTTGGCATAAATACTGGAATTTGTTTTCTCCTTGGGTTCCGCCGCTGCCGCCTTAACCGGTTCGAGATCTTTTACCAACTTTTTCTCCTCCTTCTCGTTCTGTGACTTGACTTTGTCCTCCTTTTGCTTTTGCTTGTCCTTCTCCCTTTCCCTGTCCTTTTCGTTTTCGTTTTCCTGAACTGGCAATACTTTGACGGGCTCAAAGAAAGCCCTCTGACGTGTCATACGGCCGGAAGATTCAGGTGATGGTATAAATATGGGTGATTCCTTTTGACGTAAACGCTTGACGGGCGCTGCCGACTTTTCGCTAACTGCAGCTGTTTCCACGTTGGTAACCTTTTTGACTACTGCCGGACGTCCACGTTTGGCCGGGGGCTCTGATTTGGTTTCCACTTGTTCGGGAGGCGCCGCCGTCTCAATGCCATTACGGGAAGAGGCATCGTGGGCGGAGAAATATTCATCCTCATCATCGTCATCGTGATCATCGTCATCTTGATCCTCATCTTCATCGTCATCGTCATCGGTTTGACTGCCATCGATAAGAGGTTTGCTGTCTTTGACTATAGATCGGTTCGAGCGACGCTTGGCATCTGTATTGCACTTTGTGTCTGTAGCTCTGGCCGCTGCTGCTCCTCTGCCTCGCGCTGCGCCCCTCCTATTGCCCTCTGCGACAACTTCGGCCCGCTTGCGCACAGCTCCGGGCAGAATAGCAGCAGCTCCAGGTGGCTTTGGTAGTGGAGTGGCACTCTGTGTAGTTGGAGTTGATGCCACTGCTTTGGTTTTATTACTTGCAGCAGCAGCGCTTTGTGTTGATCTCAACTCTTGGCCTTTTGCCGCCTGGCCCTTGGCTGGTCTGCCCCTTTTCTTTTTAGCATTTCCACCTCCTCCTCCTCCTCCCCTGGCTCCGGCGCCGCCACCACGATTGCCCTTTTTATTGTTATTATTATTATTATTATTGCTGCTGGCCGCTTCCGAATCCTTGGATTTGCCCTGATTAAGAAAATCCAAATGGGCGGGCAATGCTGGGGTATTACGAAAACATAGAAACGTTAGAAAATCCTGCGGCTTGGGGCATTTGTTGGGTAAAATCTCAATGGGCGGCTGTTGATTTTGATCGGCACCAGCTCCGCCGGCTTCACCTGCACCACCAGCACCGCCACCACCACCCGATGAGGTGCTTGGACCTCCTCCAGCATTCGCCATACAAGCAGCAGCAGCTGCTGCGGCTGCCGCGGCTGCACTGGATGAACTGCTACTTGGTGCACTTTGGCCCTGGGCGAACTTCCTTTGAGCCTGCACCTTGGTTCTATAGAAATTGGAGAGAGTGAGAGTAACAAGAGAAAGTAAGTTTTAATTGCAAACGGAATTGTAATTCTATATCAATTAGTTGGGCAAATATTAATTTTCAAATGGGAAATCAAAAGCAAGAAAGCGTTGAATTACACACACAAATACACACACATTAACACATACAGTGAGACCCCCTTTAACTTACAATTACTTGAATTACTTCTAGAATGATTAAACTCTTTCATTTTTAAGTAAGTGAATTTTTGAAAGCTTTTCCTATATATGCTATCAATGGAATTACAGATATCAGTCTAAGTTTAAAAATAAATATATTAAAATTTCTGTCAAAATTTGAAACTTGTCTTGTTTGATTGTTAACAGGTTTCCATTGTAGCCAGTGTCCACTATACGAGTATATAGAGCTGCAGGCTCCCCCTAAAATGGCAAAATGCGAAACACCCCTTCAGCAAATCATTACAACAGCAACAGCAACAACAACAACAACAACGCCACGACACGATGTTGACGCTTGCTTATACAATTGAGCTCCTCCCCCCACCCCGTGTTTCGTTTAAACCTTCCACAAAACTGCCTACTACTGCCCTTACTCCTGCGGGGGCACCATAACACCCCCATCCCCACAATTGTAACCCCCCACTCCGCAACCCTTGGCAAAAACACATCTACAACGCAACGTCATCTCTATTGAATTACACACACGTCTGTGTCAGTGTGTGATATATGTACATACAAAGTGTGTGTATTCAATGCATAGATGGAATGTTTTTTGTATGTGTATTTTACATATTGTGTATGGGCAACTTTATTTTGCAATTGATAGATTGTAGAATATGTAGATAGGCTCACCTCTTGGGCATTTCGGGTGATGACTCCACAGCCGTTGCCGCTGCAGCTGATGCTGCTGTTGTTTGTGCTGTTGTTGTTGTTGCTGCTGCTGTTGGAGGCGGTGGAGTCTCCGTTTCCTTGCGGCGACGCTTGCTGTCTTTTGAGACAACCATTTTTATTTTTCTTCCTTTTGCCGTTTTCGTTTTGACGTTTATTTCGTATCAAATTTTTTTTTCTTTCTTTCTTTTATTTTTATTTATTTTTTTTTTTTTGTTTTTTTTTTGTAGCAAATTTTTGGCGCCTCTTTCTCACACTTTTGGGCGCGCGCGCCTCTCTAACTGTGGGAAAGGGGAGAGGGTGGTGGGGGAAGTGGGCAGAAGTGACTCTGACTCGAACTCTAATTTATGCAAAAAAAAAAAAAAAAATATTTTTATATATGTATTTAAAAAAAATAGACTCTGGCAATTTGTGGAATTAGATGACGACGACGACGATCTTTGCAGTTTACATAAACGCAATTGCCAATTTTTTTTTTTTGTGTTTTACATATATATATACATATGTATATATATGTATGTACATATATCTACAACAAACACTGATTTCTGTGCCTCAGCACGCAATTTAGATTGTATTTTCGTTTCATATTTCTTTTGTCTTATCGTTTTTTCGTCTATTTTTTTTAACACTTTACGTTGCAGATTATTGTCTCGGTGATGTGATACATTGTGTTAATTTAACATTTCACAAAATTGCAATTAATGGCCAGCAAATTAAATACATTTTCTTTCTTTATTGAAATTTTTTGCTTGCACATATTTTTTCCTTCTTTCGCTCTTCTTCCACCGCTTTGCTTTTGCTTTGTGGTGTCATGGCGGATCTGGCATTTTTTTCATTGCCACCCATTGGTCACACTAAAACGTTTTGTCTAGCCAAAACTAGCTTTTTGTTGGCTTGTTAATTCATTTAGCTAGTATACGGCAACACTTTATTGTCATCGATGAAAAACTATCTGGCAACGTTGCCTGTGAGTTGACAAAAAATTAATTTTATTTAATTTTAAATCTTTTTCTAAAAAAAAGAACGGTACATCAAATCAAATGGGCGAAGCAGCTGGCAATTGGTGTCTCATAGAGAGTGATCCAGGTGTTTTTACTGAACTAATCCGCGAATTTGGTAAGTTTCGCATTGTTTTTGGGCGCCGCGCGCTTTCAATGACGCCGGCAGCGACAACGCCAGGGCTTAAGGTTTCAATTTCAATTAGAGCTAACAACAGAAAAAAACCTTTTTTAGGCTGCGATGGTGCCCAGGTAGAGGAAATCTGGAGTCTGGATGGTGAATCGTTTAAGAATCTGGAACCCATTCATGGTCTGATATTCCTCTTTAAATGGGTTCAGGAAGATGAACCTGCTGGTAAAGTGGTCCTGGACAAGGATAATATCTTCTTTGCCAAGCAAGTGATCAGCAATGCATGCGCCACCCAGGCGATATTAAGTCTGCTAATGAATCTCGAGCACGAGGACATTAAACTGGGTGAAACACTTACCAATTTCAAAGACTTTTGTCAATGTTTTGATCCTTACACAAAGGGACTAACCTTAAGTAATGCCTCCCAAATACGCACAGTGCACAATTCGTTTGCGAGGCAAACTCTCTTCGAATTGGACATGAAGAATCCCCAAAAGGATGAGGATGTTTATCATTTTGTTGGCTATATGCCAATTGGCGGTCGACTCTATGAGTTAGATGGCCTGAGGGAGGGTCCCATTGATTTGGGCGAGATCAAGCCAGATCAGAATTGGGTAGATGTTGTTCGACCCATTATTGAGAAACGGATGCAACGGTACTGCAATGGCGAAATCCATTTCAATCTAATGGCCCTCATTTCGGATCGGCAGCGTATTTATGAACAGCAAATTGATAAACTTCTTAATCCCAGTGAAAATGCCATGGATACCGAGGAAGATCGTCAGACCGAAATAAATAGCTTGCGATCCTATATACAATATGAAATCGAGAAAAAGAAACGATACAAACTGGAAAATGTTAGACGCAAACACAACTATTTGCCCTTCATAGTCGAATTGCTGAAAATGCTCGGTGAGACTGGACAACTGATGCCCATTTATGAGAAGGCCAAACAGCGGGCGCTGGAACGCGAACAGAAGCAATGCAAAAAGGATAGCAATTAAAAATTGCTTTAAAAAACAAAAACAAAAAAAGTTCATAAACATATACCATGGCTATATAGTTAGGAGAAAAACTGCCTTGTATTAAAAAAAAAAAAAAAAAAAACTTTTTACTTTTTTTCTACTCGTAAAATCTCTTTCGCCGTGTTACTCTATATAACTAGAAAAACTATAGAAAAGAAAACGAAAACAAAAAAGAAAAACAGCATAATAAAGATTTTCCCCCCTCTATAAAATACGTATATTTCATCCGATTATAAGGACGCTCAAGGGATCGACGATTTTACGTCCGCAAGACGCTTTAACCGGAAGGATTCAAAAAATTCTTGACTATTTTACAGTTGCCACGTTCATAATAGGTTTTAAAATAAAAACAATTATTTATTAACCAAAACCAAAATTTTAATAAATTTTTCACGAGTTACGAATGCTGTGTGTTTAGCTTATTATAGGTTTTTAAAAATTTCAATGGACAAATAAATCTATTTAGTATTTGCTGTCACATCTTAATTTTGATCTTGGTCGTTTTCGTCACTTGTTGTCCTCCAAAGGTTCCTCACAAATCGGCATACCATTATTAATAAAAACATATTCTTCCAATTCTTACTTTAAAATCGGTAGCTCTTACCCAAACCAATAGAGGAATTTCGTTTTCCTTTAAAATATCACTTAAGAATAATAAATAAATACATTTCTAAATTTTTTTCCATTATTGTGCTGCATTTTCCTTTATAATGTCGCAATATCCGGTTGAATTACTAAGCGGAGTTTCTTTTATATAAGTTTGTATGGGGACCAAGGGCTATAACCGGACTGATGCTTTAAGCAGAGTCGTTATAACCGGATTCTACAAGATTTTCTAAATTATAATTTAAGAGCCAACAAGTCCTGGCGATTGAAACTTAGACGATGTGAGCAAGAAACCGTAATTAAACTGATGCATGCCATCTTACTCTCTTTCATAACAATGTCCTGGCTCCTTAGAGCAAGAAGGAGAGCTCTATCGTGACTTTTTAGTAACTTGGACACATTTACGTACATATTACAATAAATCTGTTAAATAAATGACAATTTAACCAATGCCCCTTGCTTTGTTATGTCCTAGAAACAACATTTTTCAAAAGGATATACAGGATATATCATACAGTTTAAAATATTTGTATAAATTTCCACAAACACAAGAAACAATTCAAAATTATTTTTTTGTATCATGGTCCTAAAACTATTTACAAATTCATAAAGTTGTGAAGAAAAAGGATTTCTATATAATTTTAAGAAATTAAACCTTGCTTTAAATTCAATCTTTTGCGGAACGCTTTATCTCTTATAAGTCTAGACTAGTAGTTTCTTATAAACTCACAAAAATGGTTTATTAATTTGGGTCAAGAGATCAGTCAGTAAAATTGTCTGTTTATTCATCTTGGATTCTGATATAGAGAATATAATAAGATATAGAAAGGATAATACCAAAATCAGCAGGATCTGTATTTTCTAAAATAGTTATGAAACAAATAATGAAAGGCCAAACAGTTGTATATGATATATATAAAAGAAAAATATTAGTCCTTATTTAATTAGATTGGTGTTTGTTTTTAATAACCAAAGATAGAATGAAATAAATTAGTAAACTTTAAAGAAATAAAAACAAAAAAAAACTCTACTGGCGCCCAAAGGTATGCACATAAAAAAGGTGGAATCTGCAGTTGCAAGCTTTTCCGTTCTTTTTTCGCTTTATGTGGTTTGAATTCCCAACTACTTTTAGCGTTGAAGATATGGTATGGGCATTACAACTGTAGATTCTTTAGCGAAGACTGCCGATGATAGAACTTAAGGGTTCTTGAAATAGATATACAGACAACCTGCTCACTATTTGTGCTGCCTATAATTTTAAATCTTATAAGTTAATAAGATTTATTGACCTCAAACCGGCTAAAACTTAGTTTTGATTAACTTCAATAAAAAAAATGTAACATTTACATTTCAAAGTCAACAGCCAGACAAATAAAAACAAATTCAAATTGGACTCGTAATTTTTGTAGAAGAAAATTTGCAAGTGTTTAAACAATTAAAATAAACAATAGACTTTTCTATTTCTAGACTCATAAATTCGTATAAAGATAATGTGAAATTTTAACCAACTTGGAGACAGTAAAAAAACATAGATAATTTTCGTATATAATAATAATATATTTTCCGTTATTCATATATGTCTGTATATGTATATATATATATATATATACTATATATATAATTTACAATTGCTAGGTGTTTCGATTTGATTTTCTTCGGTTCTGCTTTTTAATTTTCATGCCTGCATATATATATATATATATATTTATTTATATATATATATATGTATGTATATATAATTGTATATAGGAATATTTAGTTTTTGTTTAATCATCATGATCGTAATCTCATACTGCAGCCGATCTGCTTTAATCGGATTTAACTTATTATCTAGTTGTCTACAATTCAATATACGCTTATGATTCTTCATATCGGGAACTTTCATTTTGGGAGGTCTTTGATTTAGTGTTTCCTTTATTTCAAGTTTTTTTTTTTGTTTTTTGGTGTTTTGCTCTTATATGACTAGATCTTAATAACTAGAGAACTGGTAAAAGGAAGGAAGAGGAGGTATTCAAAGGGAGAGGAGGGATGGATTTTGTTGGGATGTTGCAATTATTTTGTTTTTCTTTTTTTTTTGTTTTGGAAACCGAAGTAGAAGCGCTACAGAAAATATATGTATATATATATATGTATGTGTATATGTATGTATATATGTTTAAATTATGCTTCACTTAAAGTCGATTTTCATATTTTTGCTTGGCTAAATTGTTTTAATTATGTTTTCATTTATGCATTTTCTGATTTTGTTAACATTTTTTAGGCTAAAGTTTTTTTTTGTTTTTACTAATTTTTATTGGGCATGTTTGTTTGTATGTATGTAATGTAGTTTTAGCACTTAGTTTTCCCATAATGTTTTCATTTTGGTTTTTTCGTTTTTTTTTTTTTTTTTTTTTTTTTTTTTGATTAAATTTTGTTTAACAATTTTCCTTTTATTTTTGTTTTGTTTTTAGTTCTTGAAGACACAACAGTTACTGGTCCAGTTCCAGGAAGAATATATATATGTATATGTATGTGTGTTGTAGTTGTTGTTGTTGCTGCTGCCGATGTTATAGTTGTTGCTTTTACCGTTGCTGTGGTGCATAACTGTACTGTGCTGCCAAATCGTTGCATACTTCGCTGCGCTGCTGCTGCTGCTGGTGTTGCTGTTGCTGCGTACCAGCATTTAGGGCGGCAAAGGCATGAAGTGGGCGTGTATGGGGATGCTGTGCTGTTTCATAGGCGGTTATATCAATGCTGGGCGCTAAAAACAAACGCAAACAGAATAAATCAAGTCTTTAATACGCCGGAAACCCCAAATAAAACAGCAAACTCAATTTAAAAAGAAGAAGAAGGATGTTCGTTAAAGATTTAGAAGGCTTTAAACCAGACAAAAATATAACAAATATTGTTAATATTTCAAGTTTTAAGTTTAGTAATTACTTATTTTGTAAAACTATTCTAAATGCCATAATCAAGACCTCATATCCTCTGACCTTTTTAAAAGAAAATTACACAGGTCGACTTGATTTTTGGTGATGTTAACTTTAGAGGTGTTCTTAGCTAATTTGGGTACCCTAATTCTAACTGCATACTCGGTTTTTGTCCATCACATCCAGATTTTGTGATATCAGGGAATCTGTCTATACTATAGAAAGTTAAAAATTGTTTTTCTTGCATTTTTAACAGATTTTAGAATATCCTGTTCAAGGAAAATAGCTCTTGTTTGCAAACAATTTGTTAGATGCTTAAGATTCCAACAATTCTTTAAAATTAATAAAGCAGCCAGTGCTTCGAAACCCTATAGCATACTTTTTGGTTCAAATTTTAATCATTTTAGAACCATATCCAAATTGTAAAATATCTTTCTATCTGTTTTTGTAAATTGCTTTTAAATCAGACCTAATATATCAATAGGTTAAAATAATTTGTTTATATTATACTACAAAATATTCCAATTGAGGTCATTCCAACGCATTTTTTGTCGTAATCCTGACGTGATGAGCACAAACTAAGTACTGGGCCGTGATCGGCATTATATAAAAGACCCGTTGCTATTATTTTTACTCTAAGAGACCTTTTGAACACAAAACACTTATTCATGACCTTAAAAATGTCGGCCTGTGTTACCTGTAGCGATGGTAGTCAAATTATCTGAGGACAAATGCATCTCAAATATTAAAATCAAAGCCCCAATCGAGCTGCTCACGTAATTTATAGGCGTCTCCTTAGATCCTAGATAGTATTGAGATCATACAAAGAATCCTGAAATAGGCGAAACTAGGGACGCTCTTTTTTTGGAGCCATAAGTGAATGGATGAATCTCCTTTTAACTTAGAGCCAAGTTTAAGATATTTCTTCAATTTTAATCGAATCCCTGGAGATGCATGTAAACAGCCTTAAACACTTAGGTGTTCTTTTGTTTTCTACAACGTAACACTTATGTATGTATTTATTATTGAAAATCTATATCCTTCAGGTATAAATCGCATGTAGAATTATCTCTATTAAGTTTGCCGCAATCTCAATGCATTAAACTCGAAATTGATAACCCGAAGAGCTTATATAAAGATGTTTCTAGGGAGTATATAGCCAAAATCTCCCCTTGACTCACCTGCCGCATGTAAGCGATTGTAAAGATTTTTGCGTTTCTTTTTTAATAAAGCATCCAGATTATAATTGTCCAGTCCCGATCTGTTAACACAAGATTATCCATTAATAAATTAAGAAATAGACTTTTTTAATTGCAATACATACTTTTCCGTACGACCATGACTCATTAGATCTTTAAATGCCACATAGATTTTGTTTAATGTCAAATTGGATAACCCCTGGCCCAGATATCGTACAAATTTAAGTTGCTCACATTTGGATAAAGCGCTCTCGTGGAAGTCCAAAAAGGGTCGATGATCGGATATCTGATATTCCTATATACACACACACACAAACGCACACACACACACACAAATATAAATGTATAAAATAGAAAAATATAAACAAAAAACAAACAAATAGATACATTAGTAAAGTTTCATTTATAAATCAGGGCAAGAGTTTTGTTCTATACTAAATAAAATGATGTGAATGGAAATTTTTCATTTTTCATTTCGTTTCGTTCGATCTGCCAATTCTGCCAATTCTTCATTAGATAAGAACAAATCTCCGCTTTTCACCATATATAGCTTTTCTTGTATTATCTTGATTTTCTTTCTTTTCTTTCATTTTGTTTTTTTTTTTTTTGGAGTATGAGGGAGGGCGTTGATGTTGTTGCTGCTCCTCCTCCTACTAATACTATTCGTCTTTTCTTTTTTCATATACATAAATGCATTTTGCATTTGTTGCTTTTGTCGATTTGTTAGTAATTTTTTTTTATTTTTTTTTTTTTGTTTTTTGCTCACATTGCAAAACTTGATGAAATTCTCGATGAGTATGTACTTTTCATAATTGCTCAGACATTGCTGGCTACTCTGTATACCGAACTGTTTTAATAATTCCTGCTTTTTGGGCGGCAGGCGGCTAATATGTGTGCAAACCCCATCCTCAATCCGATGCGTCTCATGTACATCGAAATTCTCATAGATAATCATGTGCTCGAGTGATCTTGGTGGCGGACCCAATGGCGGTGGTAAAGGTAACGGCAGAGTTAGCCCTGTATGGGGGGGTAATGGGGGTGGCGGTGGCAACAATGTGCTTGGCCCCCTTTCAGCTGATGCACTACAGCCATACCGTGGATCCATTGCTGATTGTTGGTGTTGGTGTTGATGTTGATGTTGCTGCTGCTGCTGCTGCTGATGTTGTTGTTGCTGCTGTTGTTGTTGTTGGGCCGATGCGGCTGCGGCTGCTGCTGCGGCCTGTGCTGCTGCGGCTTGTGCTGCTGCTGCTGCTGTCACATAACTGTTCATATTATTTTGTCCATGATTGCTGTGATGACTGTTGTTGTTGTTGTTGATGTTGCTGCTGTTGTTGTTGTTGCTGCCGCCATTGTTATTGCTGCTGTTACTACTGTTGCTGCTGTTATTGTTAACAGTGGCACTGCTGTTACTATTACAGCTGCTAGCATTGCTATTACTGCTGCTGGTGTTGCTGTTATTGCCGCTACTGTTGCTATTAACAAATTCCAGTGAGCCATCATTTGCAGCTGCCATATTCTTGAGGTCTATAAAACAGAATTAAAACAAACAAAAACAAACAGAGAAAGAGAATAGAGAAAAGTCAATACTCCCTCTGTCCTTCCTCTTCCCCCCATTTTCTTTATCATTTTACCGATCCAACTAGAAGAATGAGACATTTCTATGCTATCGATAGTTTTGTTTGTAATCGGAAAAAATTTCAGACTTCCAGATAAAGATTGTCCTTTTTTTGTTATTGGTGTTGAAATCTTTAAATTCATTAATCTAAGGAAAACTTTTACGACCAATTTCTAATCCTTTGACTATTCTCTACTTCCTTAGACTCAAGGATTAATCCGGTATTGAGGATTTTCGCAACCTAAACAAATCGATTTACTTTTTGAAATCCACAAGAATTTAACAATCAATCAGTGATTATGAAATGCTAGAGAATTTAAAACTTAATTTTGTCTATTTTAAAGCTGAATCTAAAGCAAACAAAAAATAGCATAGAAACATTTTCAATTTCCTTCCATTAACATAAAAATCCCACTCTCCCCTCCCCACCCACATACATAATGACCGAGCACAAATGCAGAGGCGGCGTAAAGCAGGCAATTCATTTAGAATAATAAACAAAATTTTAACAACTTTTTGTTCTCAATTGTTTTCTGCTTTATATATGCATGTATGTATTTATATATATATATATTAATATACATACATATATACATATCTATTATGGTTTTTGTTTGTGTGGTGTGCTAGCAAACAAATTCAATATTTATGTATGTATATATATATATCTACATATATATATATATATAGATTTGAATGTATATATATAGAGGAGATGTATTTACTTGTATAATTAGGATTGGTTTACACATATCATCATTTCTTGTTCTTGGCTTACTAAAATATATCAATATATGTATATATATATATACGTTTATAGCGTGGTGTTATTATTCATTTCATTTTGCTAATTGTAATAATCTCTTTTCAAGGAATAACATTGCATAGTATTCAGGGTCTTGTGTGTGTGTATGTGTGTGTGTGAGTGTGTATATATTAATTTAAATGGTATAGGTATGTATAATCTCATATGGTCAAACATAATACATTTATAGGTTTTGTTCTATATATATAAAAAAAAGAAAAAAAATAATTGTATTTGCAAATCCACCAAAAACTTGAAAAACTTTCATATTCTCACATTTATCAAAATTTCAATATCATCTTCTTCAGATTTAAATGCGAATCCATTTGATTTCCACATGCCTTAAATAAAGGTTAATTTTTTATATTTTAGTTTTTGTTTTCAAGTTTTTGGTAAAATTACAAACAACCGTTATTTTTTCTTTTTTTTTCTTGTTTGTTTTTATAAAAATTTGGCAAAAAGCTGGTTAAAAATTAGTCTACAAACGAAACATAAAATTAAATGAACAAAAATATATATATTTATAATCAAAAAAAAAAAAAAAGAAAACTAAATAAAGTGATAGGAAATACTTGTGAAAATAAATTGTTGTTGTTGTTTTTGTTTTTGAGGAGGGGGGAAATAATGTTTTCTAATTGGGATACAATATTTCTGTCAACAGGTGGCGCCACCATTCTCACATCACATCATTTCAATTTCTTCCTTTGGCGCCACGCCGCAGCCAATCTCACATGACGGATGGGGATGGAGAAGAGGATTGTTGTGGTCCGGCTGCGGCTGCTGCTGCTGAAGATGATTGTTGCTGGGATGTTGTTGGCGGTGCTGTTTGTTGTTGTTGCTGTTGCTGCTGTTGTTGTTGCTGTTGTAGTTGTTGTTGTGATGGTATTTGTGGTGGCGGCGGTCCTTGGCTATAGCCCATGGCAGCCATATGCTGAATATGCGGATGAGGATGTTGCTGATGGGGATGCTGCTGTTGATGTGGATGTGATGGATGCGGAGGATGCGCATGTGGATGTGGGTGTGGATGCGGATGTGGGTGAGGATGGGCATGTGCATGTGCGTGTGCGTGTGGATGTTGATGTGGATAGAAATGTGGATGGTGTTGCGGTTGATAAGCAAAATGTGGATGCCCTTGATGGAGATGTGGCGGCGGTGGTGGCGGCGTTGCTGGTGGATAATGTAGATGTTGTTGTTGTGGATGCATACGAGTTGGCGTATGCGGCGTATGTAGCTGCGGATGTGATTGTGGATGATGTGGTGGCAAATGAGGATGTGGATGCGGATGCTGATGATGATGTTGCTGCTGTTGTTGTTGCTGTTGTTGTGGTGTTAGTGGTGGTACTGCTGGTTGTTGTTGCTGCTGCTGCTGCTGCTGTCCTAGAGGTACACTCGATGGCAAATGTTGTCCAACTCCAGCACCTACAGTAGCAATTCCATTTCCTGCTGCATTGCCTGCCATTAGGGGCGTGGCTGGCCTCGAATTTGGCGTTATTGTGCGAACAGCTCCTCCTCCTCCTCCTCCTCCTGCTCCAGTCGCTGCTAATACAGCGGACGATGATGATGATGATGACGATGAGGCGGCGGCCGGTGAGGCAGGTGCTGTGGGAGGTGGTGGAGCTGAAGCAGCCTCCGGAATATCACCTTGTTCGGGATTTTGTAGTTGTTGTTGTTCTTGTGCTGTTTGTTTAACCGGTGTGGATGTTGTTGTAGTGTTGTTGGTTTTAATGTTGACTTTGTTGTTGGATTTGTTGTTGGTTGTTTTGTTGCTGTTACTACTATTGTTGCTGTTGTTGTTGTTGGTATTTTCTTTTTCTTTGTCTTATTTTTTTTTGTTTGTTTGTTTGTTTTATTTTATTTTTGTTTTTTTTTTGTTTTTTTTTTAGGAAAAAAGTAGAAGAAAGAGGAAAAACACAAATAAAATTTGAAGTCAAAGAAAATTAAAATGAGTGAATTTATTTTCCCTTTTTGTTTTCATACTAAATGGCAGCCAATTCTTGTTTTTCTTTATTTTTTAATATTTATCGATCATTTTATAGCCCTTGCAAGGGAAACTAAAAATAAAAATGAAAATGCCTTCCATCTGAATTGAAAGAAAAAACTGCAATCAATTTAACTTTTTTCCGTTCGGACATTTTTTTGAACCAAATCTTTTTTTTTAAGCTTTATCGACTGAGAATGGAATGCAAAATAAAAAAAAGAAACAAATTGCATTATCTGTGTAAAATCACATTATTGCAAGGGTATATAAACTTCGGCATGCCGAAGTTACATAGTTTCCGCATATACTCTGAGTTTTGTTTTTTTTTTTTTTTTCGGACAGCAAGAGAGTGCGAGCGAGTGAGAGAATAATAGGCAGAAGATAGAAAAAGACTAAACAGAAAAGCAAGTGCTTAAAATTGAAATAGAAAAATTGAAATGAAAATGCAGAAAATAGTAAAAATCATATTAAAACGCAAAAACCGAAATAAAAATGAGGCACTTGATGTTATTTCTTATTTTCTTTTCTTTCATTTCTTTCTGTTTCTCTTTAGTTTTTCTTTGGTTGAGGTGGAGGTGGGGAGGCGACAAAGGAAGGGGGCGGGGTTTACTGTGTGTATATTTTTAAAATTTAGCACATTTCGAGTGATTTTGCTCAGCCTGTTTATTTTTCTGCTGCTGCATTTGCACTAACTTTAGCTAACCTATATAGTATATATAGTTATGTGTGTGTGTGTGTGTGTACACACATACATACATATATATTCATATCCATTTATCTACATTTATATATATATATATATATTATGCTATGCAAGCTTACCAGCTGTTGTATTGGCCAGAAAGCGTTTGGTTTTATCCAGTATATAAGGCAGATTATAGCCATCCTTGGTGTAGCTGTAAAAAAATGCAATAAACAAACAAAAAACCAAACAAATCCATATAGTATATGTGTAGTCTACTTTTAGGCGCTTGTTTTTACTTACATTTCCGTACGTTTAGTACAGAACAAATTCTTAAAATTGCTATAAATGCAAAATAGAGTAAATGTTGGCAATCCTTGGCCCAAATAACGTGCAAATTTGATTTGTTCCGGTTTATTGAGGCCACATTGATTTAATGATAGCCAAGGCCGATGATCCTTAATATCATATTCCTGTAAAAGAAGCAAAAAAAAATCGAGAAATGAGAATTAATTCAAACTATTTGTAATCCTTTGGTTGTTAACTTTAATCGAGTCTGTTATATTTTTGAATGGGTCGCTATCCTTGTTATTGAGTGTTGACTGTACTTTAATTGGTTGACTTTTTTCTTCTTCTTCTTGTATTTTTGTATTTTTAAACTAATCAAATTCCTTTTCAAGCCATTTGTTACAAAATAATGTAACGTAAGTAAGTAAGGCGGCATCTCGAATCTATCCCCTTTTTTCCTTTACGCCTCTCCCCCTTCCCCATTGTCTTTTTAATCTTGTTTTCTATACATTTTTTAGGCTGTTTTCATGTATTAAAACTCATTTCCCATATATGTATGTGTGCAAAGGTTTACATATGTACAATGTATATACTATATATATATTTCATATTATATATAGAACTCCACCACTAACCCAACCAAAAAAAGCAAACCACCCAGCCCTTTACAATTTTCATCTCTCTCATATATAGGAAAAACTTTGCCCCTTACTAATCAAAACTTATAATTCGTGTACAAGGCAAAAGTTTAAAACGAAAATTTTACACAAAAGCCAAAAACTTGCAGCCGGTCGCCCGCCCCCCATTCCGTTCCCTTCACCAAAAGGCAACCCACAATCCCACCCGACACACACACACACCCATACAATGTATATTTTATAGTTGTAAAATTATATGTACGTATGTATGAGTATGGGTGCCGTAGAAAGGGAAGGCAAAATAAAAAAAAAAAAAAAGGAAGCAGAAAAGGCACTAAAGCAAACCCAAATAGAAAAGCAAACAACATTTTCAATGAAGCCATTTTTCCCCGGCTCTCTCCCTCACTCTTTCTCTCCCACTTACTCTCTTCCCATCTTGATTCCCGCTCCCACCCATACAAACATTTATATGAGGAGGAGGAGAAGGAAGGGTTTCCAACTCATCCTGCTTCCCCAAAGATAGAAAGGGTTGCCATTCTGTATGTGTATGCAGTGTGTGTGTGTGTGTGTGTGTCTGCATGTGTTAGTAGGCACAGCAGCTTTTTGTTGTTGGCTCTTCGTTAGCCTTCGTTCTGTTATTCGTATGGATGTTCGTTCTTGACGACGTCGTCGTCGTAGTCGTTGTCGTCGTCAGTTGAAACTTATCAACATCCTCATAATCAGTTGCCCCACCCCAACCTACCTAAGCACACACACAAACTCACACATACATACATATAATATGAAATGCTGACTGCGCTGCATACATTTTGGATTTTTGATTATGTTAAAAATCAATAGAGCAAAAAGGAGTGACGAACTTAAAACTCACATCATCAGCAGCTCAGTGTTAGAAAGAATGAGACAGACAGAAGCTAAATATACTCACATACATATACATACATATGTATAAAGACAGTTACAAAAACAAGAGAGAGAGAGAGAAAAAATTTAACGCCTTTCAAATAATGACAGCTCAACCAGCAGGAGCAGCAGGCACCTGCCTGGACAGTTGACAGCGGCGCTACTTATTAAGAACAGAAGCTCTCCTGTTGCTGCTTGCTGCCCACTTGTCCGTTTTTGTTTGTGTGTGTATGTGTGTTAGCATTCCCATGGCCAAAAAAAAAAAACAAAACAAAAAGAAGAAACAAGCCACCAACCGACAGCAACAACAACAAAACGGGCAATGTGTTGCGGTATTTTGTTCTTGTTGTTTTTTTTTTCTCTTTTTTGTGCAAACTTATTGGCAGACATGCGTGACGTAGTCTCTCTGCTTGAGTTCTGCCTGCTGCTCTGCTTGGATGTTTGTGTGTGGCAGGATTGCGGTTGTTGTGTCTGTGCCAGTGTCTGCGTGCGTGTGCATGTGTGTGTGTGTCTGTGTGCGGGTGTGATGTGGTTTGTTGTTGTTTTTATTGAGACAAGTGTGAATTGTTTTCCTTTTTGTTGCTGTTTGCTGTCGGCTTGTGCGTGGCTGTTGCTGCAATGATTTTTTCATGTTGCGTGTGTGTGTGTGCACAGGAGAGGCCAAGTGTGATTGTGGGGGGGAAGTAAAAGTTTTCACACTTTCACTTGTGTGCATGTGTGTGTGTGTGTGTCTGAGTGTGTGCGTTTAACAGCCTAATTTGGTTCTTCTAATTAAACAACAGAAAAGTGTTGCCACCTAATGAAAAGTTGTTTCTAATTCTGCCCTGGTTAGCCTAACACTAATTTAATATGAACAAAATATTTAATATTTAATCGCGCTTTCTGTACCTATATTTTGTCTATACGCATATAAAGAGTATGCATGTACAGTTATGTGTACATGGATCTAATTTTAAATTATAATCAAGGTGTCCTTATGTTTAATACCTGCGCCTCCCTCGCACACACATATACAAGCAAAAATCAACTATATAAACTTACACATACATACATATAGCGAAAACATTCATACACATTTTGTATGCATTTGTGTGGGTAAACCTTCTCATTGCATGCGCACTTAGTAGCCTTCAACATGGGGCACCCAAATACACAGAGTCCATCCTCCAATATAGAGACATGTAGTATAAAATGTGTTGATAAAATACATATATATATATATATATATATGTACATATACAGTCACAGACATACATCCATTCATACATATGGAGCAAAAGGACCTGCCCAAGCAAAGCAGCCCCAAATAGCAACGGACAGTCCAAGTAACTTTGCTGTTGATGGGCGGGATGGTGGGACGGTGGGGACGGGCGGGGCAGGTTGTGTTATATGTATATGTATGTATGTATGTATGTACAATTACTCAATAGCAACCGCCATCACCGCCAACCGTCTCCATCTTTGCCTCCATTCTCTGCAGCTGACTTGAGCTTTTTTGGGGGTTGCCACCCAATTCCTTTTCTTCTCACTCACACATCCCTACCCTACAACTACAAACATCACAGAGAAAGAGAGAGAGAGAGAGCGAGAGAGAGAGAGTGAGAGTAACTTTGTAAGTTAGATAGAGATAGTCAGAATGTGTGTGTGTAGGTGGAAGAGAGCGTCTTAAAACTAAAATGTGTTGTAATATAGGCAGCCGGGCCGAAGAGCCCGTTGAAATAAGGTTAGCTTCGTCCTTCTGCTCCTTGACGTCGTCGTCGCCGTCGTTGTTGTTGTTGTATTATGCCATCAATGCCATTTTGTACATAGTTTCAGTGTGGTCCGTTTGTATGTGTGTGTGGGTGGTTAGGTGGATGTTCCAACAAATCTAGTTTGTCAGTATGTATGTGTGTATGTCTGTGTATTCTTCTGATAAAGCTGAACGCTTTGTAATGAGCATGGTGGCCTGTGCCTGTGCCTGGCCTGGGCCTGGTCTCTCTATAGTGTTGAAAAGGGCGCCAAATGTTCGGCACGGTACGAAAGGGCGTGTGTGTGTGTGTGTGTGTATATGGGGCGAAAGGGGATATGTGTAGGTGTTTAGAAGCACACACACACACACTGTCAAACAAACGTACAAACATTGTGCACACATGATTACAGTTGTATGCTGAATTTGTGGTTGGCTGCTGCAGTCAACGCTGCTGCCGCCGCCACCTCCCATAGCCGCTGGCGTTGGCTTTGGCATCGGCGTCTCTGCTTCTGTTATTACAATTTATAATGACATTTGGTATGGTAGTATGAGTGTGCTTTCTATATGTGAATATGGGCTGATGGGTGGGGTGGGGTGGGTGAGGACACACACACACACTCACATTCCAACATATAATAATAGAGTGAGAATTGCGCCTGTGTAAAGGATATAGACAGGGGGTTGAGGTGGGTACATGTTCATATTATGAATATCCTAAATATGTACATTATGTATATATATTTATATATATATAACAGATATATCTGTACGCATTTTAGCGGTGACTTATGTAAATCCCAATTGGTATATTCATTAGGCAAAACTATTGATAATACGGAAATTGCATACATACAAAATGTGAATTTTTGACAAAGAGAATTTCTCGCCCAAAAGTATGCTATGCTACAATGTTCGATCCTTTTTTTGCTAGATGTGTACTAATCCTCTATAAGAAACAACGACTAGGCATAAATGTTCAATCATTCACAAGGATCTTTAAGTAATTGGCTTGGAAATTTCAAAATGAATCAATATACTTAGTAAAATTTTAAAATCTGATGGAGATGATTTTATTTCCTTAAACGATTTTCCATTATTTGTCTTTCAAGTATTTTCTAATATATTTTATCCATGTTAAATTCTGTTTGCAAGTAAATTTGAAACATCATACTAACAATTTAGAACGCATTTTAGTGTACTCTTCTTCTTCTCACCCCATTAGCACATACAAAACATTTTGTTAAGGGGCTATTACCTACCCCTACCCCAACCCCTACCCCTACCCATTCCATCCGTCCCCACAGACCCAAAAATTTCAAATTCCCGCACCACCAATAATGCCGGACATTACACAGCCAACATCATAATAAATACATACATATACATATATGTATGTATGTATGTGTGTGTGTATATATAAGGTGTATGTTTATACATATGTGAAAATATTTAAATTGCATATGGAAATGGGCAAAAACGGGAGAATGAGATGGAAGTGGAAGTAAGTGAGAGTGAGAGAGAGAACGGGGAAACGAAATTTGACTCGCAAGTCCTTTCCTTTCACAACCCACCCATCCCACATCTCCCATTTCATACACAGCCCACAGGCCACCCTGCCCCGCCCCGCCTTCGTTACAAGAACTCACCTCACAAAACTTGATGAAATTCTCCACCACAATCGATTTATCCGTTAGCGTCATTTGGCCAGTGAATCGTACGCCCATCTGCTTTAAGGTATCCTTTTTCTTTGGTGGCAATTTATTCATATGCTGAAATATGCCCTCCTCAACTTTATGCGATGAATGTACATCGAAATTTTCCTTGATCACAAAATTGCCAAGCAATTTGGGTGTATGCGATGCTGAGGCAGATGAACCAGTCGATGATGAGCATGAGGCACCACCACCGCTGCTGCCACCGCCAATGCCACCGCCGTTGCCGCTAACGCTGCCGCCACTGCAGCCAGTGAGAAGACCAACAAATTCACCAGCACCACCCTCCGATGAGGTATTCGAATTTGAGGCATTCAAATGGGAATTGGGAAAGGCAAGCAATTCCAGTGACGATTCATTGGAATTGGATGAACCATTTGAGGTTATGTTGTGTTGCATATCGAACATCGCTTGCTTTGAATCATGATCAAAGACATCCAATGCGGAGGAACTGGAATCCATGACAACAAGACTATGGGAGGAAGCACGCGAAACGGAAGACAATAAGGCGGCTACTTTGCGTGAGGCGGAACGTGATTTCTGTGATGTACTGCTATCCAGATCGATCAGACCCAAACTGGATACGGGCGATTGGGATTGGGGTGGTGGTGGTGGTGGTGTATTAGCTAATGTTAATTTGGAAGAATTTGATATTGAAGAAGATTTGTCCGTTGATGCAGCCGATGTTTGCTGATGATTTGATGATTCGGTGGCATTCGATGATGATGACGTATTGGAAGAAAAATCCGTGGAGTGACGCAGATATTTGATAAACTCAAAGGAACCATCGAAATGTTGGGGCACCGAAGACGATCCTCCTCCTCCTGTTGTTGTGTGATGATGGTGATGATGATGATGGTGAGGATGATGAGGATGAGGATGCTGCTGGTGATGAGATTGATGAATATGTCCATTTGGTGTAGCCAGTGCTGTTGGCCAACGATTGCTTAACGCTGCTCCTCCGCCTGCTGCTGCTGCTCCTATTGTGGCAGATGATGTAGGTGTTGCTCCCGCCGCTGCAGCTGCTGATACGCCGGCTGCTGTAGCTGCTACTGATCCTCCTAAACTGATGGACGTCGGTGCATTGCCGACTCCTCCTGCCGTTGATAGTGCTGTGGTCGCCGTTGCCAATGTAAGGCAGGTTTCACCACCACCACCACCACCGCCTCCATCTGAGACTCCATTGGTCATGTGTGTGTGTGAATACTGTAGTTGCTGCTGCTGTGACGTTGGCTGCGACTGCGGCGCACCGCAGCCAAACACTTGAAATTCTTCGAAATTTGTGCATTTCAATTCGCCATTGCTCAAGTATTTGGAAAACTCTGAAGCATCATTAAGCGAGTTGAGGAAAAATGAGCTAAAGTTGCTCGATATGCAGGACATTTTTGAGGACATTAAATAATACTGAGTTCCAACAAAAAACAACAAAAAAAACAAACACACACACAAAAACAAAACAAAATTTAAAGCTTCAGAAAATGGCACATATTTTAGTTATTTGTTGTTTTTTTTTTTTTTGTATTATTATTTTTATTTTTTGTTCTCCTTCGGTTAGGTTAATTTTTCTGTTTTTCCTTTGCTTAGTTTACTTTTCACGTTTTCTTTTAGTTTTTCTTCTTCTTGCTCATATTTTATTACAATTTTCCACACTCACTAACACACACACACACTCACACAATTACTTGCTGCTGGCGTTGTTGTATATATATTTGTTGTATATGTGTGTGTGTGTATATAAATTTTTCTTCTTATTATAGCAAAGTGTAATTTATTATTCTTATTGCTGCTGCTGCTGCCTTTCGCTCCTTGAAATGGGCCTTTTCACCGTATGTGGTCGTTGTTGTTGTTGTATGAACGTTCAATTGCCTCACACACACACAGAGAGAGATACATATATATATATATATATATATATAGCCAGCCCTGTAAATAGACGTTTTTTGCTCTTTCTCTCTCTCTATTTCTCTCTGTCTCACTCCTTGCCTCTGACTTGGTCTCTTTTCCTTTTTTAAACTGGTCTGCCGTCTTTTTTGCCTATTTTATTATTATTATTATTATTACTTGGCTTCACTTTTTTTCTTTTCGTTTTTTGTCGTTTTTGCACTATATTTTCTAGCTTCCTTTTTGGTCTCGAGTTTCGTGTACTCGCTCAAACACACACACACGTACACTTATACACAAACACTATAAAAAAAACAAAAACAACAAATACATTGCGCTTTTTCAAAACAAACGCAAAATCATATATTGTGCTCTGTTGCTTTTATTCTCAGATTTTCCGCTTTTCCGTCACAACACAACATGACCGTAAGGCAGACGAAAGAAAACTCAGTGAAAGAAAAACGGTACGCTCAAATATATACATATACGAGTGACTTGCGCAGTTCTCTCTCTCTCTCTCCCTGTCTCTCGCGCGCGCTCGCTCTCTGTGTGTATAATCAGTTGTAGTTGTAGTTGTTGCTGCTGCTGCCGCTGTCGCTGCTGTCGGTAAGGCTAGGAAACGTGTATTTCTTCCTGCGAGCGTTGCTTTTTTAACCCTTTTCCATATAAACCTGATTTAATCTTTGATTATTATGCCTGCTGAAGCTGGCGCTGCTGCTGCTGCTGCTGATTCTCTCTCTCTCTCTCTGCGACTGTAGGATTATGGTTACTGCTGCTATTTTTGAAAATTCCACGCCCGCGCCCCCTCTCTCGCTCTGACACTCACGCTCACGGTGTGTTGACTGCCGGCTCTGCAGGTAAAAACAGTTCATTTGACTAGAGTTGCCACTCAGTTGGCAGACGAGGACCACCTGGAATGCATAAATAATATGTTAAAGTTTTTATTAGTTTTTCCGTCTCGAAATTGAGAAATAGAATATATGTACAATATTTTTACAGTTTTTCATTTACGAGGTCATAAAACAGCAGGCAGATTGTGCAGGTACTTTGGGCCGGCAGGTAAACCATCCATAACATACCAACTGTCAAGGCCACAAAACGAGCTAAGTACTCCACTGTGCTGAGGGCAGTTGCTTGCAATCGTAGCTCTCCCCCGCGAAACAACTATGAAACAACCCCCCTCCCCACCTTACCTCAGCACATCCCCTCACCCACTCAACCGCTAATGCTTCTTAGTGTCTTAGGCTTACTTAAACCGCAATTTATGACTTTTTCCAAAAGTTAAAATGGAGCGGCAGAGTGGCTGGCAATTTGGTTGTTTGTGCTTTGTTTCTGCTTTCTGGCGCTTTTGTTCAATAAATAATTGTCATTGCAGACGCTTTTAATTTATAAATAAAATGCGCGGGCCAAAAAGGAAATCATCAATTAAGCTAACACATTCTCTATTGTCGTTTCTCTCTATATACCCATTTATATTCTGCCTTTTTCATTATTCTAAGTATTATTATGATAATTACCTCGTTTTTGGCACAATTCTCATTCTCAATTTTTAGTTTTACAAAATTTTGTTGTGGAATTCAAAGTATTTCAGATATTGTTTAATAGACACATTTGATTGTTACAACTGTTACAACACGCGGGAAGTCACTTTACATGCATAAATCTATAGAAGCATATACATATACATATATGCATGTATAATGTAGCTAATTTTTCAATTAATTTTAATTATAAACTTAATTAGGAAATCAATGAACAAACGCAAACGGAACAAAACACACACGAAAACACATGAGCGCAGACAACGTACACCCTCCGCTCATGAAAGCAAAAACAACAATAAACCAGAGGGGCCGGGCCACCTTCGGCTGTGTCGAAGTCTGTGTACTCTTTCAAGATTTTTCATTACTCTATCCCCTATCTACAGGTGTCAAAGTAAAAATACCTTTAATGAAAAAAGTCGGATTTCTTGAAAGAGTAAATGTTGATCCAAAGGAACAGAGAGTCACAAAGACGTACAAAGCAATATGAATCCTTCTCATAATGTGCCGATCAAGAATACATATACATATATATACATTATATGGTTAAAAATGCATCCTTCTGATCAAATTTAATATACTCTTCTTGTAAGGGCATATAGCAACATCAAACCCCTATTTGATCCCGTATTTTAACAGAGCAACAAAGAAATTTAGCCCTCTGTTTTTATTTCTTTATTTAACTTTTCAAGCCAAAGTAACTATTATTTTGTTAAGAAACACATATTTTAAGTTTTTGTTTGTATTTAGGGTTTTTAAAATTCGTTGGTATTCCAGATTACGCCCCATTTATTCACAAATGTTCTTAGACAATTCAAACATCCTGATGCTGGGCGGCTAGTAACATGTGTCCCTCTATCGATATGTTTAACGATATACATAGATGTATGTGTATATCGACGTTATGGTTATCGATAAGTCTGTCTCTGTAGCGCCTCCTAGCGTTTGTTGTTAAAGAAAATTTGGAGCAAACATTTTTTGTTGGTGGAAAAACGACAATTTCCGTTTTTAATTAAAATTATGAATTAATTAACACATAGATTTAGAGCGTATTGTAACTTGAGACGGTTTAGTAACTGCTACATTAAATTAAATCATGGTAAGTCGCATCGAGCAGCATTGACAAGTGTGTTAAATTATTTGACCCACTTGCTGCGGCCCGGAAAAATGAAATGCTGCCGCTTCGTCGTAATAATGACCAAAAATAGATCATATCCGCACGCTGCCCAATCCATAAATAGATCAAATATGCATGGCTAAATCTTTGCAATGTATTTCCGATTACAGGCTGTCCTGGGCGCCCAACTGGTCATCACTCTGGTGATGGTCAGTGTCATCCAAAAATTAAGTCCGCATTACTCCTTTGCCAAATGGATATTATGCCGCACCGGTCTCTTTCGCTATCTGCATCCCACCGACGATGAGCTGCGCACCAAGGGCAATGTTCCGAAGGAGAAGCTATCCAAGGGCAAACACAAGCAGCATCAGAATGGCGGAGTTTCTTCCAATAGTGGACAATTTCATGTACCGCGTAGCATAGAAGTTGAACTGGAGACGACACCAGTTCAAGAGAGAGATGTTGTGCATTTACGGTATTTTACCGAATACCAATGGCTAGTGGACTTTAGTGTCTATGCTGGCATCGTCTATGTGTGCTCTGAGGTTCGTTAGTTTCGGCAGTGGATTTGAATAATTCATATAATTTTTTTTTATTTTCTTCCTTCAGGTATTTCATTTTTACTTCCCATTGAAGCAAGAGATCAACTTAAGCATGGTCTGGTGCCTATTGGTCATATTTTTTGCTCTCAAACTGTTGTCTTCCCTCACCGTGTTGTACTTCCAAAGCGAAGAATCGATTGGAGAACGCTCTATGGTAATTGTGGCATGTTTGGTATATCTATTGATTGCCATGATTGTTCTAATTATCGATGAGCGTATATTAGAAACTGGACTGGAGGATGCTTATACCAGTTTCAATGCAAGTGCCTCAAAATTTCTCACCGAACAGGGATTACCCTCATCGTAAGTAACTTGGCGGTTAAGTAGTAGTAATCGGAATAACAAAACGTTTTTGATCAATTTATAGTGGTCCAGCATCAAAAATAGTTGTAAAATTCTTTTTGGCCTTAAGCTGCGGTCTACTTGGCTCACTGTTCACTTTTCCTGGCCTGCGTATGGCCAAAATGCATTGGGACTCACTGAAATACTGCCGCGGCAATCGTTTGCTGCAAATCCTATTGAATCTCAGTTTTGTATTACCTTTTATTTTGGTCATATTGTGGATAAGGCCCATTAGTCGTGATTATTTGACGGTGCGCGTATTCCAGGGTATGCAACAGCCACTGTAAGTTCTCTTTGACTGACAACAAAATCATTGAAATGTTTAATCTAATCTGTTTTTATAAACTGTCAGACTAAAACCGCATGTGTTTGAGACACTGCGTCTGCTCTTGGTTGTGTTTGTGGTCATTATGCGCTTTGCCTTGATGCCCATCTATCTGCAATCGTACCTGAATCTGGCCTATGACAAGATAATGGATCTTCGCAAGGAGGCTGGACGCATTACCAACATTGAGTTTCAGAAAAAGGCTAGTTCAAATCTTAAGAGATCCAATTTGAATTGTTTAATGGGTCAAGTATACAATTTCTATTACAGATCTCCTCCATATTCTATTATCTTTGCGTTGTGACCCTGCAATTTGCTGCACCGCTAATTTTGTGCCTTTATTTGACTCTAATGTACAAGAGTCTTGGCGGATTCAGTTGGGCGGGCATATTCAAGGACAGCGTTGTCCTGCAGCATGAATGTGCAGCTGGCGATAATGATTTGACGACTGCAGCGGATAATGCTGATCGTGAATTTGATATACTAGAATCGGCCCAATCTCTGCAGGCCTCATTTACGAGTCTGAAAAATGTAAGATATAAATGCCTTTAGAAGACCAAGACAAGAAATTGCTAACTGCTACATTATTATCTTCCAGGTGTTCTCTACAGAGGTATATAAAGGATTTTTGGGCTTTGCCACCTGGTGGTGTTATTTTACATTATTTGCCACCTCTTCACTGGGCATTGTCTATCAATCGTATTTTAATAAGACCTAAGAAGCAAAACTCAAATGATAAAAAGCGCACCAAATACTAAAGAAAAAAACCCAAGTAACTTAGAAAATTTTACGTTTCAAATTGTTTCGTAGTCGAGAAGCCATAGTTCAAACATTTGTATATATTGTTTATAAATTTGTAATAAAAAAAACGCAACTGCGAATCGGTTAGGAGCCAATATTGAAAAAAAAAAACTCACAAATACCCATTTATTTCAACCTTAAAGGTTTTTTTTTGTTAAACTAACAGACCACAAGTAGTAGATATAAATGATATACAATACATATATGTATATCGTGTAATTTCAGTAGATAAGATACATATAGAAATAAATGTATGTATATAGTCTTAGGGACTCCTCATTCTTAGATCTTGGCAATGCCAATGACACCGCAACCAATGCGAGCTCCAGCATTACCAGTCGTCTTGCTCAGCTCGTGTCCACCCTTGCCCAGATCATCGGGATCGGCATGGACGACAACGGTGCGTCCAATGATACTATTGGCACCGACTAGGGTGATTTTGGAATCGGTGATATTAACAGCAGTTGGACCACTGCCAGATGCCTCAATGTTGCCCAAATCGCCCAAATGACGATTCTCATCTCCAGGGGCGCCATGCTCCTTGCTATGTGGATTGAAATGGGGGCCAGAGGACATGCATCCGTTGGTGTTGTCGCCAAATTCATGGACATGGAAACCATGCAGTCCTTTGCCCAGGCCGGTCACCTCGCCGGTAACTTTGACGGGAGCTCCATTGTCCTAAAAGTAAATGAGAGAGAGAGATAGCGAGAGGTGTAAAAGGGGGAGCTAAGAAAACAGATAGTAAACCAGTGGTGAAGGGTGCTTCATGATAAGCCAACAAAAGTCTATGCCTAATCATTATGTCTATGTAGTTTTTATCATCATCATCGGTGTATGTGTGTGTGTGTATGTATGTGCCCTTATATAACTGCTTTTAACGATGACACAGCAAAAACGAAACCGCAGCAATTGCTCTCGGCTCAATTTGAATTTCTAATGTGGGACCAACCGACGGAAAGGGGCCCCGCCGAAGCCGGCTCTCACTCGCCTCTAAGTACTTTGGACTGACCTTGAGAAACTGCAATTTGCCTCCTAAAACACATTTCACATTTATTCCCCATTTGCTGTTATTTCACTTACCTCCTGCTCAAAGAAAACGGTACCCTTGGCATCGCCATTAATAACGCAAACAGCTTTAACCACCATTTTGTTGATCTTGTTACTTTAACAATGAATTGGAGCAATAAAAATTCAGCGTAAACTCGAAGCTTTCAATTTCAGTATAGAATGGCGACTAGAGATGGAATGCCCATCGATGTTTTTCACATTTATTTAAACATGGATGTTTTTTCCTCAATGATCGATTATTTTCCCTACACCTCTCTTATTACAAAATAATACAAAGGCGGGGCATGTAATTTAATTCAACTAAATAATACTAAAAATGTTCACCTACATCTATGACTAGAATTTGAAATTCAAAATGTCGATTAATAAAATACAAAAAAGGCGGTTCGTAGCGGTTTATACATACATAAGTACATAAGCACAGTTGGTCAAAGGGTTTTAAATCATTAGCCAACACTTACTTGCATTCTAACACTGAAAAAAATAATTGTAAATATTTACAAAAATACAATTTTTAATTTTATTTTATTTATGTTAATACAGTTATTAACAACAGTTTGTTGTTTTGTTAAAGTAGATTGTCTAAATATACCAAAAGCATTCTTAGAGAAACGAACGAGCAAAAAAAGTAGAAGTTATATGAAAAGTTAATAGTTGATAAAGAATGTATTTTTAAAAAATAGTTTTATAACTGACGATTTATTTAATACTCAATTTATTTATTGATAAAGTTTCTTAATAAAAACTATAATAAATATGCTTTAATTGTCAACCAACTATAATTTTTCTATAAGAAGTCTTTCAATATTATTAAATTTAGTCACATATATCTTAAAAATGAAAATATGTGTGTGAGAAAAAAGGAATTTTAAGTACCAGCAATGTTACAAAACTCTTAACTAATCTCCCAAGCCATTGCAATTGTTTTTATTTAGCTTAAATGAATTATTGCAAAATGATTGTCATGGATATTATATATATACTTACCATACTTTCGACCGATGAGAGCTTTATTACATGGTAACCCATACTAAATATGAACTTTAATCAATGAATGGATAAATGAAAATAAACAAACAAATTATAAATTAATATATTGATCTTAATCGCTCAATTTAAATTGAGTTTAGCTCAGGTTTTGGGCAAACTAAAGAACCTAAACCTAATTTTCAACCGATTTCTGCAAGATATATAAACAGACTACTGTATTTCATTCCAGAGAAAGATATGACCCGTCTCTACTGAATACTGAATAAGAGAATATGTATTTTATATATGGTTGAGGTTGGTCATCACCAAAATGATATATAGGAGAACAAATTCAATCGGGATAAATAAGTACCCAACCAAAACAAATTTAACCAAGTAAAACAACAATTTGACATTTGTTTTTTGATTTTAATACACAATTTGTCCAAACACTTAAATGGGATTTTCTTCATTAATAAGAAATAAAGTGCAATCTTTTTTTTTTGTTTTTGTTTTATGTTTATACGTAGATGTTTTTTTTTTGTTTTGTATTATTATTGTATTCGTAAATTTGTAGATATTTTTGTTTCTTATTAATTTTGTGGTTTTTTTTTCTTTATAGTTTGTATATATTTGTTTATATATATATATATATATATATATATAGGTATATATATATGTACATACATATATATTTGTATTTATATTTAAATCGATATAGGTAAAGGTATGTGGATAGGTAATAATATTCATTCGCCTGTTTGTTTGTTACTTGTTGTGTGTGTGGTTGTTGTTGTTGGTTGCTTGATTAGTTTTTTTTGTTTCCTCTACTACTCTTGTTCATCGTCATCCTCGGTTCGCTTTTGCGTTTTGTTTGTTTGTTTTTTTTCTTTTGTTTTTGCATTATTTTTATAGTTTTAATTTACTTTCGAATTCCTTTCCGCGGACTCTTCGGGTCTCTCACATAGCTATAACATCTTAAACATGATAATCATCAATCATTACAATAATCAATCGTATATATTTTGCTTAATATACATATACATATACACATATATATATATATATAAGTACATATATATATATATATATATACATATACACATAAAATTTTGTTTGAGGCTTTCCTTCGCTTTAAACTTAAAATTTATTATATGTACTTAGAGAGTAGCGTCATCGAGCATATTGAATTCGTCAGATTTAAGGGTTTTTTTTTATATATATATTGTAACTTTTTGAGTGTTTTTAATTTTTGTTTATCCTTTATATAAGTAGTATGTATGTATGTGTGTGTGTGTGTTTGTTGGGTGTACATGTGTGTGTGTGTGTGTCTGTGTGTGTGTGCGTATGTGCATTCTGTTGCAGCCGTTGTACGGTCAACATCTAAAACACAATCTCACAGTTTCTCGATTTTGTAAAAGTTTCTTTTTCCAATATTTTAATGTATACAATTTGTTTTTGCTTTCGACTCGGTTGCTAGACACATATATGTATATGTATGTATGTATGTTTATATATATATATATATAGATATATGGGAAAAGTATTGGGGTGAAATGGGGGCAGGGCGGGGGGGAATTGGCAAATTCAATATACAAGATGGAGATACTTTTTGTTGTTTTGTCGCTGTTCTTGCTGCTGCTGCTGCTGCTGCTGGTTGGTTTGTTTGTTTGTTTGTTTGTTGGTTGCTTGCTTTCTTTCATAATCTTTTGTTTCCTTTAAATGTGAATTTCTTTTCTTTCCTTTTCCTTCACTTCCTTGTTTAATGCTTCTCTCTTGATTTTCTTCTGTTTTGTGTTTTATTTTCTTCCTTTTGAATTTGTTTTTGTGTGTGTTTTTTGTTGTTTGTTTTCCTTTCTGTAAGTTTATTATTTTCCTCTCTGCGGGCGCCACAGCCGTTTCTCTGGCTATTATTTGCCTTTGGGTTGCTTCTGCTTTTGTATGCGCACGCATCAGAGCACCTCGGATACATATTTAGGTCTTTTGGCCGCAGCAACAGCAGCGGCAGAAGCTCCTCCACCACCTCCAGCATCGGCAGTTGTGACGCATTCCTCCTCACTGGCTGCCTCAATGTGACCACTGTAATCGGTTGGCAACTCTTCATAAATAATCTCAGGATGTTGTTGCTGCTGCTGTTGTTGTTGCTGCTGGTGAAGCGTTACTGTAGCCGGATGTGGTGCGGCCATTACATGATTCCGTTTAAGAGCAATTAATGCACCCACACCGCTACCACCACTGCCTCCTCCTCCTCCACTTGCTCCACTGCTTTCCACATGCGCTTGCTGAACAGATACAGTTGAATTTTGATTGGTTACATAATAAGGACTGCCGCCACTATAAAGAAAATGATATCACAATTATTGAATTTCTCATTATTGAATTTAATCAATTACTAACCTATATTGATTGGAATTATTGGCCAGCGTTTGCGCCTGTTGCTGCTGCTGCTGTTGTTGTTGTTGCTGCTGCTGATGTTGCTGTTGCTGCTGGTGTGCATTCTGTGAGTTGTAGATGATTTCTACAAAGAAATTACAATAAACACATATTAGTTTTAAAAATTAACATATAAATGTGTGAATGATGAATGATAACAGCCCTTGAGCTATCGATAGTATATGAATCTTCACACAATCTTTTAGTATAGGTTTAAGCAACAAGTGAATGATTCCATCTTCTTACCAGCATCAGCCGCACGCTGCTCTAGCGACATGCCTGGTGATCCAGGTGCCGATTGTAACACAATATCTTGTAGCGGTGAGCTCTCGCGTGAGTTATCTGAAGAATCGAGAAATAATAATAATAATAATATTTAATAAACATTTAAGTCTCTTGAAGTCTAGCTATGCCATTTACTAACCCATGTGACTCGGCGAGACAGGTGCCGAACGTGGCATACCATAGGGCGGTCGGAAACCCTGGCTGCTACGTTGCCGCCTCTTTTTGTAACTGTGATCGATCAGTTTGGCCCCGCTATCGGGATCGATGCGCCAGAACGAGCCTTTGCCGGGTTCATCCTGCGAGCGGGCCACCTTTATGAAATACCTGAAGACGAGATTGCTCGATTTCAATAAAATTGTCCATCAAATTGATTGGGCGTTTTTGTTTTACCTATTTAAACTGAGATTATGTCGTATGGAATTCTGCCAGCCCTTATTGGTCTCCTTGCGATAATATGGATAATGTTTGACAATGAATGAATAAATGCCCGAAAGGGTCAATTGCTTGTCTGGTGCGGCGGATATGGCTTGGACAATCAGTTGAGCATAGCTATACGGTGGCTTCTCATTATGATTGTAACTGGCTGTGGAGGGTGTTTGGAACAGATCCTGCTGTAAAAAACAAAATTAAACAAAATTATTGTTTTATTTAATGCACAGTTTTCAGATACTTACCGTATTGTTGTTACTGTAATTATTATAGTTATTGGGCTGATTCTGATGAAATCCCTGGCGTGGACTAGCCGGACAACTGTTGGCAGCGCTTATTGTACCTAAACATGAAATAAAATTCATATTTAGATATATTCAAGTAAAATTATTCAAGTTCTTATATATAAAATCTTTATAGCTTGAACTAAAATACTTTTGAGAGTAAGCCAACAATGTCAAATAAACATATATATATATCTTTAGTTAATTTTATAAACACTTTTTAGTTTTTTAAAGAAACTTTTACGATCAAAGACCCTTAATCAAACTTATTTAGATCAAAAGGTTTAACAATTTCCATACGCAGGTTTCAAAAACATTGCCTTTTTGAAAATATTTTGTTAAAACGAAATGTTTGGCATTAAAAATCAGTGCTTAAGATGTTAAGAAAACTCTCATGTCTGTTGCTTTTGCTTATAGGAATGTCTGTAATTATTTTATACTATAACTTTAAACGTACTTAAAAGCCATTTTAATATTTGTGATTAATGTTAAAAATGAAATATATTATAAGGGCCACTATGATAAAATTAATTTTATCAAAAGATCTCAAAAGAAACCCAGAACAATCATAAAAAAATACAACCACGCGGCATATATCATAAGAAAAGTAGAGAAAAAGTTAAAGTTTTTATTAACTTTTCTAGCCATCGTTTAGCCGCATTTACTAGGCATAAGCTAAGGACATTTCCATTTCAATGGCTGAGTTTCTTGATGAAAACATTTAAAATCTCATAAGCAACATTGCATGTCGTTTTAACCCCCTCCTGTATTGATTGACATTATACATATGTATTTATATTGCCCCTATCAATGGATATAATAGGAATAAAAAAAGAAATCGACTTGCCAGTTGGTGACAAATAGGGGCTCTTCTGCTCTTTCTTGGGTATGGAGATTTTGAGGGGTGAATAGATGCCGGCAACGGCTCCATCACCGACAGGCAGGAGATGGGCAGCCGCATTCCCCACACCAAGGCCAGGCGGCGCTCCAGGCAGTCCGCCGCCACGCTGTTGTTGTTGCGGTTGCAGTTGATGTTGCAGAGCTGCTGCTGTTGCTGTTGTTTGATGATGAAGCGGGTGCGGTGTGTGAGGAAGTGGATGATGAGATGGCTGCTGATGTTGCAGGTGATGCGCTGGCTGATGCTGTTGATGTTGCTGCTGCTGTTGTTGTTGCTGTTGCTGCTGTTGTTGTTGCTGCTGCTGTGACAGCTGCTGATGCTGCGTCTGACTGTGATGGCTAGGATGATGATGAAGATGCTGCTGTTGCTGCATCTCATCACGCGGCGGCGGTGTAATGATGACATGGCCACCACCAGCACCAACACCCATTCCCGCATTTACTGCCGCTGGTGATGTGCCAATAGCGGCACCGACAGATGCTGCATCCGTTGTGTAATTCCCAGGTCCGGGTACATAACTCTCGAACTCAATACGAATTTCCGTGCTGGGAAAGCGGAAATAACAACTGAAGACACAAAATGAAAAGAGAGAGACAGAGAGAGAGAGAAAGAGAAAGGGTTGAGTAATTGAGTGGAATGCATAATTTATCAAAAATGAAATCCTTCTTACCGTTGCGGCAGACGCAGATTATCCGCATTGCGACGCTGCAGAAAATCATCTACGAAAATTCCATTCTTGCTGAGACACTGGACATAGAATGCCCGCTGCTCCAGATTGTAGAGCACCTGGAAATGTTTCCGTGAGACCAAATTGTTTTCGGCCACATTGAAGTGCACCAGCGATGTGGATGAATTCCGTCCAATGACGGTAATCGCGTCCGTAATGGGGAGCACTTCCTGATTGAACCGTAATTCGCCATAGGGAGGACCCGATTCCGCAGATGCAGATGATACGGAGGAGGAGGAGGCGGTGTTGGTGTTGGTGGAGGATGTGGAAGGTGGGTGGTTTACTGAGTTGTTATTATTATTGTTATTGCTACTGCTGCTGCTGCTGTTATTGTTGTTGTTGCTAGCGGCCAATTCAGGACTGTTGTTATTGTTGTTGTTATTCAACGCAGATGCCGAGCCATGATGCAACTGCAGCATATCCTTGGCTATGGCAACAGTTGCTGCGTCGACGTTAACGTTAACAGCAGCACCTGCAATGCTGGTGGGTGTGTTTAGTACGGTGTGTACCGTTACAATGTGATTGTTGTTGTTGTTGTTGATGTTGTTGCTATTATTATTATTATTATTGTTGTTGTTGTTGTTGTTGCTGCTAATGATAATGTTGTTGTTGTTAGTGCTATTGCTATTGCCGGTGGTTGTTGCTAGTGTTGTTGTTGTTGTTGTTGTAGTGGCGGCCATTGAGAGGTAATCCCACTTGTATTCTGCTTGCCTACTCGTACACACACACATAAATAGAGAAAGACGGAGAGAGGGAGAAATATGTATAAAATCAGCAACTTTTTTTCATAGTTTTTCATTTCAATAAACAAATCAAAATATTTTACTATCACGTTCACAAAAAAACTACACTGAGATTATAAACTTTTTTCCAGAATTTTCTTATTGTTAAAAGTTATGTTTATTGTTTATTTTTATGTTTATGTTGATGTTGATGTTTATAAAGAGGCATTGTTGTTGTATTGTGTATTTGTTGTATTGTTTATCTCTTGGTAAGGGTATATAAAACTTGGTGTGCAATATGATTCTTTTTTTTATTTACACTTCTTTCTTCAGTTTTGATTTGCCCTCAAGGTTTTTTTTTTTCCTTTTTGTTTTCGTTATACATTCATACACATACACACACTATAAAACATACATATGGATATGTACATACATACATTAGTAGATATTTTGCATATATGTACATATGTATGTATGTATATCTTTATACATATGTATGTATCCTCCCACACACGCATTAGTTAGAGCTCTGCCAGAGCTTCGGGCAGCTGCTCTGCTTTGCTCACTAGCAATAGTTTGCCTTTGCCCCCGTCCCTTCTCTATCATATCAACGCTTCCCATTTCGCATTTTTATATTCAGTTTTTGCTTTACTCTGTTTTGCTACCGCAGCCGCTCACACAACACACACACAAATATATACATACGCTCGATGACAATAAAAACAGCACAAGCGAAAAAGAAAAATAATAACACAACTACTACTACTATGATTACGTGAGTAAATACACATACACATTCATTTGTACATATGTATGTGTGTATATAATCCATATTTTTCTTCTTTTTTTTTTTGTTTTGCGCCAAGTGGTTGTTGGGAAGGGACAACAAAAACAACAAAGAGAAAAAGAGAGAGAGAAATGTGCGCGTGCGCTCCAGCTTTATGCGGCATTTGAGTTTTCCCGGGCTCAATTTCAGCTCACTTGCCGGTGTAAAAGCAACAGCTCTCTTTTTCTCTCGCTCTCTGGTTGGTTTCAAAATTTTACAAATCTAAAATTGCAAGCAAAAGAGAGATAAAGGAAATTTCCCCGACTACAACACCGTTAAAACAAGTGGGTGGCGTTCATGGGTGAGGGGTGGAACGTGAACGAATGAGCTTGTTTGTGTTGTCTGGCTCAGAGTAGAGCATTGCCAGAGTTGTCACTGAGTTAAGCGAAACACAACAAAAAAAACGTGCTTTTTACGCATGTACTGAAATTGATACAAAATATACGATTTCCATCATTAATTTGTACTGAAAATGTTTAAAAAAATATGATTTCACATTTTTCCATTGCTATTTCATTATTTACATTTGTACGTTGTAGGAACGAATGTTGTATATTGTATTCATATTTATCTTTGACAAATTGTATCTGATGGCAACACTGTTTTTTCTCACTTGGTGTATGTGCTTTTTATTTGTTTTTTGTTTTTGTTATTTGCCTAACCCCACATGGCTCCCCCTCATTCAATCGATCGAGCTTGCATGCATAAACATGCAAAATAAAAACCAAAATAAAATTAACGAGAATAACAAAAGGCAAACATACACACATCATACACTGATACAAACGTTATATGTACATATGTATGTACACATGTATAAATAAACATATAACTGCACATTTACAGCATTGCTGTTATATGAGCCTTTTTAATGCTAAAACTAGCTATTTTATGAACCTAATTGTTAATATTTTGTATTGTATTATATTACATTTTTTGAAATATTAGCCGCTTTAATTAAGCGCTTAATCAAATAAACCACATTTATAATTTAAATACACTATTGAACTTTCAATATTAATTTATAATGTATTTGTATACTTGTATCCTTAGGGTAAATTGTCAGGGATATACAATTTTTTAAAATTGTTTGTATATTTCACACAGCCATACATGGAAGTCATTGGTTTCACATTAAGATGAATTGCTTTTTCATAGCTTTTTCTTTGCAAAATTTCCTTTCATTGATCTAGCAGGATTTTCGTTTGAAATATGGCAGCACTGACATACATACACATGTATGTATGTATGTATGTTCAGTCACTCGCTCTCGCTGGTAACGGATAACCAACAAGACCACAGCCGATCTGAGTTGAGAAGCAAAAGCGAAAGAGAAACACACAATAAATAAATAAAAACACCAAAATACACACACTCATACACAAACAAACACATACATATGTACGTACACGAAAACACATACACACAAAGGCAACAGCGTATTGGAAATGCGTAAAAAAATGCCGCTCGTTGATTTTTCAGCTAGCAACCGACAACGGCGACGACTCCACCTGCTTGCCTCGTCGTATACATACTTTTAAACATACATACATATGTATGTATGTATTCCTTGTTTGTCTCTCACTCATTTGCCAAAAGGGGGGGAACGGAGCAGAGAGAGGCGCGAATCGTTAGGGACGGGGCGGGGCGGTCCGCAGGCGATTATGCTAGTAGGGGAAGCGGGAGGGGCATAGCAGACAAAAGCGTAAACACACAAAAAGCACACTTTTCACAAGGCGATTGCGTAAACTTTGCCGCCCGCTTTTTTCCACCTAACATCAAAATATGTACACACACTTAAGGGGTACACACACACTTGCAAACGAACACACACACACATTTATAACAAAAAAAATAAAAATAAATAACAATAATACATATATATATATATGTATTTGAAGATTCCAAAATAACAATCGAGTTTTCTCTTCTCCTTTTCTTCTTTTTATTTATATTTTGCTTCTTTTTCTTTCTCGCTTGCCTCTCCTCTTCTATTTTTATTTATTATGAATTTTTTTCGGTTTTGCTGTTTTTATTTTTGCTTTTGGTTATCAAACTGAAAACTGTTTTTGTTGTTTTTTTTGTAGTTCTTTTTATGTTCTTTTCTTCACCTCTTCTCACCGTTGCTCTTCTTTTTATTTCATTCGTTTCTTTTTCTTTCTTTTCTTTTTTTTGCACACAACACGTTTTTCGCAGCGTGTGTGTATATTATGTTTCCGTCGTTCTTGTTTATTTTTTTTCACACATTTTCGACTTGCGTACCTTTGTTGTTTTATAGTAAAAGCGGCTTTGCTTCACAACTTAATTACTATTATTTTGTTTATACTAATATTTAACAATATTTTAAAGCCAAATATGTGCACTTTTTTCCAGAGTTTTTTTAATGCGGTTTTTTCAATTCTTATTGCAACCAGTGTGACCGACCGCAAACGACAAAACGGGGAATACTAATTAGAGCTGGAACCCCATCGATAGCATTGATGTTTCCTCCAAAAGCAATCGAAAACATCAATGTGGTTTCTGTTTTTTTGCCATCTCTAATACAAATTCTTCAGCCGTTCCACGGTTTTGTAACAGTTTTGAGTTGAATTAAATGAACAAAAATGCAAAATCTTACCCGCCTGTTTAACTGTTCACTTACGTTGCAACCACAGCGGGTTGTGGCGCCAGTTGCCCTGCAACAGCTGCGCACCAAAACAAAAGTCGTCGAAAAACCGAAACCCGGAGCCGGGCAACAATTTCGCAGAATTGTTCATTTCCCTGAGGAGTATACAGTGGTGCCATTGAAAATAACACATCTAGCTGGTCGTGACCCGATCTCAGGTCGCGTGGTGGCTAAGGGCATTGGCGGTGGAATCAAGCAGCAATACCGTTGGATCAAATGGGTTCGCGATGGCCCCACAGAGGGTTCGGCGCAGGAAGAACGAGTTGTGGAGGTTCTAAACGATGGCTGCCGAACAGCCAAAGTGGCTCTGGTGGCGGTGGGCGATGAACTAAAATACATACTCGCCACGGAGAATATGAAAGCGGGCGACATTTTAAAAACTTCGAGGGTAATTCCTCGCATTCCAGGTCAGAACTCTGAGCAGTGTGTGCCATTCAGGCGTAATAACATTTGTATGCTTTTGGTTTTCAGTTCGTCCCAATGATGGGGATGCCTATCCACTCGGTGCTTTACCTGTTGGCACCCGAATTCATTGTCTGGAAAAGAATCCCAATCAGCCCTGCCATCTAATTCATGCGGCTGGAACGTTTGGCACAATTTTACGCAAATTTGATGACAAAGTAGTTGTCCAACTGCCATCCAAGCGAGAATTCGCCTTTGATCGCACTTGCATGGCGACAGTTGGAAGATTATCTAACGTCGAGCATAATAAGGAACATGTGGGTAGTGCTCAGCGGATGCGAGAGTTGGGCAACAGACCACGATCAGGTCTATGGAAGCGTAAGGAAGGCAAACATGGACGTAAAATTCGCCGCCTGCCGCCCATGACAACGATAGCTCCACCGCCGGCGGCCAAAGAGCAAGAACTACGCTTAACATTGAACCTTTGATGATAAACAAACATTGTTATATGTATATATATGCCTGTGCCTCTGGCTTTTAATATGCTACATCTAAATACATACGCTTAAAAACTATATATGTATAATTTTGTTTACTTTGTGTTTGTTATTTATTTGCGTGTCTTCTTCATCGAAAATCCTGTCCCACGGAAACTTTCCGGATCGGAACCAGCCGCTGAACCAACACCGCCACCGGTTGCGCCCTCCTCTTGAACACGATCACTAATGGGTTTAATGCTTCGATCAAATCGTAACATTCCGAATTGGAATTCATAGTCTGGCACACCGCGCGGCAAGACTTTTTTCATTACGGGAGTGTCGACTTGGCTGTCCTTCTTCTTTTTGCCATCAAGTCGAACACCGGAACCTTGGAAAGTCTCTATCACCTCTTCAAGAACGCCAGCAGTCCCTTGACCAGTCCCACTAACCTCCCCCTGGCCAGCACTCGTACCCTGGGCACCATCTCCTCCTTGACTACTGGTGCCGGTGGCTGCATGTTGTTCATTGTAACCAACGGGTGCCTCGAATTCCACATTCATGTCACATTCAATTATGCTTACTGCATTGCCTGGTCGTGTGTCTAGCACGCACAATTCATAAACTTTTTTGTTATACTTGATGGCAATAACATCGCCCTTTGTTAGACAAGCAAAATTTCGCAGGGCATTCTCTAGTACTGCCTTTGGATTGGTAATGTCCAAGAAATCTGTGCTATGTGGTTGGAATTTGGAGAAGGTTGCCACGGGTAGCGACACACTTTCAATATCCAATATATCGCCCTCTTCTAGCAACAGATTATCCATCATCCAATAAGGTAGATAGCATTTACCTTCGTCGGCTACAAACTCCAAGACTCCAGCATGTGAGGCTCGTGACTTTTTGGTATTGTTTAGCTTGAAGAGCATTGGGTATTCCACACTTAAGCGAGTTAGTGTATCAAGAGCGGACGGTGGCATGATAACTGAAATGCGATGGAGTGATTGAAATTAACGGATAGTTTTTTTCTAAATTGTATCAACATACTCTTGCCACCCTTTTCCACATCAGTCCTCTCATTTCCGGGCAGCATTGAGACTGAAAAACATTTGTAGGTGGCCTTAAAGATGCGGCCATCGGGGAACACCATATTGAATCCGTTGAACTGGAACATGTCTTGTTAGTGTTTGTTAGGTGTACGGTTAAAACTACTGAAATTTTTATTATTTGGCCTAAACAACACAATAACGAAAAGTAAATGTCATCTCACTCGATTTCGATATTTAATATCGACGTCTATCATATCGACTACAAAAAATTTATTTGCGTGTTCTTTACAGCACTATGAGAAACTCGATAACATTGCGAATTATCGATATTTTGCAAGTAAAGCCGGGTTGCTGGTGCGCGCGAGTTCGTCCCGCTTAAAAATAATTTCAATAAATAAAATATTGATTTGAATAGTTTTGCTATACAAGTGAGTACAGACACCAGCAGCTGCATTAGCAGCGTAGAATAAATTTTTTTACCACTTTAAGAGTAATTGAAATCAAGTATAGAAGATTTACTTGGGCAATAGGAAAAGTTTGATACATTTTGCCTTATCCTTGTGTATCCTGGAAGTCTGGCTGGCGCCGCGTGTTTTTTTTTCACTTTTTTTTTTTGCCAACCCGCGTGGGTGTATGGTATGTGAATATGTATTGTGTTGCGTGTGTGTGTGTGTGTGTATGCATGTAATTGCAGTGATTTTCAATTGACGAATTTTATTTAAAAACAATATTTAAAAAAGAAACAAATTTTGTGTGCGTCTAGAAAAATCAATAAACTGTATTATACAAAGTGTGTGTGTGGTGGCAGGGAGAAGAATAAAGATAGGTGGGCGGTTGGGAGTGTGATAGGTAGGGTGGTATAAGACTTGTCATATATACAAATTGGTAATTTTATTTCACAAATTATTCCAAATTTTCCCCAGCTGTAATTCTTTGGTACAGTTGGCTGCAGTTTGACATTCACTGTAAAAATCCTGTGCAGCTGTTTTTCAAGTTTGTTGTTGTAGCGTCGCAGCTGGCTGCAGCAGCATCAGCCACAGTCACAACAGCAACAACAACAAGAAGCTACTCTATATTCCCTGCGCACACTCCACTTTCCTCTCACAACACGCCTATGCCCCGTTATTATTCGCTCATCTTCTCTCGCACATTCCAGACAGACGTAGACCAATGTCACGATGCCCTCTAAAAAGACACTTGCCGCAGCATGATTCACTAGCTACATCTATTTAGATTGACCACCCACCCAACCAACCACCCACCGCGACCTATGGACTCCTCCTCCAGAACCTTAAAGTCCATTTCACTTTTGGTTTTTTTTTTTTTGCTTTTACAGCTTCCCCGAAATTTTTGTTCTTTTTTCCATCGGTATTATTTCATATCTATAACCACTGTGCACTCTGCGTGCCGTAATGTATTGTACAAATCAAATGAAAAGGAGAGCAGCCAAAAAAAAAGAGGAGATAGAAAAAAAACTTTTTGCCTGTTTTTTTCTTTTGCTGGTTGTTGCGTACAGTTTAGCCGCCTTAAAACTAAATATAACCAAAAATTGAACATGCAAAATAGAAGCGACAAAAAAATGCAAGTGAAATTCGAATTTCGAATTGTTGTGCGAAAATTGCAATTATTTACAAACATACATACATGTACATATGTATGTGTATATACAAACATGCGCGTATACATACATACATACATACATATAATAAATGTATAGAACATTTCCATATTTCATTTCCTTACGCTTACGTCAAACAATAGAGAACGCTAAGAATGTATGTATGTATGTACATATGTACAATTTCCAATTGCAAAATTTCCATGAGCTTAATTGGGGGAGACGCTCAACGATACCCTGCATCCTTTTTCCTTTTCATTGGCTTTGTTGTCTGCGATAGTATACCATAGAAAAAAGCTAAAGTTATGGACATCCTTTGTATGTACATATACACACATCTATACATACATATGTACATATATTGAATAATAAACTTTGTCCTTAATATAAGCTTATGTACCTTTTCTTACCTTTTGTGTGTCATCCTCTTCCTAGTCAAAAAATAGAATGATGCTGATTGATCCTTTAAAGAAGTTAAAACAGGATTAAGTATTGCATCTACAAATGTACATCCTTACATACATTTGTATGTGGACTTATAAAATACATAGCAAGATAGAAAATTTTAGTTTTTGAGGTGTCAAATCGGTCATATTGTTAGGAAAATTTATCTCGGCTATTAAAATTATCCTCATACCAGTTTAAGAAGCCAAATATTCGCCCTCAGAGGTGGATTGCAAAATTTTCCTTTCCAAGGATCTGCTAGAATTCTTATGGTAAAGCACAAGTCGTGTTAGATCATTAGTTAGTCATACATGTATACTCCCTTCGCCTTCATTTCGTAAAGGGTATATAAAGTGGCAAGAAATTTCTGCAAGAAATGTTATCATTTGTTTGGAGGGTAAACAAAATATGGACCAGCAGCAGCAGCAGCGGTGGGCGGTTGGAAACGGTGGCAACCCCACAAGGTCGTGCAGGCTAAAACGAAGAGAAGCACCTGAAATAAAATCTAATTTCATAGCTAATTATTTTTCAACATCATTTCGGTGACTCTAAGACTGTAGGTTATTGTATTTATTATTTTTTTGTGTATTGCTGCTTTCTGATGAATTTTTTCTTCTCAATTGGTTTAAAATATCTGGTTATTACCGGCTTGGCTCTCTTTCTGCTTCACATCCCAATTTCGTTTCGAGTTTATTGTTGTTGTTATTGTTGTTGGGTATTCTCTCTCCTTACAGCTCTGTTGCTAGGCGGGTTGAACGGACATCATTTTTATGTATGTATGTGCATATGTATGTATGTATGTATATGTATTGTAAATGTTGGTTTTGTTTCCATAAGAAATTCAATGCGAGAACTTAATGCTTTGTTGTTGTTTTCGGCGCCGTCAAATACGTTTGTGTGTGTGTGTGTGTGTGTGTACATATGTTTTTTCTTTTCTTTCAACGTTTGCTTGTTTCGTCCATGTTTGCTGCTGCCCCCGCACGTTTTTCTTTATATATTAGCCGATAAACAAGCTCTTTCTCGTGTTTAACAATAACTAAAAAAAACTGTAAACAAAACGACAAAAACAATAAGCTAAAATTTCACATTAATCAAAACACTCATATGATCATGTTTAGCTAACGGCACTAACCATAGAATACATAGATGCGTCAAACTCAAGATTTTTTGATTACAAACGCTAGCCTGAGTCTGGAACCCCAGAGAACTTCGGCAAAAGCCGAACAGCCTAGAACCCCAGAGAGCGGCCGCAGCGAGAGCGAAAACCGTCCGCTCGCAGCAGTGTCGCTACGCATCGAAAATAATTCAGTCTGCCACAGATCGCAGAACGATGAACGCATGTCTGTGTCGCTGTGTTCTCGTTTTGCATATGTAGTTGTACACTCGTCGGTACATGCTCAGGCTTCGTAGTGTGTGTGACACGTGAAGTTGTACAACATCGCATTTCAATCGCTCGCTCGCAGACTTTTTGAGTTTTCGACGAGCTAGCGACAATGCAAGAATGAGATGCGTGCTTAACTACAGAACTCGACGGCACTTCTCAAAGTGTCGACGTGGCTCTGTTGTTAGTGTGCTCGCTTGGCGATCGGGCGGCCGGGGTTCGACTCCCATCTTGGTCGAAGTTTTTCATAATGCTTTATATATTTTTTTGATACATTTTTATTTACTTTTTATACCCTTGCAGAGGGTATTAGAAAACATTTGAAACATTTTACAAACATTACAAACATCCGACCAATTTTTCTAATACCCTCTGCAAGGGTATAAAAAGTAAATAAAAATGTATCAAAAAAATATATAAAGCATTATGAAAAACTTCGACCAAGATGGGAGTCGAACCCCGGCCGCCCGATCGCCAAGCGAGCACACTAACAACAGAGCCACGTCGACACTTTGAGAAGTGCCGTCGAGTTCTGTAGTTAAGCACGCATCTCATTCTTGCATTGTCGCTAGCTCGTCGAAAACTCAAAAAGTCTGCGAGCGAGCGATTGAAATGCGATGTTGTACAACTTCACGTGTCACACACACTACGAAGCCTGAGCATGTACCGACGAGTGTACAACTACATATGCAAAACGAGAACACAGCGACACAGACATGCGTTCATCGTTCTGCGATCTGTGGCAGACTGAATTATTTTCGATGCGTAGCGACACTGCTGCGAGCGGACGGTTTTCGCTCTCGCTGCGGCCGCTCTCTGGGGTTCTAGGCTGTTCGGCTTTTGCCGAAGTTCTCTGGGGTTCCAGACTCAGGCTAGCGTTTGTAATCAAAAAATCTTGAGTTTGACACATCTATGTATTCTATGGTTAGTGCTAACGGTTTGTGTGTCCTTTCGGCTTGTCTTTCTATGCATGCCTAATCATGTTACACTTTCCACTCAGAGCTTCTCAAAAAGCTAAAGCCAAAAAAGAGAAAGAGATGGCGACATGTGAGGACACACTGATGAAAGGGTTAAACAGGAAATTGAAATAGGAAACAGGAATATTAAACATTTGAAGGACATTGTGATGTACAGTCGTCCACATTTACAGTGAAAACCCTCTTGGGCGGACATCCATATTTGTTTCATTGGAGCGAAATAGTTTTTTTTTTGTTTGTTTGTTTGTATTAATCAATAAATTAATACACCTTGTTGCACAATTCTCTTTCGCGGGATTTATTTGTGCAGTTTTCGTCTGAAAGTTTTATTTAGTCAATAGCTACTTTGCAGCTGTTTTCTATTATTCTGTTGTATTCTATTCGTACGGGCGTTAGTAATACACACACACACATGCATATGTATGCATGCATGTACATATATTCTTGCACGTGCTTGTTAATTATTTGTTCAGGTAAGCATTTCTCACAAATGATTTTGAAACTGCTATTAGCTTTGCGCTCCATTGATCAAAGGAGGCAGAAAGAGGAAGAGGGGTAGGGTAGGGTAGGGGGTGGATTAAAGTTTGTACGAAAAATGAGTGGGGTTGTTTTAATGTGCAAAAGTGGATGTTGATGACGACCTTGAACTTGTCAAGGTTTGGTGTTTTACCAACCACCATATTTACCACCCTATCTGACAACAACAAGTGGAATTGTTGGCCCAGGGGCTGGCTTTAACGGTAAAAACAAACGAACAAACGAACGAGCGAACGAACGAATATTGTTGTATGTAGTATGTATGATTGGTTGGTTGGTTGGTTGTTAGCAAAAAGTTTTAAATAAAAACTTCACAAAGGAATCGCTGGCAAAATTGGAATCAATATTAAATGCAATTTTGCAACAAGCCAATGTCAAGGTTGCCAATGACGATAGTGCATAGTAGGTAAATCAGCATTTTCATTTACGACCACTGCCACCACCCCACCCCCTGCCTACTTCCCGTTTAATCGCCCCACCTCAGTCGGTGTCCGCCTATCACACTCTGCTGCACTCGAATTCAATCCATTTTCCATTTCCCAACTACATGGTATAAGGCATGGCATGGCAGAGGCATAGCATGTCATGGCATGAGTCTATTTTCTATCTTTCTCTCTCGCTTACTCTTTCTTTAGTTCTGTTAATTCCAATTATAGACCCATTTCGTAATGCAATAACTGTAATTTATTGCAGGAATGAAATTGCATGAGCTAGTGCAGTGCGGAGAGAGCAGAGTGATTGTCAAACTGTAGGAAGCATATTATTAATATTAATAATATTTTTTTTTTTTTAAATAATTTGTGTTGCCTTCGAGCAATGTTTGACTTAAATTTCAAAAAGGTTGTAATCTAACCATATAACACCAACAGATTTTGGCTTTGCCAAACTTTTTTTGCTTTATTTACAATTCCCAACTAGTTTTAGGGTTAAAGACATGGTATGGCCATTGCAATTCTGGAGTTCTTTAGCAAAGTCGGCTAAAGAGACAACATGCTCACCTATTTGGCGTTGCCTTTGAAATAATCTTATTTTGGAAGATTGACCACAAGCTAGTTTAATGCAAGGTTTGAATTAATAATAATTTATTACTTACATAAGGGTAACCCCTGTAATCTGAAAATGTAAGCAATATATCCTTATATATTAGCTACCCTGCAGGACTAATGGGTTATCTTTCACACAGATGATTTGTCCTTCATTATACTAGTTGTCTTACAATGTTTATTAGGAGTGCAGTCTGACAAAATGACACTTAGAAACTATTCTTTTAAAAATATAGTTTTATATTTTTACTTTGTTGGGAGACTTTAACGTAGATTGTTATGTATGTAAGTAGGTTATGGCAACCTCTATACAATTTATCGCACGACCATTACGACCTCTAAGTAAACGTTCTAGGGTGGTGACCCTTCGATAGTAAACTTGTGTGTATAAACGTGAGAAATATCAAATATGTTGTAAAGAGAAAAGGGCTAACACGCTGAATGAGCTGGGTGAGCAAGGTAAATAAAGTTAGTGGTGAAATAGACACTCAATCAACAAATAAACCAACCAACCACCCACCCAAACAACCACCCACTCATGGAATTATGGAAATTTCCTTATTTTATTTTATTTTATTTTTTTTCTTATTTGGTTTTTGTTTTTTTTTGTTTTTAGCGCTGTTCTTAGACGTCAGCTAAGGAAGCATGAAGGAAACATGAAGCCTCATGACCTTGTTGGCTAAGACATTGCCCTGATTATATGTATGTATGCATACTTTCCTCCTTTTAGCTCTCCTTTGTCCTTCTTAAGGACAACAATAGTTTTTGTTTCGTATGTGTTTTATAAGATTCTTGATTTTCATAATGAACCTTTAATTATGGCATACTTATTGTTTAAATTGTTGGAATACACAAGAGCAAAATGAACTTAAATTAAAAGCTATTGATTCATTAAGGTGATGCACATGCCATAAGATTGTTTGATACATATGTGTGTACATGCATGATATAGTATATTGTTCTATATCAATGAATAGAGCAATAACAACATCAACTAACAATCAACAAATAGACAATTACCATTTCAATTGTGAACATTTTCTTTAGAATTGGCGGGCAATTCATTTCATTTGAATAACCAATTGGGAGGGAAAAACTCTTAATCACCTAATGATTATGGGTGGAGAGACGCCCGGTAGAATTTGTTGTTTTTTTTTAACCGATTCTAACCGGTTAATTGCAGATTTTGTACACGCAAATCAAATGGAAAAATTAAAAATTTGCCATGTGATGATTTTCAATTGGATTTTTCCTGCGTGCACACAAATCAAAACGGTTTCCAGTTGCGCTGCTTAACGTTCAAGTGCGGTTTTTATTATCGCTAAACATATGTACGAACATATGTTTATACTTAAAAAAAAATATAAATGAAATTGTGAGAAATATGTGATAAATATTTGTTTTAACTTTTACAACATGTTTCGTCACACAGCGCAAATTGTAGAAAAAGTTACATTTTTTAATACGAAAAATCCATTTAGAAGTGAAAATCTTATTTTATCAGTGGTTTCATAAAAATAACTCTACATTCTTATGACTTAATCAGTTAATGCTTTGCAAAAATCTAAAGGAATCTAAAAGATTGATAAGCTTCGAAAAAAACAAAGACAAACAGAATCTTAACAAAAAGTTAATTATATTTATCTATTATATTAGTTACATCTCTCCTATCTGTAAGTCCTTTTAAAAACAGATCTAAAAACGTAAAATGGTGGAAAATTATTCCTTAAAGTATGGAATATGTGTTAAAAGAATGGATTTTTTGAAATTATAAAGAACTTTTTGAAAAAAAAAACAAACAAAAAACAAACAATACGTATTATTTTTGAGACAGTTGATAAGAAGCATGGGCGGATCTAGGACTGTGAAATGGGAGAAATAAACTCCTTTAAGTATCAAATAGGATGAAAATGTTCAAAATTTTCAAAGAGTCAATAAATTTTTGTATGCCTTGTAACTTAAAAATTGTGTACAAGCAGAATTTTCCAAAAACTTATTTATATGTTTCAAAAATCGAATTCTCGGTAAGCTTATTGCATACTTTAGGGAGCAAATTTCCCTCATTTCCCCCGTCAAAATCCGCCTATGATAAGAAGTCATTGAAAAAGTTCTTTATAAGGCCAATTCTTGCACTGGCTATAGCATACTTTAGTGGGCAAACTCTGTCCTTTGACTTTCATGAAATTGTATTTTTTAAATTTGTTTTACTATTCTAGACATGGTGAATGATTCTCTGTGGTGGATGCAAATATACTGTCCTAAACGTCAGGTGAGATTTCAATGGAATAAAAAATCATTTCCTTTCGCATTATTTATTATTTACAATTCTATTTACAGTTTAACAATAACTCGACAACAATTAACTCCTATTCAACATAACAAGAAACTTAACAACAACAACAACAAAACACTAATTCCGCTTACTCAACAACAAACACCATCCAATTGATTATTGTTTTAATCCAAGCAACTAAAAACAAAGGATTAAAAACTTTTTAAAAGCAAACATCAACAACAACAACAACAAAGTGGAATTGGTATAATCAACAACGAGCTTGAGAAATTGCGTCTACAACAACAACAACTACCAACAGAAAAAGCTTAAAGCCGTTAAGATAGAGAGTCTGTAAGAGAGATAGAGAAAGAGAGATTGAGTTTTATTTTATATTTGTATGTGTGCATGTGAGAGTTTAATTTCTGTGGTGAATTATAAAAATAGGTTTTAACATTATTAATTATTGCATACTTTTAGGCAGTTAGAAGTTTCAGTCCCAGTGTGACAGAAGGAAGAAAGCTTCAAAGAAAGAAACAAGAGAAAGACAGAGTGAGAGAGAGAACGAGATAGAGAGAGAGAGAGAGAGAGAGGCTTCACAAATCCCAGGGTATTTTAGTTACTTACATTTTGCATTTTCGGCAAGTTGTACTTCAATTTTCAATTATGAAAATAACAACAATGAAGTTTAAGCGCAAATATGGCTGTTTAGAGAATATTTGAAAAGAATTTCTCAATTTATTAACTAATTAAGATTTTTTTTGTTTAGTTTTTGCATTCGACTATCGGTTTAATTATTACGTAGTATTTGTATAAGTTCCCAAAACTTTATTTTTGCACAACAAAACTCGAAAAACAAATATTATCCCAATCATTACCTACCTCTTCATCAGAAATTCAGAATCAATTTGTTAAACCTTCACCATCTTCACCCACACCACCCCAACAGGTTTTTTCGTTTTGCACATTTTTAATCAGTTTTAGTGTGTGAGAAAGAGAGAGGGAGAGAGCATAGAAAGCGTACAATATATTTAGTTAGTTTGCAGCGAGAGATATATACCCATATATATATCTTTATAGCGAAAGAGTGATAGGGTTTGATTTATATATATATATATATAGGAAAGTTTTGGGTGTGTTTTTTTTTCGTTTGTTTGTGTTTGTGTTGTTGCTGGTAGTAGTTGCTTCAGCACACAAACATGGATCCCTATTCGCCGGAATTACTATGGATGGTCGTTATTGGCTTTATAATAGCCTTTATCCTGGCCTTTGGCATTGGAGCAAATGACGTGGCCAATTCGTTTGGAACTAGTGTTGGATCCGGTGTCTTAACCATACGACAAGCCTGCATTTTGGCCACCATTTGTGAAATTTCTGGCGCCGTTCTAATTGGTATGTGTGTGAGAGTGTGTAAATCCTACATAAATTTACTTATTTTGTTATTTTTTTTTTGTATAGGTTACAAGGTATCGGACACGATGCGCAAAGGCATTCTGGAAGTGGGCATGTATGAGGGATCCGAGGATGTGCTAATGCTTGGCTGTGTGGCCGCTTTGGCCAGCAGTGCTATATGGCTGCTATTGGCGACTTTTCTGAAATTGCCCATTTCGGGTACGCACAGTATTGTTGGATCGACCATTGGTTTCTCATTGGTAGCACGCGGCGTCGAGGGTTTAAAATGGTCGACACTGGGCACCATTGTCGGTTCATGGTTCATTTCGCCGGTGATGAGTGGCATTGTGAGCATTCTACTATTTCTGGCCATACGTCGTTTCATTTTGAGCGCTCAGGAGCCATTGAAGGCTGGATTCCGTTCGTTACCCATATTCTATGGTGTGACATTCTTCATTAATGTGATAAGTGTTGTCCTGGATGGACCGAAATTATTGTATATGGATAATATACCCACTTGGATAGCCATTAGTGTCAGTGTGGGCTTGTCCCTGGTGGTGGCACTGCTTACCCAGCTGGTGGTTGTCCCATTGCAACGTCGCAAGATTGCCAAACGTTTGCGAGCCGAGAATCCAGTTAAATTCAATTTCGAGGACTCTGTCGGTAAGTAGAGGTTGCGCTTCTTTTACACATTGGATTATAAAATTTGTTATGTTACACACACACAGAATCATCGCCATCTGGCAGTCCCAAGAAACAGCAACGTCGTCCTTTATCGTTAGTTAGCGAGGGCAAACCTCTGCCTGCCATTGCTGAGATCACGGAACTGGTTTCCTTAAGCGACAACTCACCGAAAACCTTTAAATTGGCTCCATTTGGCTTATCGGCTAAAAATAATAATGCTCCTGCCGATGATTATAAAATAGATCCTCAATTGATTAAGAAGGCCGAGGATCTGTTGGGAAAAGCCAGCTTGGATAATACTGATCTGACAGTTACCAGTCTAAATTTCATCGATGAGCAGCAGCAGCAACAACAACGCCAAAATGGACGCAAGCTTCAAGAGTGCTTTAAGCATGTCCAATCGCCCAAAGAGGAGCACAAACAACCTCAGCCACAGCAACAACAGCAGCAATCATTGCCACCGCCGCAGCAACAGCAACAACAACAACAACAACAACAACAGGTTGGCAGCGGTGGCACTGTATCTAACAACAATTTGCAAGTGGTGGAAAGTGCTGCCAGTCTCGATCTTATGATCAATTCTACATTATCGCCCAACTCCAGCAAGGTGCCATTGATCGAGAGCAAGGAAGCACTCAATGAACAGGACGATGAATTCAAAGGGTCAGCCGGACGTCGTGTTAGCAATGGCGAAGAGACACCAGAGATTTCCATGCTCTTCTCGTTTCTGCAAATATTAACCGCCACCTTTGGCAGCTTTGCCCATGGCGGCAACGATGTGAGCAATGCAATTGGACCACTTATCGCCCTGTATATGATTTATTGCGAGGGTTCGGTACTGCAACGTGCAGAAAGTCCTATTTACATCCTAATCTACGGTGGTATTGGCATCTCAGTGGGACTCTGGCTATGGGGAAGGCGTGTTATTGAAACTATTGGCAACGATTTGACAAAGATTACCTCATCGACGTAAGTCAGCGATAGGATTATAGCTTCCAAGAAGTTAAGTAAATATTTTTGTTCTTTTTCAGTGGCTTTACTATTGAAGTTGGCGCTGCTATTACCGTTTTATTGGCCAGCAAAATCGGATTGCCCATATCGACAACACATTGCAAAGTTGGCTCAGTAGTTTTTGTTGGCCATGTGAGTGCTTCAGGACGCAAGAAGAGTCAGAAAAAGCAAGAGGGCAAGCAGCACAAAAAATCAAAGCAACAGCAAACTCCAGTTGAGAATGGTAAACCTATGGCTGAAGCAGCAGCAACAGCAGTAGCAGCAACAGAACAACCAGCACAAGCAAAAGATCCCTCCACAATGGTTGATGGCAGTGTCGATTGGCATTTGTTCCGGAATATTGCCTATGCCTGGATAGTAACTGTGCCCGTTACTGCGCTCCTTAGCGCTGGCATAATGTATGTCCTCTGCCTGATGGCCGTTGACGATTTGGGGCACACTTAAAGCCCGGACACTAGACAGTAATTATGGGCTTGCCATTCAATTATTAATTGTAGAAGCAAACAAACACACACACATACATACACTATGGGGAAAAAAAAAACCAAAAACAAAAGCAAAGTAATGCAAAAAAAAAAAAAAAAAACAAAAACCGAAAACAAAACTTACTCGCCTAACTAATTACAAAAAGAAAAAACAAGTAAAAAGGCAAACACACAAAATACTAAAAACCTACAAAGAGAAAACGTAATTACAGCAACAACAAAACAATTGTACTTAGCGCATATATTTATATTTGATTTTACATCAAGTCCCTCAAGCCTTTCGTGATGAAATTTATATGTATGTAACTCTTTTTTTTAGTTAACAATTTTTCGATTTTAATTTGGATATTAATTTTCTAAATGCAGAGCATTTGATTGTTACAAAACAAAAAAAAAAAAACCAAAACACACACAAAAAGAAAAAAACAAAAAACAAAAACTCAAGAAAAATAGAATCTCAAATTAAATTACTGGTTGGCACTTTTTTTTTTTCTCCTACCACCAGTCTTTCAATAGACAGAAGCTGAGTAAATTATTTAAATAAACTACAAAACTATCTACCAATAAACAAATTTATAATTTCTAACTTATTTGGTTTTTTTTCTGTTTGTTTGGTTTAAGTTTTCTTTAATTCATTTTCCAACATTCCAGAGTCTTTTGCCATACCATACCATAATATATACATATATAACAAAATACAAATTCTCACTAGTTGGACTTAATTTATAAATTTCATTAACTCTGATTATTATGCCATTGGAAAAGTGAGCATCAAAAATATTTGACTATTTGCATATGTGTATGGAAAATAAAAACTACAAGTTATTGAATGTATACATATATGTCTAAGCGTTTCGTTTATTTCCAGAATCTACTTACAATTGTTGATTTTTCAATTCAATTGTGGTTATATATTTAGTAATGAAGTTTGGAATTGGCAGAGGTTTTAAGAAAAGTTGGATTGATGGTATTTAAAGTTAATTGAAGGATAACAGTAAAGTATTAGACAGTCGAAACTAAACGAGATTTTTCAAATTTTATTATAGCTCAAAAATTGTCCTCGTTGTAAGCATTTTTGAGCTATGGGACATTCGACAAATCTCGGAAAGCCAAAAATCTCATATTCAAGAAAAAAAGGAACTTAAGAAAGACTTAATATTTGAAAGATATAAAACTCTTCATAGACTTTAAAAAGACTTTTACAAAATAAAACTCTTGCTGGACTTTAAAACGACTTTTACAATATCCCACAAAATAATTCCCAAGCAGTGTATTTACACTAATAAATACTTTTCAGCATTGCTTATTGTTCATTAAACTCAAGTTTGCAAACAAATTAAATAGTATTTAATGTCAAGAAATATTTTTCACATTATATTTAACACTTTCCATGAAAAATTTCAATTGCACATTTGTTTTTGTTTCTAAACAAAATATAAATATTAATTTTGACTTGATGCCCTAAACATATACTTATAACAAATTTTATTATTGAATTTAATTAAATTTAACACAAGAGCACTATAAAAGGATTTGTTTTGTCTAATAATTAAAAAAATCCATGTAACCAAAATCGTTTCCAATTGGCGCCACATTTAAAAACGGACTGTTAACCGTTACTGTTAATAAGCGCACTCATGTCAGACCTTAGGACTTTTACTCAGCCTTAGGACTTTTACGTAGACCTTAGCACTTTTTACCATGCACCCATAAGGTGAATGGTGTATTAAGGTCGCTCAAATGTATGTAACAGGCAGAAGGTGGTTAAAGAACCGGTTGATATTTAACAGTCTCCATGTTAACCGCTCCTAACAGAAAAATGTTAAAAACAATTTCAAAAAGCCACAAAGATTAACAACAACAACAATAAACAACAACAACAACAACAACAATGGGAAGGGAGAGAGAGAGGAAAAAAAAACAACAGTTGAGTTAGTTGAGTTTTGAGCTTCGAGCCGTTTGGTTGACTGATTTTTCGTTAGCGCGTGAATTTCTATCTTGTATCTTGTATCTTAACCTGTAATGCCTGCGCGCGCCTTTTCGTCTAATGCCAACTTGAACTGAAATTGAAATTTTAAAAAAATTATTGTCGCAAACTATTCGATACATAAATGTAAACAAATAATTCAATTGTCCCCAAAACACATCGAGTGATTTGATGAATATTTTTTTGTTTATGTTAAGTGTGTAAACAGATGTTTAATATATTTTTTTTTTTTCGATTGTAAGTCAACTTTAAAACTTTTCGTAACGAACTCGAATTTGAAATATTTTAAATTTTTGGATTTACAAAACATTGGGATTTTCGAAACAAAAGCAAAAAGGTATGATAAACAAATATTTAAATGTATCTTTAAGATTGTTCTCGTGGCTTTCAGCTTTAGCTTTCTATGCGGAATTCCGGTTGTAGTTCGTTTCCATTTCCTTTCGATCGATTCGGCCTACAAATATATAGATACATAGTGATAGATATTTACACTTACAGGTATTACTTAATTTTCTTTACTTAATCCGATTTGCGTGCATTGAACTCTTTGGCTGATGAGTTTGAGGTGTGTGTGTCTGTGTGTGTGTGTGTGTGGATGAGTGTGTGAGTCTTGCCTCATTTTGCAGTGATTTCTTGTGGTTTATGTGTCGTTATTGTTGTTGTTGTTGTTGCTGCTTCTGATTATTGTTTTCTCAATTTCGTCTTGGCATGTTCTCATTTTAGCACAAATTATTTAATGAGTTCTTCGTTTTTTTCCCTTCCTTCTTTCTTTGCTCGATTTTTGGTTTTTTTCTGTATTTTTATACCATTTTCTTGATGATTCCGAAAATAAGTGTAAATGTCAAGTTTAAAAACAAAAATAACAACAATTTTTTAATTGTAAATTAAAACCCCAACGAAATAACAATTGATAAAAAATATCTCAGTTTTTAAATACTTATCTTAGTTTTTTTTGTTATAATCTTTTAAATTAAGAAAAATTAAAATGAAATATCTAAAATCTAACTAATAAAAGAATAGAAAATCGAAATGGGAAACGGTCAATGAAACATTTTTTTAAAACAAATGAAATTAACAAAAATATTTTTGATAACATTTTGGAAAATTTTTAAGCTTTCAACGAAATCTCCATTTTTTATTGGTTTTCCAAATTTGTTTGCAATATTAAGAAATGCAAATAAAACTACAAATCAAATATCTTCTACAATAGATCGAAGTTAAAAAGGTTCTGATATCAATTAAAAGATATATGTCTTGCAAAATGCAAAATGTATTAAATTCTTCAGTTTAAAGTTAAGCTGAATGGACTGAAAGTGCTTAGAATAACTTTCAATTTAATGCTGTGATTAGATTACATTGAAAAAAAATTGATTGATGAAGGTTTTCGGTTTCCATAGGCTTAATTTATAAAGTAATTAATGTTAGTCTCTTTGTTTAATTTCCTTTTTTGCCACAAATAAAATTAAAATTTTTGTTTTAATTTTGGCTTTTTGTTTTTTGTTAGTTTGCTCAGCATGTGTGACCCATTTTGTTTCTCTTCAGTCTTTGAAATGTCTTAAGAAAACCCATTTAGCAACTTGAACAGGTGTTCCAATGGCGTTTCGATCCACAGGTAGCCTAAGCTCATTATGCAGCGCATGGCTAGCGGTATTTTTGCTTAAAAGCAATGCCGACACCAAACCCAAAACCCCAAAAATCTCAACAAAACCCAAAACTAACCGAAACAGACCCAAATCAACTTATGACTTTTGCCCATTCGCCAAATTCTGCACAGCATTCAGTAAAAGAGACAAAACGAGAGACAGAGAGAGAGAGAGACAGAGAGAACAAAAGATTCAAACTATCAAAGCCATTAACTCCTCTCTATGGGCCATAGCCAAAGCTAAGAGCCAAGAGCCAAGAGCCAAAATCCCAGAGTCGTCGACATCGAAGACCAAAAAGTCATTAAAGACAAAAATCTATTGAAAAAAATAACACGCCTTTAAAAAATATTTTCTGACCAACAAAACAAAAAAAAAACAACCAAGCAAGCATGGGGCCAAGTTGAGAGTCTCTCTGTCTCTCTCTCTTTCTTTCTGTCTAGCTCTATCTTTTTTTTCTCCTATATCTCCCTGACTGTTAATTATAAGCTTATCAGTTCATTACTAGTTAGTTTCTCCTCCTGGATGGGAGGCTTGTGCATATGGTCAGGCCAAATGGATTGGTTTGGCCTGTTTTGTTAGTTAGCTGGTTGCTTAACCCGTAATTACCAGATTCTGATTCTAATTTTCATTTCCTTGCAATCTGCACTCAATCTCTCCCTCTCTCTCTCTCTCTTTCTATCCTTTTCAATCTCTGTCTCAGTCGATCTATATAGTAATTAATTCAAAGTGCTGTGAGTTTGTAGTTATTACCAGATTCTCAAAAGTCCAGTTAAGACAACTTGTTTGGTTATTTCTTTTTGTTATGTGCATACAATAATAATGATAACCCTCGAAGCGTTTGAGCCAATTTGCCCACTTTCTCTCTACATATATAGAGAGAGGAGTGGCCTGGCCCAAAAGACACTCCTATTGCAAATCCTACTCCTCCCACCTCTTCATCTCACTCCAACCACTCCTGTCGATATATCATCAGAAATTCATTTGATTTCGATTATTTGTATATATCCATTATAAATGCCAAATTCAATTAAGCAAAATTGCACATCTTTGATTGATTTTTATCGATATATACATATGTATATATATTTTTTTATTTGGAGAAACTAAGCATGAAATGGGCATAAAATTTTCCTTCATGATTGTAATTGATAGAAATTTTCGAATTTCCATTTATGTTGATTAATTTTGATTTATCCTGTGAAAGATTTTTAAAAGATTTTAATGAAATCAAAAGGTTAATAAAGAATTTATACGTATATTTTCAAGAAATTCCTAACAAATTGTTTTTAATATTCATTTGTAAGTTCTTGTTTTCGATCATAAATAGACAATGAATTGAATAAGTCTTATGTGACAACGATAAAGTACTTAATATTAAGGATCTAATTTGTTTCAATATTTCTTTTAAGCTTTCTTTGAATATCCCTTTGAAAATGCTGCAAAGATTGTAGGATTTTGTTATTCTTAAACTTGACTTAATAAACAAAACTCTTTAGTACTTCAAATAGTTTGAAATCTGGTTAAATATTTTCAAATTGAGTTACAAAAAACCTTTAATTACTTATACTGGTTATAAAATTAGTATAAAAATTAGCTTATACTGGTTATAAAATTTTCATATGAAAATTGTTAGTTTAATTTATTTCCGGCATATAAAATATCAACCAAGTAGATAGTTAATATTCTAAAATTAATTAAACTGGCAGATTATAAGGAACTTAACGTATTAGAAACCCTAATAGACTTTTGATGGCTAAATTAAGGTGAGGGGAAATACCTCAAGTACATATATACATATAGTAATGACAGGAAATATAAACAAAATGATTAAGTAAAATTTAAAAATTGTCATTAGAAGATAGTGTAAAGAAAAAAAAATGCAAATTTTTGTGATTGTGCAATGTGTCTGAAAAAAAAAACCAAAACTTAAATCATTTTTGATAAATGCAACAGAAGTAAAAAACTAAAAATAAAAAAACCAAATGGGAAAAGAAATAAATGTGCAACTTTCTAACATGGTCAGGCTGTTTCCTGAAGCTTGATAGCTTTCCTTGAATTTTCCTTTTTTTTTTGGTTTTGGTTTTGGTTTTTCTGCGCATTATTGCTGTCCCCTGCCCGTTTTCGGCAGCAGCAGCAGCAGCCACTTGCCCTCTGCCTACAACAATCCCCCGTCCCGACACTTCAGTGTCATTGAAGTCGTTTTGGACGTTGACTGCATTTCCCACTCAAGACAACATTTCATAAAGTTTATTAAACTTTTAACCAAATTGTTAAAGCGTCGATTTGCTACGTTGTCGTGGAAGGCACCCCTCCTTCCTCTCTCTCTCTCTCTCTCTCTTCTTCTCCTATTTGGAATTCCCTCTGCATCTCTGCACCTCTCCTGCTGTGCCCCATTCACTTTTAATGCCGCTGCTGTTTGCTGTTTGCTGTAGGCGCCCCAAAACAAGTCCATCAACAATTTGGCCAGCTCACAGACCAAAACAAACCTGGCACTTGGCTCTCGTCTGGTGGCAATGGACACCAACTTCCAGCTGAAGGTGCCTAACCAATCTCTGTCTGTGTCTAGTGTGTGTGTGTGTGTGTGTGTGTGTGATTGCTGTGGACGGGGGAGTTGTCCAGCTACTTGAAAAAACATTTTCCTTGAAGTGGCCACTCCAAAACAAATTCGTCGTATAAGTACCATTTTATTTTTTCCATCTCTCTGCGTGCGTATGCAAAATTAATATTCAAATGTTTAAACTGTCAAAATGTGAAATCTATTAACCATTCATATCCTGTAAGGAAACGGTAAAAAGAAATCAAAACTCCTTCAAAATCTCATGTAATAGGAAATGATGTTGGCTATTAATTGAATAGCAAAATATAAATAAAAATATAGATATTTTTTCCTTTGATAATTGATGAGCATTGTGATCTTCATAATTCGTTTTTCAAATGTTTTTCTAAAGTCGTATTTAACAATATATGTTATTATGCAGGTTTATGTGGATATAGATAGATAAATATATGTTTATCCACAATACTTTACATTTTCCCCGATGTAATTCGAAATTGAGGAATTCGAATTTGAGAACAAGAGCATTATAGTTTGAGTAGGTCTCTTTTGAGCCACTGACTTAGGACAATTTTGTAGATACAGTGAAACCTCGATATAACGAATCTGAGGGGGATCGCAAAATTATTCGTTATATCTATTGATTCGCTATAGGTACTGAAATGTAAAACCTTAGTCCTTTCAAGGGACTTAACAAAAAATTCGTTATATTGGGTTTTTCGTTATAACGAAGTTCGTTATATCGAGGTTTCACTGTATATACAAATATGTAGGTATGGATTAATTGAAGGAAGCAGAGCCTCTCCGAGCTCTTCTTCATTTAAACTCTATGACTCTATGTATTTGAAATTTATGTTATGTTTTTTTTTTTTACAAACATTTAAGTTTTATCCCCCAAACTAAACCTCTAGATTCGCTAGAAATGGAATTCAATTCCAACCATTAGTCTCACAGGGAAACAACATCTCAGACGATGTATCTATATGTAAAAGATTTATTGTCTAATGAGCATTGACTTGATTTTGATTGATTTGATCTTTCAGCAAAGATTAAGTAAATCCACTACACTACTTTATCATCGAAGATAAATTGAATGTCCAATAAGGGATCAAATTAGGAACAAATTTCCCCGAATCTTAAAAAAATATATTCATTTCTATTCCTTTCTATACTTGCTCCCCTTTATCCTGCACTTAAGAAGGTGGATAAGGATCCTTCCTTAAATTAGGAATGTAGAAGAATAAAAAACTTTAACTCAATCATTAAATGTTTTTGAAAGTTAAAGTTTTTATTTGCATATTTTGTCTTCTCAATTAGCTTACCTAGATCTACCACATATAAAAGATGATCCAGAATAAAGATCTTTAAACCAACCATTAGTCGTTTTTGAGTCTTTATTTTCATATCGACATTGAGATCTTTGAATTTGGGCATAATTTTTAAAAAACTAAGTTATATTTAGCATAACATCCCAAAAAGGAGTCATTGAAAAATTGTTTTTAGGGTGTTTATAAGATGAAACTAACTACTAAATAAAATCTTGATAGTGCTCTGGTTTTACTTAAATGTTAGAACTCTTTAGATAGAACAAATGCCATTTATGGTCATCAGACAATTAAGGCGGTGTAATGTGGTGCAAAATGATTTTCAAGGCCTTTCGCCAACTAACTAACTAACTGAACTAAGTAAGAAACTAATTGCAATCACACTGAGTGGAGCACACACCATTAAAGATTGTGTTGAAAAGGTTACAACACTTTGAAGACTCCTTTCACTTGGCCATAAAATGTTTAAATTTATGTTGGCATATAACAAAATATACTATATGGGGGATATACATGTGTGTGTGGTAAGGGGTTCACTCATAAACCATTCTTTTCACACCACTTGGCAAGGAAACAAAAAATGTCAATGTGCATTTGACTTAATTAGGAAAACTGTTCAACAAGTGCATAAGTTACCTTAAGCAGAGAGAGAGACAATACCATCAAGAGGTAAACAACAACAATAAAAGCAACAACAACAACAATGTCTATAAACCACATTAACCGCATTTTTTCCATTCAGTCAGTTCAACCAAGTGAAGTCCAAACTGAACTAAACTGAACTGAAGTTTATGCTAAAAATTTGCATTGAAAGTTGTTTAGCTCACAGATCCAAAAGGCATTTGTGCTTGTGTGTGTGTGTCTATGTATCTGCATTCTATTGAAATGGAAAATGTGTTTTTGTTTTTTTTTTTAAGGAAACCTGAAATGAATACAATATACAGTTCAATTTTTCTTTTGAAATTTGCAAAAAGATTTGATTTTGTAATTTTGTTTTTGAAATTGTCGGAAAAGGAATGCGTTAATAATCCGTCCAGTAGTCAATTTCAAGTTATGCTTTGTGGGCGTTGCCCAGTTTGTGGTTGCAATTTTTTTTGTTGTATTTGAAACTTTCATTAAAAAATACCAAAGTGTGTGATAGGAAATTGCGCATACGCCATGGGTGTTGCTTGATATGAACTAAGCATAATTTGATTTATAGAAAATATGTATGTATGTACATACTCCACCTCAAACCTATCAAAAGATAGATTATACTTATATATTTACGCATATGTTAACCCAATTTTTAGCAAAATGTTGAATGGCAAAATGGTTCAAAACCTTTGATCAAATACTGACCTCAACTGATTTATTTATTTATTATATTTGGTTTTTTTCGTTTTTTTTCTCACTCTATACTCAGACAATATTGTGTACCAGTGCGGCGCTCTCAACCTTGTTGAGCCGAACCCAAACTGAAATCGACTTTTGTGCCAATTTTCAATGCAAATCGCATTAAGGCAAAAGCAAATGTTGCAAACGACACAAACACTAACAACAGCAACAACAACAACAACAACTAGCGGCAACTTTTGCACGCCACATAGATAATTTGTAACAATTTCTTAATGACCAAAAAGCCGAGCAAACATACATACAAAACAACAAAGTGGTTAGTAAAATGGAAATGAAATGAAATGTAATGTAATGAATAACCAGACCAAAAGACCAGACAGAGATACCAATAGAAAAAAAAAACAAAACAAAAAAGATAGAGATAGAGACAGATAGAGAGTGGTATGAACCATAAAATAAAAGTGGAGTAACAATAACAACAAGAAAACCAACAACAATATATACCGCCTCGACTTCAGATCAAGATTGGAAGACAGCCTTAACTAGCCTCTGAAATGCAAAACGATTTAATTGCATTCACTTAGATATCATAAATAAATTTACTAAACATTTTGGTACATTATGCTAATTCTAGTTAAAGATTGAGCAATTTTAAGTATATTTGTTATTTGATGTAGATGAAAACAATTTAAACCTAAACTACCCACTTTGGTATACCATATATTTGAGCTACTTTTAGTTTAATTTAAATAAAGCTTAGTATGTTCATAGGTATTAATGAGAATAATTCGAGTATTAAATTTGATAGCGTTAGTTTTAAAATTGTGGGAGGCAATTGATTGGAATCAAAAGTGGAAAATAAGATAACTCTACCCACCTACCAATCAAACATACAGCCCAAATATGATGTCTACAGCTTGTATAGACTTTAAGTAAATTAGTTTGTGTTCGAATTGCAGGGGCGTAAGGGGGCGTGGCTAATAAACTTGATTAGCATGCATACTATACAAGTCTACATCTCAAATTTGGTGGCTTTGTCTCTTATAGACTTTGAGATCTAGGTGTTTATACGGACGGACAAAAGGGAAATGAGAAGATCGATTCATTAGTTGATGCAGATCAAGAATATATATACTTTCCTTCTACCTTTTACATACATTTTGACGACCTAAGTTTCACCCAATTTCACCCCATTGAAAGTGAAAAGTTAAATTCATTAAAAAAATGAAAGAAAAGCAAAAAAATAAAAGAAGTGTGGCAAAAATGTGAGAGGCTTTCCAGGAAAAGTTAATCCACAATCCTTTTTGATTGAACTTAGTATTGAGGGAAAAATAAGGCTGAGAAGTCTGCATACGTTTCAAATCTCAAACTAATTGAACTGATTGTATTACTCAATTTGAAATAATTGCAATTTGTTACACAAGTTGCTAAAGTTAGGCTCTTGCTGAGAACCTAAACGCTATATAATTGTCATACAAAACGACTGTTTGGATTTAATTTCCATTTTCATTTGTTTTTTTTTTTCGCAAGTGGAATGTATAATTAAATTGTTGCCACTCGCAGAGTTTATGTTTTTTCTTTCTTTTTTTTTGCCATTTATGAGCATTAAATTAGCCACAACCCATAGAGCTCAATTAACCAACGTCTGAGGATGATTAAAAATGGCCAATAAGTAGGGGGGGTTTGAGGGGGGCAACTATGTATAGCTGTTAATACTGATTACGGGCCATTTTCTGTTGTTAAATGGCCAATCGAATGGCTCATTCATTTACATGCCACAAATTAAACTGCAAAATGCAACAACAGCAGCAGCTGCTTTAGATGATTGCATTTTGGGCAAAAGCCTTTTACTTTCTTCTTTAACCACAACTGAAAAAAAAAAACTAAACTATTTTATGCGTGTGCGAAAAAAAAAACTTAAGCTTAAACTATAACTAAAAGTTAGCAAAAACAAAATCTATGTATAAAATGAATAATCTCTTTGTTTTAGGCATGAGGATGGGAAAACTTTCACAATATCATTTAAGTACGAACTAGCAAGTACTTATTGTTTTTTCATCAAGATTATTGTTGACATAAAAATGCAAAAAATAATAATAAAAATAAATGCTAACTTTCATTTGCATTTAAATCTTTTGATGCTGCCGACAAAAAAGTTTATTCAAAATTCTTTAAAATAAGTATATACATTTTGTATAATTATTAATAATGTTTTTTTTTTTTGTTTCTCTGTATTTTTCAGGTTGGTAATCGAATAATTTTGAAAAATACTTTCTGCTATAAAACTAAGTAATATAGGTATATTCCAGTTAGATATTATATATTTTTCTTTCCAATAACCAATTACATCTAGAAAAAGGTAAAAGAAAAGAATCAGAAATATTTGTAAATTGATCAAACTTATTTTTTTAAGGTTTTAATGTTTATTGCCCCAAATTTCATTGCATGTTTTTATTTATCGAGACTTTTAAATCTATATAAATTTATAAAAAAAATATTAAAATTTGATAAAGAAATTAATAGTTAAGGGCCGACTTATTGTCTATTTGACATCCTTAGATCTGTCTTTGATTTATGTCACTTTAAATTTTTCTACTCTATGATTTTATTTTACTTGGGGAAGCTATTGAATGTGAAGCTATTGAATTTAATTACAGAAATATAAAATTTCTTACTTTTTTTTCTTAAACATTTTAATTTCTATTTTTTTATATTTATTTTGTTGTTTTATATAGTTTCATTCTGATTCAAACTTTTGTCGATTTTCATCAATATATTTCTTTTGAAGAAAAAGTTTTTCATTTGTTTTACAATTTTTAGAGAAATTGCCATGAATTCGATTTCAGTTTTCATAGTTAACAATTTGTTTTTTTTATAGAGTAACGAAATGTTCTTATGGCTTTAGTTTGATCAAAACTTCTGATTTCATTTGCCATTCACTTTGTTAATCAACAAAACTCAAATAAATGCCAATTGCGCAGGTAAAAAATACTTATAACAACATTTGTATGTAAATATTTTGTGGGTGAGGCAAAATTTATGGTAAATTTAGGTTTTTTGGTAGATATGTCTGCCAAAATGGCCAATTCAGGTTCTCAGCGCAAGTTCAATGTGATGGGAAATTTTCAATTAACGGAACAAGTATGGAGAAAAAAAGAAAATAAAAGAGATGAAAACGACAAGCACATTGGTTTTTCTCTCTTTTTTTTTTGTTTGAGACACAAAACGTAAAGACACAAATATACAAACATACAATACAACAAAAATATAAATTGCCTTGGCCACTTGAAAGCAAATCACCGCCATAAGATAAACAGAGGAAGCAACAGATGGACAGATTGACAGACGGCGGAGATGTCGAAGTAGAAGTGGGAGAAGGTGGGGGAGTGCGGGGAATTGAGCGGTTGATGTCGATTCAACAATCTTGTCAACTCAGGCAACAACCTACGCCGCTACGTACACTTGACCGGCTAATGGCTTTTTTGCGTTTCATTGAAGTTGCCTCAAAGTGTATATATAGTTATTTGGATATCTCTCTTTAGATATATAGATATTTTCTTTTTTTTTTCTTACAATTTGGCAGCTTGTTGAAAGTGAAATGTGTGAAAATGGCTAATTAAATGCACGGACAACTTCCATCCGCCTCCCTTTCTCTCTCTCTCTCTCTGTCTTTCTCTCTCTGTCTGTCTTTTGCTCTTTGTGTCTCGGTCGCCCACTTGATAATTTGATTTGCTTAACTCACGTTTCTATGAATTTCTCTTGGCCAGCTAATTATGAATTATTTTACAGATGGTTCATTTCCCTCAGGTTTTATTGAGTGATTTTTATGAGTTGGTTGGTTTTTTTTTTTGGTTTCATCTGTTTTGGCTTATTTGTTAAATGTTGAATTCTGTTGTTGTTAACAATTTTTCGTGTTTTTGTTTTGCTTTCAAAGCACGTAGAGGTAATTACGCATCAAGTTTGTTGCTTAAGTCTTTTGTTTTATGGCCAATTTAAGACAGCAACAAAAAAAGGTTTATAATAAAATGAAATAAGGCTTCAAAATGAGGTTAGTCGACACTCTAAAAGATCACGAAAAAGATCTAACTAAACAGAATCTCAGAATAAATTGGGTTAAACAAAAATTTCACTAATCATATAGATACACTTACAATTAAATGGGTATATGAACTTTACTAGCAGAGAAAAAGAGATATTATAAGACTTTTGGGAGGGGAAATGAATGAATATTATCAGCTCAGGTATTAACCCTTTTCTCTTTTTTCAAAAATTTGACTGAAAATGTATTCTAATTTATGTAAAAATTCAATCCTCTTCATAATGATTCTGCGCGAAAATAATGAACAAAAATCGTTGAACTTTCTTAAACAAATCGTTGGGTTATTCATAAGCAAATTTCTAAAAAAAAATCAACGAGCCTGAGAAATGACAATTTCTCAAGTATTGATTAGTTGACAAACCCACAACAACAACAACAGCAACAATAACAAAACAAGCAACAAAAAATTATTTATGCATATGAATTAGAAAGATAGAAAATTTCTAATGCAAATGTTGTTTTTTTTGTTTTGGTTTGTCTTTCTTTTTGTAACTTAACTGGTTTTTGATTTTTGTTGCTGTTGTTGTTGTTGTTATTTGTTGCGTTCTCAGAGTTAATCCGCATTTATCATAAGACCCAAAAAAGAGACAAAAGCAACCGAAATGAAATAAATTTAATCAACTGCAAAAAAAAATAAGAAAAAAATGAAAAATTATTTGGTAGCAAAAGAATTTCAAACCGGTTTTGAAACGATTTGAATTGTGCCAAATTTTTCAAATGGAATTCGATAAAGAATTACACAAGAATTTTGAAATTGCAAAATATATTTGAAATTAAATCGGTTAGATGGTTTTTGTTGAATTTGGGTTAAAAAGTTCATTGACTTGACTTGATTGAATGGTTAAGACAATTTCATGGTCCAAGGGTTTATAACTGGAAATCAGCTAAGACCAAGAGACACACAGAGAAAGAGACATATAAAGAGAAATGTATAGGGTGAAAGGTGTCTAGATATAGAATTTCAAAATACATCAACACAAATACGTGAGCGTGTATGTGTGTGTATTTGTATTATTTTGTAGATGTTTACTTACAATAAAAATAAATTCAAATAAGAATTATTGAATGACTGCGTCAGCTTTGAGGAATGCGACCTTGAGCTGTCATCGACGATGTTGGTTGGTGGCTGCGGCTGCGGCTGTGTCGGTTCGATATCGAGATGTCGTGACTGCCCCAGACCCAGGCTCAGAAATGGAAACCAAAATGCTGATGGAGACGCAGACGGAGATGTAGAAGGGTGACTACTGAAATATGCTGGCAATGGCAAAAATAACAAGTACAATACAACAGACAATAAATAAGAAAGAAGAGGAGACTGAGACTGAGAAATGGAGGTAGCTAAATCCAAATAAGAATCCGCATCAAATGAGAAAACACAACAACAAAGAGGGTAACAAATAATGGTTATAACCAACATTTTAAATACTCTTTTGATCAGGAACTTCAATCTTGACAGTTTTCATGTGTTCTTGGGATAGAATTGCACATTATTAAAGACATTTTTAGAAAGTTCAAGTGAAACCACAAAATTTTAGTTAATCTAAGTTGAAATTTTACACAAAACACTGGCAACTTAAGACTGTTTCTTATAACTTTTTCAAAATATTCTTCTGAACTCCCAAGATCTCTTCGAATGGATATTAAAGTTGAGCATTTGATCTTTCTAATGAGCAGTCTTCAGGTCATTTATTAAAGCACTTACTAGGTCAATATTTCTAAGACTTGTGAGCTTTTTCATTAACAGACTTTGCTTACCACTCTAGAATCATAATGTCATACCTCCATTTCTTAAGCTACAACTAGTTGGGAATTACAATTAGATACAGAAAAAAAGCAGAGCATAGCTTATGATTGAATACTCGTAGTTCAATTAACGAATAAGAAACATATTTATTTTTAGTTTTACTTCAATTTAATTGTTCTAACTCCGAATAAATGAGTAGATAAACTAAATTATGTTTCTTGAAAGTTTGTTCAATTTTAAAAGGCTTAATTAAGTGGGCTAAGGAGATATATAGACTAAATTATGTTTGTTAAAAGTTTAATAAATTTTAAAAGCCTTTTTTAGGCTTAATTATTGAATAACTTACTTGATGGTCTCCATAAGGGTAAATTCTGAGTAATCCATGAAAATAACACAATATCATTAACAAAGAAAAGAAATATAGGACTTGATATCACGTAGAAAGCTTTCGTCCGTCTCTTCATATATATCCCAATAGATATAGAGATGGATGTATTTAGATAGTTTTTGGAACATATATACCCCAAAAGTGTAAGAGAACTTTAGCACGCAATGCAGCATGTGGCAAAAGAAGAGGCAACAAATAATCTCATACGTACCTACCTATAGTAAAACACGTTTGACGGAACAATTTGATGAGAATGACGACGATGAAGATGATGATGATGATGATGTGATGGTGGATGAAGATGAAGATTGAATATCTGGGCAACCGCAAGGCATACATATCCCATACAAATAAACCACAGTCAAGTTGGAGCGGTATAGCGTTCACTTTTATTTTCAACTATGAGCATATTGCAACCGCAAAACAACAATAACAACAACAACTACAACATGAACAAAAGACGCAAATGGCATAACATGCCAAATAACAAAGATCAAAATCTAAACTCAATACTTCAAATGAGAACAAAAACTTGAGAAATAAGTTCTACTGATTCATTCAATTCACCTACCACGCAGATATGTCTGTATATACACAACTTCCTATTCCATTGAAAATCGTTTTGTCTCTTGATTGTCAGTCAAGAAACAAAAAAATAAATAACCAAAACAATGTGTATTTAATCAATATAAATATTGTTCACAACAACAAAAAATGGGCAAAAACATGGCGTAAATTATGACAAATGAGGTCTGGCTAAAGCCATAAAATTTATTTACTAATTTGTATAGGTATTTATTTATTTATTATTACGAGATTTATTTGCCAAAATACAAGTCTTTAATTAGGTTTACTTAGTGAACGTAAAAAAATAAACAAAGAAATAATAAGAAAACATATTTTAAAAAATATTTGATTAATTTCCAAAAATTTTAATAAAATTTGATTAACAAAATGCAAATATATTTGGGTTCTTTTCAATTTTTTAACAAGATTTTTAATAAAATCATACACTTTATCAATAAACACAAATTAAACTCTTTATAGAGTAGAAAATAAAGTCAGTTTTAAAATAGAAGTAGAAAAAGCAAAACAATGCGGCAACTCTTTGAGAGATGCCATCTTCACCTAATTTATGATGGCCCCGAGGAGCGGCAGAAAATAAGAAAAAAGATGCATCAGCAGCAGCCGCAGTAGTTTGAAATGTACGTGAGCAAGATGATGTGAGGCCTGAACTTGTTGGGTGTGTCCAAGTGTAAGCTGGCCCCCTTGCCTCCTCGCCCCCTTCTCATAGACCAATTGCATAAATGGGCGGCCTACTGGGTTAATAGTACATCGAACTCAACTGGTTTTTGATGCCGCCTTTTATGCTCTTTTTTTTATTTTATTGATTCTACTCGTGTCCGCATCGACTTGAATATAGATTTTCAGTTTTATTTCAACACACAAAATTAGAAAATCCATTAGAATGAAATCGTTTTCGACTAGAATCTAATTAAATTCTGTAAATTATGTGTAAAGTTTATGAAACTTGTCATTAATAATTAGATATACATTTACATATTTGTTGATTGGTTCGTTAGAGGATTTGTATGCAATAAAGTTCAAGGAATTCTTATATATATATATCTGCACCATGGAATACCTATGAGTAGGAGCACAATGTTGGCCATATTGATAAAGTGACAGATGGTGAATTATCTAGTCCCAACACTTTGCCCCTCATATCCATGAAGATGAATTTTAAAAAATACTTACTCTGACATAGGCTCAATGTACTCACTTCAACGGTCTGTATTATTTCTTCTACTTTATGCATGGTCCAAATCATAGTCTGGTTTTGTTAGTGAAATGTTTGGCTCTCTTATCTACAAATTTGAAGTCATTTGTTAAGCTGGAAGAATTTTTCTAGACAAAAATTTAAAAAAAGTCAAATGTTATAGTAGCTACCTGAAGAAAGTGAAAGAAAATTCCAAAAATGAGTAAGAAGTATTTTCATTAAATAGTTCTTCAAACAAACGATTCAGTTCACGCGATTCAATTCAGATGTTCATCTATAGCTTTTACCACATTTTTGTGTTTTTTTTTTTGTTTTGAAATATTTGCTAATCAATTGAACTGAAAACAGAAAGAGCAAAAGCCGCAAAAATGTTAATTTTATTTCATGCTGATCGTTATGGAATTTATCTTTTTATGGCATGCCTTCATACACACTTACACACATACATAGTAAGGTTTACTATAGGTAAGCTCGTTTTGTATGAACATAAATACATATGTCAGTCAGAGTCAAAGACTTCTTTTTGGCTCTGCTTGGCGGTTCGACAGCCCAACAAAAAGGAAAAAAAGAGAAGAAAAAAAAAACACTTTTAAGTTAAACTTTTACTTTCACTGCCAATTTGACTGAACGAATCAGCAGCTTCAGTGCCGGCACCGGCATCGACACTGCCACCGACACGGACACCGACACCGACTCTAGCACCAGCTCTAGGCTTTAGTTGAGGTGGAAGAGCTGGCTCAATTTGCATGGCGGGCGGGCAAACAATGTTATATTGTTGTAGAGGAGACTCATTTGCAAAAATTGTATCTGGCAGCAATTTAGCGCATAGATAGAGCAGGTAACGCAACCCACCCCACCGCATCAACCGCCCATCACCCCCCCCTCTGGATGTGTGTGTGCATTGTCTACGGTCTTTAGTTTAATTTCATTTTCACAATAACAACAATCTTTATTGTGCTGCATCTTCCACATCTTCTTTGCTTCATAGCGTTCCACGCCTCCCACTGCCCCCCCTGCTATGCCCCTCCACCCCTTGCACCCTCTGGGGTGTCACACGTGTGTTCACATGTGTGTGCTATGCAATTTGATCGTCACGTCGAGATCTTCGGCCGCAAATGTTAATGATGAGCATTTGATAATAGCAACCTCTGCGTTTTTCCTTTTGTCTTCTCTTCATCGTCATTTTCATCTTCTATTTTATCTGTTTCCTCTTTCCCTGTTGTTGTTGTTGTTGCTGTTGGACATGCTGCTTAAAGTTGTCTTCTTTGATTTTTCGCATGTTTTGTTAGTTTGGCTATGTAAGCATGTATTTTTGGCTGTCAAGGAAAATTTGTTGAACTTTTGTGTTTTTTTTTTTTTTTTGCTTTTCGTTGTTTTATGTGTTACAACTGCTAAAATCGATTTAGGTAGCGAAAGTTGCCATTAACAACAAATAGTTAAGAGTTCAGTTACACGTTTGATTATAAAGTCTGCTTAAAACCTTATAAAGTAGAAAATATATAGCCTTAATGTATAAAGGCTAAATATTAAGTAGAACTTTAATCTCATTCTAGTGAAGTTTAACAGAAATATTTTCTAAATCTCTTCAATTGGTGGCCTTAAATATGGCAAAATGTTTTTGAAAATATCAAATTTTGCTACTTTTTAAAAATGATTTCCTTAAATACATGTTTTATTATTAATGCAAAACCATTGAATATTGACTTTTTCAAGAGTAAGCCATGAAAGCAATCAGATTCAGTTTACTTCAAAGGATTTTACATCACTTTTATTGAGAGAACAAAGAAAATTTTGTTCTCAAATCTAGAAAATTGAAAAAAAAAAACAAGACTTCCCAACTCTTTTTTGATTGGAATTACATAAAATAAAATTATTTGATGAAGTTATCTTCAAATCAATTTTAAAAAAATATAAAATTGGCTCTTTATAATAACCCAAAAGATGGAAAATAAAGTATGGAACGAACAAATTATTGAAAATAAACAAAGGAACTTGATTTTTAAATGTTTTCAACATGAAGGGAATGAATGGCTCAAATACTTTTTGCTACTTGTGTCTACTAGTTAAAAGTTTACTTTTGCTGATGCATTATAGTGTTTGATTAGTTAGTTTTTTATAGAATGTACATATGTAGGTATATCATCAATATCGAAATTTAGTTAAGTTATTATAATTACTCAACTAAATTGATATTAATGATAAACATTCTATGAAAAACTAACCAAGTTTTTATAATTACTCAGCTTTTTTTGTTCTAAAATGAGAACTTACCCTATTATATTATTTTTGCCCACAACAAATTAATAAATTTTACAACTAAAATATTAAACTTAAAGAAGAACAAACAGATTTTGTTAGAAAGCCAAAAAATAAATTTGGTTTTATGCTTGAAAAAATAATTTTGGTTAGTTAAAATACTTGAAATATAAAAAAACTGCTGTCTCTATATTTTATGTAAAGTAGTTGAGGCAATAAAATGCAATGGAATTGCCAACAGAGTTAAGAAACGATAAGTTAAGATAATGCTTGATAATGGAAATTCTACAAGATTGAGTATGCAACCGGTCATTATATTATACAGACATACATATACACATACATATGTATGTATGTATGTATGTATGTATGTACATATCTAATAGATATGCATAACGTCAAGTGCAAGCCGCATCTTGGTCTCACCTGGGCCAATAGCTCTTGGTCAAGTTAGCCTTGTTCTTAATAGACAAAACATTGTGGTTGTAGTTGCAGTTGCAGTTGTTTATGTTGTTCGTAGTCGTTCATGAATTGAGCATAAGCAACGACAAGTGCATCTGTAAGATGCATATCAAGTGTCAGACCCGCTGACCACAACCTTGTTGTTGTAGTTGTTGTTGTTGTAGTGAGGAATGCCCAAAGAGGGGGGGAGTGGTGGCAAGATGTGTGTTTGGTATGTGATGCCAGAGCAAGTTTGTTGCCTAAGTCTTTTGTATTTTGATTCTAACTGAGGCGTGGCCAGTTGGCACGTAACCAACAAAACATACAGAGAAAGAGGGAGAGAGAGAGAGCGCATGAGGTGGAGAGTAACAACAATAAAGGCCAAACAACTTTCTTTTCTAGCCAACACTCTCACTTATAATTTTTAGAGCATTATCTGAGCTTATCTCAAATCGTTTATCTTGCATCTTTATTTTTGTTTTGAATATGCCTTGAAATGCGACATCGACAACGATTTCGTAACGATTTCAATGATCATTTTCCTATATACATATGTATGCTTTGTTATTGTTACCATTGGCCTATATGTATGTGTGAGTGTATTTATGTTTCGATTTTTGATCAGTTGTTTATTCAAAACGAGACGACACGTTGAAGATGTCTGCCTACGTAATCAGTTTTCGAAATGACAGTGAAAGATGCTCGTGATGAAAGTTCAATGGCAATAACTGACAAATAACTGATATTTGAAGTTGAAAGGTGTGACATATTCACAATTCAATATACGACAAACAATCACAATCCCATACAAAACCAAAAGAAAGGTCTTGTCAAAGAAATCTAAGTTAAAATATTTAACATATCCAAAAGTAACTAGCAAAATTGCCTTCAGTTTGTTTTGTGCAAATAAAGAAAGTCATCAAAGCTAACTGTCAAAATTTTGTTTCTTTTCTTATATCACATACATACAAATATATTTTGTATTGAAAAATGACAGTCAGATATTCAATTTAGTTGACTCGAAAGCATTTCTAACTAAATAACGAAATTCGGTTAGCAAAAAATGTCAAGCAAAGTTAAATATTTTACAATTAGACATAACTTAAGATTCAATATATTTTCATATTGCAACTTGACAAATTTATTATTACTCTTAAAGCGATTTCAGAAATTTTTAAGATTTTTCTGTGAAGAGTTTTTTTCTAGAGTAATTCGGAATCTATTAAAGCCAATAGAACTTTTGAAAAGCTTAAAAAAACATATTTTCTTGAGGCATATTCACTTTTCTTTTAAATACGTTTCAAAAAATTCTACAACTTTTTGAAAAATGTCTAAATCTGATTAATTCTAATAGAACTTATTAAACTGACTTATTATCTGAGCTAATAAAACATATTTTCTTTAGGCATATTTAGTTATACCTTTTGAAAAATGTCTAAATCTACTGTCGAACAGTATTTTGATTTATAAATTTTCAAAAAATCATTCAAAAATATTGATAAGTAAGAATATATATTTCAAGTTTCTTCTTCAAAAAGCCACAAAATGTTTTTGTAATGAAATATTTCAATTTATTTATTTATTTTATAATAATGGTATTAACAAACTAATGAAGCAACAAATGTTAGTTTTTTTTATTACAATATTTAAATAGAATTTTCCTTTTCTGTTAAATTGAAAAAAGTTCATTTTGGGATCCAACAAAGACCAATTTAATTAAAATTCTATAAAATTTGTATAACTTCTTCTTCATCTCCCCTGCTGATAATAGTGCTACGCCTATGAAAGTAAAATCTTGTTGAATTTTTACACGAATAGATACCATACGATATATATGTATATTTCCATAAATAAAACACATAAATCAGTGTGCTGGAGAGCTCTAAACTCTGAAGCTCAGACCCCTGAAACTCATTAGTAATCAAAAGCTGTGCAACAGCTCGATAAATAGAGTCTGAGAGACTCAAACTGAAAAGAGAGACACACGATCATTGAATTCTTTTTCAAGACTCGCACAAAATCGTTGCACAAGCACAACAGAGAGGAAGGAGGGGGCGACTTGTAGAGTAGAGTAGAGTAGAGTAGAGTATGTGGGCTGAAGTGCCACTGGAATGGAACGTTGTCACAGTGTTGCCTGTTGCCTGCTTGCCTGTCCGTCCAGTCAGCCAGCCAGCCTGCTTTGCTTATTTTGTCTTAATGGCCATTTTATCCATGTTGTTTTAGTAGCAATTTAAATATTTTCAGGTTTTTCTTTCTGTTTTTGGTTTTTTTTTTATGTATTTGTGGAAAATATTTGAACTAACAAAAAAAATACCACCATCAACAACAACAACACCACAAATTTACTTACAGACGAAAGCTTTACTTATGCATAATTAATTTTTAACTAGCTTTAACATTCGAGGACGATGACTTTTTGGCCTTGATCTTGGCACCACCAGCACCGCCAATGGTTGACTTTTTGCGACCATTCAATTTTGTTTTATTGGTAGACATTGGCAAAGGTTTCGGTTTAATAATTCTCGCCTCGACTCTTATATACAGATCATAGTTGAAATCTCCACATGTTTTGCCTGCCCCAAAAATAATGGAAATGAAATATTAATTGATTTAAAAGGAATTTCGTTTCGTTTTTGTTTGAAGACATACCACAACACATTTCCTCGCCACAGGACTCACAGGTCATTAGACGCGTTTCAACAATGCCCGATTTATTTTTAATCTTTTTAACACAATTATTAAGGGCATATTCGCGACGATCTTTGGCCTCTGTTTTCAATTCCAATTTACCCATTTCGACCATACGACTAAAATACTCCTCTTCCAGTTTATTTTTTGGCCTCAATGTTGTAAGCATTTTCCAATCAATGGGCACAGCGCAGAGTTCCATAAGGACAACATCTTTCATTTCATTTGGTACTGGATCGGCATACGTATAGAATACCTCACGTTCACCATTATTTTTGAGCAATTTACGCATTTCCTTTTTGGGCATCTTGAAGGCATAGTCCTTCTCACGTATTTTAATCTCCTCCGCCCTCACCTTAACGGGTCGCATCTTGTAGTCGGGCACTTTTTCCATTAGACGTTTGAATTCCTCAATTGTTTGTATATTGCTGCGACTCAAATCTAAAACGGGTACAACCGTTTTCTTTTTGGCCAACAAATCATCCAATTTACTCATTTTAAATGTTTTTTTTTTGTGTTTATAAATTTAGTTAACAATAAAAAGGGTTTGCTTCTATTGAACAAACAAAAAACATTGAGGGGACAAAAATTCATCGTTACCTGGGCAACGTATTCGGTATTTTAAGGACATTTTTAGTATGTTTACGATTTCCTGTGTGGTATATTCTAGTATATTAATATCATAATTCTTTTTCATTCTTTTGATTTCAGCGCCATATCTGGAAGCTCTTGTGTATGTGTAATTCGGTAGAGAAGTCAACAAAACAGAAACTGAAACTGAATCAAGACTACGAAACGTTGTCGTCGTCGTCGTCGTCGTCGTTGAAAAGCAGTTGGCCCGTTTTTATCGTGCTGGCATTTAATTTACTTTATTTTGGTTACGTGGTTTTTGGGCCTGAAATCTCTAACTTGGCGTTGAAGTTGAAGTTTTGGAGCTAACGTCGTCGTCGACGTTGTTGTTGTTGTCTGGCCGCGGCCGAAAAAGAAAGTCACGACATTTAAAGCGGCAGAAACAAGATTTCCAAGATTCTGCAACGAAAGTCAAAGTTACAAGTTTACTTCAAAAGACCATTTTGCCCTCCTCCCTCTCACCCTCCCCCTTCTTTGGTTCGGTTGCACTGCACTAGTGTGTGCATGTGTGTGTCCGTGTGTGTGTGTGTGTGTGCCACATTTAGAAAGTGAAAATCGAGTGCAATCGTTGTCGGCATATATTTTTTGGCCTGGTCTTTGCCTTTGGGCGCTGACGCTGCAGTTGAAAGTGAATTGATATATATATATATATATACATATACGGTCGGTCTATCGGTAGCCGTTGTTGCTGCCGCCTTAACATACAAACCATCCATCTCCATCTCCATTTCCATTCATCAATAAGTGGCCAACGACCACGGCGCAGCAGACAGACAAAAGTTCAACAACAATGGAGGCCGAAGAAATTACCAAACTTGTTGATGGCGTTTATAGGGTAAGTTTATTTTGCCTTTGTCTTTTCTTCTTTAATTTCATTTTCGTGTGCCAGTTTTGCTTCTCGACTTTTATTTGCAAAACAATAAAAAGAAATCAAGCAACAAAAAGTAGAATTCATCTATGATAAGAATTTCTAAATGTTTTTCAAAATAAATTGCTTTAATATATATACATATATTTAAGATAGAAAGAATCTAAGATGTAATTAAAGTCTATTTTCTATAATCTTTTTAAGTGATCTCCTATCTTTATTATATCAACTTCCGGCACTTGTCAAAATTAAAGGAACATGTACATATATTTTATTTATATGTTTGTCTTTTGTAAGAGGTTCCCTTAAGCTAAAAGCTGACAAAAACAATTTGGTTAGTTGGTTGGTTGGTTGTTTGGTTGTTTGGTTGATTGTTTATATAATCAACTGTCAGGGTATTGCGTGAAGGCCATTTCTATTAAACCATCTATGAACCAATTTTTGGGTTTCGTATCGTAGAAACTTTTGGTTTTTCTAAACGTTCATAATCCATAATGATGATGATGATGATGATAACCGTTTTTGGTTAACAATTTATAACGTTAAATGCTTTTTGGGGTTAACTTCAACCGACAATTTAATGCCGCACGCGATAACCATAAAAAGGTACAAAATCAACACAAAATATTGATACACACAAAAATAAATTAAGCCAAAATATCAAAATCAAAAGAAAACAAAAATCCAAAAACAAAGAAGTTAAGCTACGAATTTCGAATACTCTTACTTCTTACAATCTCTTAAGCGAAATATATAGATTAATTTAAGAAAGAATTTAACAAGCTTCCAAGTTTATCATTTGCCTTAAATTATACCTACTATTTGTTAGCCTTAATTGCATCTGATTAGCTGAAATTTATTAGATACATTGAATTTACATTAAATATGCAAGGTGAACCAATAAAAGAGTCAACACTTTTTGTTGTGTAACAACTGATATACTCTTTTTCTATGAATATTTTGTGTTACAATTTTGGAAAATGAGGAAAACAAAAAATATGTATTTTTAGATTAAGAGACATTTTGAAAGTGAGTTGGCTGATGGTAAACCAAATTTGGTCACGATGTTGTTTCGGACGAGAGAAGCTTGAAATGGTAGTTGGCTTTAGACAAGTTCAATTGAATTTTTGTGTTTGCCTATTGCCTCAAGACGAACAGACACCAAGATGAAGTTGGAGACGTCGCGACGTCCACGACTCCGCCTTGAGAGTTTGGCAACTATTTCTTTTTTTTTTTCTCTTTCTTTCGGTTTTTGTTTATTTTTGTTGCTGCAGTTGCATCTGCCGCTTGTGGTTTGTGGAGTAAGACGGTGGCGGATTCAGAGATAAAACTGAATTATTTTGTTTGAGTGAATTAAGAAAGTCTTGAAATCTCCTTCTAGCTCCGCCCCTGTAGTAAGTTGGGTGGAGTAAGGGGCAGGCGTTGCACATTTCGCGCATCTATTTCATTATGTAACTATGAGTTTGTTTTTTTTTTGTCTTTCTTGTCGAAACTTGCTGCTGCTGTTGGTATTTTTGTTTTTTTTTTGCGGCTTGAAATTGCGGAAATTTTGTTTTGCTTTTTTGGGTTGCTTCCTTGGCACGTTGTTGTTGTTGTTGTTGTTGTTGCAGTTGCACACATCGTTGCATTTTCTCGACCAGCATTTGCATTTTATGTTTTTTTTCATCTCTATGTGTCACACACACACACACAAGATGCAGAGACCATGTTAGTCTCTCTTATTGAATTAGTTAGTGTAAATATGACAAAGGCGCGGCCAAAGACGAAAGACTCAGGAAACGAACTTGTCTCATAGTTTTTTTTTTTTTTCACTTGGTATTGGAATTGGAATCCGTTGTCTATATACACATAAATTGCTATGCATTAATCAACTCACTTCCTTAGTGATTTCTTTATGATTTTTTTTTCCTTTACATAGTTTTTTTTTGCTTTATTTTTTTTTTATTATTATTATTTTTTCTGTTTCGCTTAATTTGCAGTGATTTATTTCGATCCGTTCGTCGTGTCGAGCCTCTCTCAGTGCTCAGTTGTCTGTCAGTTTTAAGTGGTCTACAGATTTATTATCACAATATTATTATTATGTTATGCTATTTTCTAATTAATCGACTGGTTGGCATTTGCCTATACATACACACACACACACACACACACACACACATACATACACACATTTTATAAGCCTCGCATTTGGCTTGTTTGTTTTTGTAGTTTTTAAGCGGGTTTTTGAATTAATGATATATCATTTAGATTTCTCTTCTAAGATCATTAGCAAACTGTTTTTATTTAAAGAACTGGCCGACCTTTCTAACAAAAATATTCCCAGAAACTGCTTAAATTGGCACATTTAACCAACAAAAAAAAAAGTTGAGTCAAGTTAAGTCACATTAAGTTCGTGTGTGATCTAGTTTAAATGATAGATCTACAAGAAACTGGTTTTTATTCCATCAAATTGATATTTCGCCTTTAAATGCAATTTGAAAAAGAAATATATACATAATATCATTAGATCATATAACTTGTTTTGATAAATGAACGATGGGAAACTAAGCCAACAATAAGTTGTTACTTAATACAAGTTAAGTGTAGTAACTAAAGATTTGCATTCGTTAAGCCATTTAAGATAGTTAAACTAAACCCTAATGACTTAATCAGTTTGGAAGTTCTATAAGTTTATAATAATTTATGTTCTATGCCTAATTTTTTTAAATTATTTCTGATTTATTAGTCATGCTTATGTATTTAACTCGTAATCATGCTTGCAAAATGTATATAGATGACTCGTATTTCTCTTAGTGTAAACAGAAGATTATAGGATTTAGTTTTCCCTTCTCTTCTGCAAAAAATTCCTGCAAATTCATTTTTCAGATTGTTTGTCATTCGCTTAGATTTATGACACATTCTCCAAAAAGAGGGGCAAAAAAAAGAAGGCAAACATAAATTGAATCTGATGTCAGTGAGCGCGCCACGGCGAGTGATCAAAATGACATCCAGCTGACCATACACACACATAGAAACGTATGCACATACATACATAGAGTCAAGCCGCTTGAATGGGAACACCTCATGAGAAGTGGCAACTTATAGGGGGGCGAAGCCTCTCAAGAGCCAAAGAGCTAAGGCACAGCATGTGGCGCATACAAGTGGGAAGGTGTCCAATGTGCTGAAATACAGAAATAGAGAATAAAAAAAAAAAAAACAACAACAAACTACAACTACAACAAGCAATGAAAATAAATTAAAATTGCAGCGCCACTGATGACGATGGCAACGGCTATGGGTAACATGGAGACGATGATGGCCTAATGCCCAGTGACAACTCAGAGGGAGGGAGCAAAGCTGGAACTTGCCACTGCCACTGCACTGTTGAGAATACTGTGAATGACTGACGATGTTGTAGGCATTTGTACGGCTGCAGCATTAGAGAGGCACAACCAACAACTTGGTACTTGAAACGGGAGGAATGGGCGTGTGTTTGCCAAGGGTTAGACGAGATGGCTGCGAGGGGGGGCACTACAAACTGGAACTAGGTCAACGTCCGAGTGGACTGAGAAGCCCTACGATTTACCCTTTAATGACTTTATTCCCCTTTTTTTCTGTTCGCCTCCCCATATTTGCCTCAAATTGTTGGCTTGGATTCTTAAAATTCAAACTACAGAAATATATTTCATATCTCATTTAAGCCAAGACAAATCTTAAATTTTATATTTGTATCCCTAACTTTATGTGAAGGACATATGTATGTTCCTTGTAGAAGCAAACGATTGTATGTGCTTCTTTATACTAAATGGTTTGAAATGTCAATATTTATAAAATCTTTAAAATACCCTTAAAAATTTCCGATTACCAAACTTTTGTAGGAGAGACAGAACTAAAGCAAATAATCAGAAGATTCACTCAAATGAATATTAATTCATAAACTTTTCCCCCCTTTACAAAAAGTCTCACTATATAGATTACGATTCGTTTAATTAATAATAAGTGGGTTATTATCGTGAGCTGGATGGTATAATGGATAGATTTTCAGATTTCAAAATGTAAGGAACTTCAGTTGAATAGAATTTTGGACGTGGACAAACTCGTGTGTTCTCCGCATTCAGATCAATATCAGGACAACATTTAAATGTGTTCCAATATTTGTTTGGTATAAATTTTAAGCTGTCAATGTAGTCCAAAAAGTGTGTCTGGACCTTGGTAAGTAGCCGCTTGAAGGTATTGTAAGTTAATTCACGATATCTGGGACACTTGATATCATGATGATGCGGCACACCTGGACAATAGACCCAATAGCGTTCGATGCATTTATTTCTGAGATACTTGGAGAAAATGGTACGCTTACGACGACCCATCTCAGTGGTACCAGTCATCCATGCTGTACAATATTTTGCCGAGTCCCATAGACGAGCGGTTACCTGGGGCATTTCACTTATCTCCTTGATCAGATCATTTTCACGCAAATGGTCTAGGGATCTGCGTAGCCAGGGTGATAGATGTCGAAAGCGTACCGCTGACATAATCAGGTTAACAAACTTTTTGCGGACTGGCCAATTGAATTCGAACCAACGGACGGCAGCAAAGAATACCTCATCCTCACAGTTAACACAAATCGTATCCTGCTTGAACAGAAGATGCACTTCGTGGGCAGTCAAACGCAAAAACTCGGTGGAGGCTACCAATGGTATGAATATTTTTCGCAGCTTGCAAACCAAAATGGGCAAAATTTCTCCACATCCCAGAATACGTCCCTTCATATAGGCATGAAATGCCGTCATCTCACACAAGCCCATATCGTGGTTTAATGAGAGAGTGTACCAATAGTGTTCCAATAGTTGCTGTACACCCAAATACATGGCAGCTATAAAAAGCGGTATAAATTGATCATCGACATCCAATTCCTCGCTTTCGGTCAACATCCAATCGTAGATTAAGGGCATCACGGCCATTGGAACTTGATGGGTTGGAAAACGTATCGATAAGCCATTACAAAAAAAAAAATTTTGAGCAAAATGTGTGAAAATATAACGATCGACGTAGCAAAATTTCGTTCCACTTTGCACTTCCATATCGGTATTCCAATAATTACGTATACATATAGTAAGCAGCTCAACGGGGGCTAAAAGAAATGAGAAATAATAAATAAATTGGTTATAAATAAATAAAATCAATTTTGGTGGGGGTTATTTCTATGTAGAGTATATAAATATCTAGACGTTTCATACTATTTTAGTAATAACTATTTATAGGAATACAAAGTTTAAAATTGAGTTTGAAACGCTTAAAAGGCAAAGATTAAGAGTGAAACATTGCTTAGCTTATGATTATGATCTAGTTGGCTTAGACTAACAAGGGTAATAAAAATTGTTAACTTACTCAATTCTTTTCCATTGCGGTTATTGAGAAATAATGCCAAAGAATCTTCTTCTACGACATTCATTGGTTTGAAAACCATTTCGAAATCATAACAAGATCCAACAGAACGTGGCGTGTTAACGGCATAGGTATTATTTAGCATTGATTGTATTCCATCATCAATATCGGGCACTTCTGTCTCTGTTTCATCATTATCTTCCTCAGTCCAACGAGCGGACATTAACTCCAAGTCAGACATTTTGAAGACTTCATTGGTCACCGGACCCTTTGGATATTTCACAACATTCCATAAGTCCGACATCGAGCAATCGATTGCACCATGGTCCATAGTCGTCTTGGCTTCCAAATCGAAGAACAAACTGTTGTGGCTTCGGCTTGAGTTCAATCTGCTCGTCAGAGGTGTATAATGTGGCTGTCTCTTATTGCCACTGGACTCACTGATATCCTCCATGTTGGTCATTAGATTTTCTGGCACTGTATCCTTATCAATATATTCCTGCCAATTCCAATGCGGCGTGAATATATCTTGCGAGTTGCTCAACAAATCGCTGCCCTTCTCATCGTCATTGGTTATGATGGCTATTGTCTCTGCCTCTGATTCGTCGTCCCATGATGAAGAACTTCTGGACTTGGCTGACATCCTGCCTGACATTTTAAGGGATTTCATGGCTTTTAATTTCAATTGAATTTTCTTTTTTATTTATTTTGATTTTTATTTAATTTTATTTTTATTTTTTTTTTGCTCTTTAATCGAAAATGCTTCTTACTTCGAATGTGAAGCTAAACCGAATGAAGTTTGATTTCATTACTTGATGAAGTCTGATTTTCATTTTTGAAGGAATTTGCTATGAATACTTGATTTTAATATAAATTTGGTTTATACACTGGGGGAAATCACTTTGTAACTTGAAAATATTTTTATTGGTTCAGAACTTGAAACTAACCAATGGATTTTTCATAATCAAAAATGTTATAAAATTTATTAAGTACATGATTTAATTTTATATAACATTTGCTTTTTATTATATTTATTATTAGTTTTGTTGTAGTTGCAAGACTTTTCAGAGTTTCTTAATCTCTTTTTGGTATACGCCGAAGTTTGTATACCCTTGCAAGTTTATTTTGTTAATCTTTCCTTACATTTCCTTAATCTTTCCTTACATGCCATCAAAGTGGAACAAGTTTTATCTAAAAAGCCTTAGCATAGCAAATAACGAAGTTATTGATCAAAGTCACAGTTTACCACCGATTGTTGCTATGGAAGCTATATGATATAGTCATCCGATCTTTATGAAATTTGGCACTGTCATTAACAGATATATTAAACAAACAAATATTTAATTTGAAAGCAATCGCGTCAAAAGTCACGTATAAAAAATATCGCTAGAAAATATCGTCTTGAATTTTGATTTGTTATCTGCCAACTGAAAGTTTCGCTTCGTTTGCGCGGATCAGGAATATATGTCTCCCGTCTCCCCTTGTCGCTCTCTCTCTCTCTACAAGGGTATAACATTTTAGATCTACGTAATGATCTTTTTCGAGATGCTATTCAAAAATTGTATTATTCGTCTTTAAGGTTTAATTCAGAAAGCAGTTTTTCGTGGTCACGCAATGAGTGAATTATTTTACATTTAACATTTTTCACGCACTTTGCGTTCGCATTCATCTAAAAAACAAAAAAAAAAAATGTATTGTGAGAGGGGGCGTGACTGGTTGCGCCTTGACGCCTTTTGCTAAAGTTTTGTCAACAGATAGCTTGGAGTTGTTGTTTTTTTGTTGTTGTTGCGGTTGTGGTTGTTGTTATACCTGTTGCGTGTTGTTGTTTTTCTAATTGGCATAATTGGGGTTCGTTGTTGTTGTTGTCTCTGTTTGTTGTTTCTGTGGGCTGCATTCTCGCATGCCTCTTAGGTGGGTGTGTCCATGCTGGCGTCGTTAAATTATGGCCTAGCCTGAATTGTGGCTCCACTTGCCCAGCCATGGCATACCTCGTTGAGAAATGTTGTGGTGGTGGTAGTGGTGGAAACGTTGGTGGACATGGTGGGGGAGTGGGTTGCGGGTTGCCAGCTTGCCGGTTGCTGCTTGCATGCCGTTTTGCATTTGAGTTTTAGTTTTTAATTAAAATAAAATTACATACAATGTGTGTTTGTGTGTGTGTGTGTGTGCGCTCAGTTGGGGCGATTTATGTTAAGCGCCGATTAGAGTCATACTAGGCGTCCCCCTTTTGGGCTGTGCCAAACCTACCTCAATTAATTTTGGGTTAAATATTGTCCAACTGAAGCAAAGTGAATGAGAGATTTTGCAGGTGTGATAAGCCCCGATTGCGTCAGCACCTTTTATTTCTAATTGCCACTTGCCATCAACTTTTGATATCCCTGTAAAATGGAATGGAAAATGGAATTCAAACCCATCTAAGCAAATGGCAATTTGTCAAAATAAAGTTAAAGTTCTATTTGCCAAACATTTCATTCTAACAAAAATTCAACTAAATCCCAGAGGAAGCATTACTGAAAGATAGATCCATCGGGGATAATGGAAGGAATCACCCAAGGGATCCTTAGGACTACTTAAGTGCTTTAGCGTTATTCTTGTATTTCGAAAATATTGTTTCATTTTTTTTAAATTTTTCCAATATAATTTGCAAGAACAAGAATTTATAAAAATAATCTTAAGATCCATCACTATGGATATAAACCTATAATAAATCGAAAGAACAAATTGTTGGATTAAAAAAACAGCTTCCTTCGGGAAGGAAAATCGTTCATAGTTATTAGTTTTCTTCATTTTCCAACCCTTGGATGCTCTGTCCCTAAACATTATTCAGTTTCTTGTGAATGAATAAACCAAATTGAACGATTTCCTTCAGTGACTCACTCACTTGATCATTCAGTGCCTCACTTGTTCACTTATTTATGGCCATATCTGATTGATTAATTTTCTAATTTTATAATAAACGAATTGGCAGATATATAAGATTTGATAAGATGACCTCAGAAAATATTAAAGTCAGTGCAGATTGAACAAGTGAGTCAGTGAGTCAACTGAATAAGTGAGTTAACGTTCAAAAAGTAAGTCAGAAGAAGACAACATGCTAAATGATAATATGAAACACAAAAGAAAATCAATTTGAAATAATTAGAGACTTTATAAACGTTTTTGTTATAATGCTTTATTAAAATAAATTTCTCAATCTTCAGTGTGTGACCACAAATTGCATTTAGATGGCAATCGAATTGACCTTTATGAATTCACTTGCCTCACAAGTTTGGTTTTCATTTGTTTTTCACTCAATCGAGTTTGCGGTTGAAACTGTCAAGGATAGAATTTTTTTTCGATCTAACCGTTTTGAGCCACTGATTGTTTGGTTAATTAAGGTAACTCAGCTTGATTGTGGCAGCCACAAAACACACAATTAACATTGATAAACCAATAAAGGTTCAACATGTTGAAATTCTCTATTTATGTAGGTATGTTTGTAAGTGATTGCACTGAGGTCAGAGCTGGCTGCCGTTGCCACTGCCACTGTGAATGAGTGCACTTGACTGTGGATGGAGATGTAAAATTATATATTCAAATGCAGTCGGCATTTGGTAATGAGTTTTGTCTCTCTCACTCTCTATCTATCTAAATCAGCTAGCTAAATCATAAAAGTAAACACTCGAAATGTATTCAAGATGACCTTGTGGACTGTGTGAGTTGTTTGTGAGTATTTGAAGCATTTTGGGCTTGAGACGATCCAAGTCATGATATATGTATACACAGATATATATAGCAATGCATTCATTCCCACGCCTTGATGCCACATTTGCAGCCAATAAATTTGAAAAGTAAATACAATTTATTTTGTTATTTGGCAATTTTTTTTTTTTTTTTGTTGTGTAGTTGTTAGATTTTTCTTTTTACATTTTGTTGCTAATTGTCGGAGAGACGGGGCAATGGAATTTCCAGTAGTCATGAGGCGGAAATGATTTAGAATCAATGCGAATAACAATTTATAATGCTTAAAGAATTCCCCAACGCCCCCACCCGCCCTCCCTTCCTACGAGACAGATGAACAAAAAACAAACCGTTTGGCGTTTGTTTTTTTAATGAGCATTTAAAGAATGCTTTTTGCTTGTCTTGTCTTAAAAATATTTTTGTTATTTTTGTGTTTTTTTTTTTTTTGGAAAGTAACCAAACTATTGTCTATGGCAACAATGAATTTGCTTTGTTTGACCCACAAGACACAAGTTTAATTTCAATTTTCGAGTTGCGTGTTAACTGAAATGAACTCCATCAAGTCAAAGCTTTGGCATTGTCTACTACTGATGAAACTCAGTGACTGGGCCAAGCCCAGGACCAATATAATTGTTTGTACCTACAAGCAAACATACAACACATATATAGATATTGTTGTCATGCTTTTTCTGACGTTTTTTTCTTCTTCTGTCTGTGGTAAGTGGTAAGTGACAACACTCTCGACAACCTGATGTCATCTTGGTTAATTTAATCATTTCGTTTTTGTTTTCCACCTCTCGGCTGACAAGCAAATGACAAACGATTCACGTCATTCAGGCAATTGCAGTGCCCACACTCATTGAGTTTTCAATAATTGCAATCGTGTGGCATAAGGCTTAACAAATAATTAATTATCATTTAGCAAGTTTATTAATAAAACAAAAAAAAAAACTATATAAAAACTCAATTTGCATTCTATGATTCAGTTAACCATATGATTAAGTTTCATCATCATCATACGACCTGTTGGCTATTAGAAAATAGAATAAACAATTTGCTTAAACTAATTGTAAGATTTGGCTTATTATAACTCTAGAACATAGAACTAAGGCCAAGTTAAGAGAAGAGCTAAGCATTACCCTTTTAGGTTTTTTTATAGAAAACTGTTAAGTAAGGCAAAGTGGGTATAGAAAACTTCTGCTCAATCTCAATGTATACACCTTCAAGTTGAGAAAGTCTAAGTCCAATGACATTAGAGAGTGAGGCCTAACAATTGTTTCTAAATTTGTTTACTTTCATTTCGCATTCACCATTAAATCATAGATGAATGTATAATTTTGTTAAATGTGCAAGAAATTCAATTAGCATTACGAGACTGTGACTATTTTTAAATACAAAAGAAAAAACAACCAGCAACTATGTACATATATACATATTTATGTACATACACGGAACCAAGACCAAGTAATGGGATGTCTTATGGTTGACCACAAATTCCATCTATTAAATTATACAACCGACTACAACACGACTGGGACCTGAAACTGGTGACCTGGGACTGTGACTGCGACTTTTACTACCCGAAGCAAAACATTTGGTATCGGAAAGAAGAAAATAAAAAAAACACATTACGACAACCACACACAACATGGAAAGTCTTAATGAAATTGAATTCAAGTGGTAGTAGAGACAAATGGTTGGTCCACTCATAAATTAGTTTTAATTTGTTTTTGAAATACAATACAAACCTACATAATGTAATGATCTATGTGTGTGTGTGTCAGTGTGTGTGTGTCAACAACTTGATCAATCTTTCTTTTTTATCGTTTTGCAGAATATACTCGATCGTTTCAATCCGGGTGCAAGGCAACTAATCGCAGCGGGCAAAAGTTACCTCAAGGCATTGCATGGTAAGCATATGAGCATATTTTTAGTAAGCATCTATCATCTAAATAATTGACCACACAAACACGATGCAGGTGTGTGTGTGTGTGTATGTGTGTGTGTACTGTATACAGTTAACTAATTTGCAATGCATTTTCGTGCCATTTTCATTCCACAACAGGTGCTGCAACCGCCTCGCGTCTATTCAATGAAGCATTGGCAAAGATTGCAATGAACGCCCAGCAAAGCGGAACGGGCGATATTGGTAAGACCCACAGAGAGTATGGAGAAGGTGGTGGTGGTGGTGCTGGTGGTGGTGGTGCTGGGAATAAATATAGCACTAAATGCATATGCATGGATTTAACTCTTTCCACTTTCATTCATTCAACAGGTTCAGCTTTGATGAGCGTTGTGAATGTTAACAAAGAGATACAGGAGCAACAGATGAATATTGTAAGTAAATCGAATTATAATTATTGTTCCTGTTCTTCTTTTTTCAATGCTAAATTAGTTAATATATTATATTAAAAGTCATTTAATATTTGACGTTAATAAATTGTTAACAGAAAGGAAGAAAGAGCATCAAATGATATTATCTATTTTTTAATTTGATTTATCACAAAAAATTATGAGGTAGATCTAGAATGAGAAACCTTTTTTTCTGGCCTTCCGATTATTATATAGTTTAGTTTATTAAATAAATGTTTAAATTCTCTTTTATAATGAGCAAATTTTGGCATTTTTTTGGTAACCTACTAAAAAAGATTTGCAGCAAAAATAAATACCCAAAAAATTCTACTTAATGCAAGTCTAGAATAAATTTCAATAAGAATTTTTATAATATATAAATAAAGTAAATGAATATATAAAATTAAACATCTGTATCAATATTAAGGGCCAACTGCCTGGGCTAACCGATTTTGAAAGATCCATTAAATATAAGAAATGGAATAGATCGTTTCTATCTCATATATTTTCAAACGAAAATGTACTTTTATAAATAATAGTTTATATTCTTTTTAGTACTCAGGGCAAAATTTTTTTAGTAAATTCTGACGTGCACTTCTATTTTTGATTACAAAAAGAACAAGAACAATATATCATTGCACTTTACAGTTTTTTTTTTCGGTACATAAATAGGACTTTTAGGCAACGACATTAAAGGATTTCAGATGGAGAAAATAGGGGACTTTCTTTCTTTTTGATTTGAAGTGCAAAATAAGTGTTAATTTTTCAAACAAAAAACAATTTTCATTTAAAAATTGTCGAAATCCTTAAAATTGAATGCCTTTTTATTGTTAATGCGAAATAATTGATCTTAGTTGATATAATAGATAAAAGTATTATTCATAATATAGACGCTAATAGCTAAAAGTATTATGATTTCACCTGGTGAATAAAGGCAAAAATTTTGATGTTTTTGATTTCTTATTAATCAGCTGAAAGCCTTCTATGTTGATCTATTGGTGCCATTGGAGACAAATCTTGAGAAGGACACAAAAGTTGTGCAGCATGAGCAAAAGAAATTTCTGCAGCAGCACAAAGTGCGCATGGAGAGCTACCAGAAGGCCGTCTCCACAATGAAAAAGCAGCGCAAGAAAAAGGCAACACCCGAGAATACCGAAAAGGAGCTTAGGGTGAGTGACCTGTGTAGAATCATTCGGATGCTGATGACTTTTTTGATTTAATAATTCATTTCATTTCAGAGTCTGCAACTGCTAGAGGATCAGAAAAAGAAACTGGATGTATTTTGCGACCAAAGCTATAAGAATGTAAGTATTGGTTGAGATTACCCTTTAGTTTTGTTTTTGGTTTTGATTCGATTTCTTTGGCCAGGCCATGACACAGGAGCGTCGTCGGTATGGCTTTGTCTTGGAGCGTCAGTGTTCGATAGCCAAACATTGGATGGCCTATCATACCACCGGAAAAACAGTAATTGATAATAATTTCGAAAATTGGCAAGAAATTGCTGCTTCTCGTGAGATCATTCCGCCGGCCGCATACGAGAGCGGCTATAGCAACAATAACAATAGCAGCGGCAGCAGCAGCAACAACAACAACAATAATAATAACAGCAGACGATTGGTGAGTCATCATTATCATCATCATCATCAGTTGATTGAGCGCTAACAACTCTGTTAACCATTTTGCTTGCTCCTAACTCTTAACTCTCAATTCTATGTTCCCAGGAGCGTATCAAAGATGTGGACGATGATCATCAGGGTCAAAACCATGGCGCCCAGTTAAAGAAATCACGCAGCATCGATGCCCCCTACGGCGATATGCGTACATTGCATGAGCGTGAGAATATGGCCGGAATATTGGGTGGCAGCAGTGGAGGATCGGCTCATTATGCCCAGAATTCATTGCCACGCGCCAAATCTGATTTTAATTTGGCATTGATTGGCACAGGACCAATGTCGGGTAATATATAGATACAAATAAAAATATATATATAGACGGATTCTAGCTATTAATAATGACTCTGTTCTTGGTACACAGGCAATAAACACAAAATTATTGAGGAGCAACTGACACAGCTTAGCGATGATCGTGATCGTGATCATGAGCGTGGCGATCAACGTCCATTGGTTAAGGCATTGTATGCCTATATGCCCTCTGGTGAGAATCAATTATCCTTCGAAGAAGGCGATCGCATTGCTTTGGTTGGCGGCAAGGCCAAGGGCTGGCAATTCGGTGAGAATTTGAGGACTCAGCACTTTGGCTGGTTCCCAGTTGCCTATACCAATGCTGAAAGCGGCGGTGAGCTGGTGCCAATCGGTGGTTTGACCATGTCTGGAGCTGGACGCCGTTATGAGAATATGCACATGAGTTATGAGCGCAATGGCGCCTCATCCAGTGGCCTAAGAAGCTATCATGATCAGCAGCAGCAGCAGCAACACAATCAATACATATCCGAGGAAAATGAGACGGCAACCTATCGTCGTCGTCGCAATCACAGCACAGAGGAATCCTCTTCGCCTACCCGTATGTTTGGCGATACCATTAAACAGCAAAAGAAATATCGTGGCATCAGTTCCGGTGGTGGCAATCCACGTCCTGGTCCACCACCCACATTGCCAGCTCCAGTGCCAAATGGTGGCCAGCAGCAGCAAAGTCAGACGTCACGCATGTTGAATAGCTCACAGAGTTTTTGTGCCACCAATGGAGTGCCAGCTGCTGTTGAGCGGCGTAAGCAGAAGCTATTGAATGGTGTCCAGGTGGGTAACCCAGCATTCTCTCAACTTATACGCTCTCTAATCATCCTCCTCTCCTCTGCTTAGTCTTCGATGAGCCATCCATCGGGCAAATCTGGAGTTGCCGCCAAGACTTCACTTCATAGCAGCAATGACAGCGGTTTCGCCAATGAGCCACCACCACAGCCGGAGGTTGACTATTCAGATGAGGAGCCGGCCACCCAACGTGTGCCCATTCGGTAGGAATTTTCATTTCATTTCTCTTCTCCTTTTAATTGTCACTAAAATATACATTTATGTTTTAGCATTCAGCTTTTTGCTTGCATATGAAAATTAAGTTTAATTTAATTTCTGTTTCTCTTTGCTTTCTCGTTTTTTTTTTTCTTTCTTTTTAACCCTTTTAATTTCATGTATTGCTATGTTTTATTGTATGTTATTCAACTCAAAAAACCACCGCCCACCCTACATTTGTGTGCTAACCAAAACTATCCACTACGAACTATCCACACCATTTCCACACACCAAACAAAAAAAAAAAAAAAAAATCATCGCGATAAAAAAAAAATACAAAAAAAAGACGACGCGCCGATACCAATTCGCATACCCATACAGTGCCCAGGGATGTGGCCTCTTGGACACTGAATCGCAATTTCGGGAATAGCGTGGACAGCCAAATCGATGACAAGAGTTTGCACCGCTTGAGCCGGCAGAGTGGTGCTGGCATCGGTGGTGCTGGTAAGATGCGCTATGATCTGATTGCCTCCGATGATGAGATACTCCAGGCATCGAGTGCTGGCTTGAAGCGTACGAAATCATTTTGGAAATTTGGCGGTGGACGCAGCGGTGAGGATATATTGGCTGGCATGTCATTGTGGCAGCATCGTGATCTTGTTGCGGCACCCAATTTGGATGAGTTACGCGACAGGGATATGGAGCTGGAGAGACGATCAAATGAGGAACGAAATGGTACATTGACCAAATCGCATAATTCAAATTCATCGCAAGAGAAACGAGAAAGGAGTATTGTTCGTAAGGATAGTTTGACTAGCACCGAGCCTTATGGTGATGATGATGAGAATATCTATGGCATAAGTCAGGCACCACAGCAACAGCAGCAACAACAACAACAACAGCAACACTCGCAGCAGCAGCAGCAGCAACAACAATCGCCACAGAGAAGCAGCTATACGCCCAAATCACGCATGAAGATCATGAAAACAATTGAGATTGATATTGAGGAGCCAAGAGAGGAACAGAGGGAACAGCAGTCAAAATCGCATACTTTAAGTCGATCGAAACCACAGTTTCCACCACATTCAACAGATGAGGGCGAAAGCGATGAGCAAGGCACACTTAAACTAAGCGATGTTAATAACTTTTTCGATGACAATCTAATAGCAAAGACCAATGGCGGCAGCGGCGGTGGTGCCGGCGGTGGTGGCCATGGTGGTGGTCATGGACATGGACATGGTTTGGTAATGAAGACAGTTAAACGACAGGATATACTTAAGCAATACTATACCAGTGAGGATGATGAATCCGATGCGGAATTAAAGTCAACTAGCTCCGATCCCTACGATTGCATTGTGATCAATGATCATTTGGTGCGCAAGGATGACAAATTGCGGGCACGTCATCATCACCAGCAGCAGCAGCAGCAGCATCAGCAACATCAACAAATGGAATTTCATACATTTCGCTCATCCACATCGACAACAGCGACGAATACGCTAAAGAAATCATTATCCAAGGAACAGGATAGCAGCACACTGACACGCAATTCTAATGTCAATTCAAGTGCTCCAACAGCCACAATATTGCCACGTACCCGCCTTCTTAAGTCATCGTCGTCGTCCAGCAATAACCACAACAACAGCAACAACAACAACAACAGCCATCACAAAAGTACCACATTGGAGCGTAACTCCAAATTGCATACGGGCAACAAAAGCTATGGCCCTTGGTATGATTTCTGGGATCAGGAGCAACAACAACATGGCATGACAGGACAAAAGTCATCGAGTGCCAAATTGAAATGATGTGAAAAATTCAAAAGATCGAGTGAGTTCAGTTTCGGTGTTTTCTTACCAGAGAAGAAAATACGCAGAGAGAGATAGAGAGGGAGCAAATGCATGTATAATAAGTATAATAAGGGCAACTGGGGAGTAATAATATTGATTTTCTATAATTTCTGCATGTTCGAAATTTAATTTTTTTTCAAATAATCATTAAACTTGACAAAATGTGAGAGAGCAAAATGTTTCATTCTTGTGCACATGAGTTTTGTTTTTTTTTTTTTTTGCAACTTAGATTTAAGCCACAAAGAATATGAATATACATATATGTATATATACATATATACGATATATGTAGTATATGTAATTTCCCTGTTTTTATTTTTAATTTCACTTTTTTTTTTGTATATTTTAGCAGGCGACGTGGCGTATATCGCAATTTTTCAATAGATTACATGTAAAAAGTAAAAAAAAACAAAAAACTCAAAAACCCAAAAAGCTAAATTCCCTAAAATTTCGCTCCCCACGTTCAAACGAAACCACTTAATTATTTGTATCTGTAAGTACTTAAATAGCTAGTTATAAGTGCTAGCCAGCGCCAAAATTGTGTATCCAAATGGGGAAGATCTATTAATCCATTCCACACAATTTCGTCCATTCGCTTAACAATCTTTGCAGAGCCTCCCAATTTGCCACTGTGAAATTGCGTCACACCAAGACCAACGATCGCTCCGCTCCCATGATCTATCGAAGCGTTAACAAGTAGCAACGACAGCGTAAGGTGGAGTTTCAGTTATGACCAAACTTCAGCCACACAAAAGATTAAAAAATACAATATAATACTATACTGAATACAAAAGCAAAAACATTCAGAAATTGTATCAGTTAGAAGCTCTACATACATATATAGATCTACTTTAATCGAACATTTTATTAAACGTGTCTACAATAAACTTTTATATATATATATATACGATATATACCGACAAATATATAATATATACATTATATGCAATATAATGCCTTATACTAGTTCCAGTTTTGCGCTGGGTTTGGATTTTGAATTTTTTAAAATCATTTTTTTTTTTATTGTAATAGTCATTAAGCTGTATTGTTTGTTAAAGAATTATATATGTTTTTAGGTACTTGTATGTTAAAGGTCACATCGAAATGTATATGCAATTATTATGCTGAATAAAATGGAAAATTGATATAAAAACAAAACGAAATCCATATGTGGGAGCCGATGAATGGTTTTTTAATGAAAATGAATCTAGATTAGAAAAATCGTTGTATAACTTAAAATCTTTAATACCTTGGCTTTGGCTGTTCTATGGTCGTCTTTTTCTTAGCTTTTAATTGAACTTTGCAGATTTAGTTTTAAAAAACTCTCAAAATTTAAAAATTTAATGCTCGTAAATTCAAATTTCAATTAGATTGTTGGAATGTTTCTTTGACAATCTGCATTAAAATATCGAAAAGTAAATTTGTGGTCAATGCTCATCATGATTTTTTCCGAAAGAAAAATAAATAATAGCATGATCCAATCACATGATTTGCTAAAGAAATCTCTCAATGGTTTCCATGGCTGGGTTTTAAAAAAGTGTGAGTCCTCGAATTATGAAATACATGTACCTAAAAAGTATGCAACAAAAAAGGTAAAAAGGCAAAATGCTCCGAAAGGCCCTAAAGCAGCCCTTACGATTGTTAAATAAAGGCTGACAAAGCAGTAAAATGTTGCCAGACTTTATAAAACAATACGTGTGCAGGAAACGCAAATATATTCCGCTTAATTTTGCAATTTCATTAAACAAAAAAAAAAATATAATTTTTAAATTACAAAATTGAGCGGGAATTGAATTCAACTTTCTGGCAGCGCCAATATTTAACATTTACCAACACTACCACCGAAATTAAGTCTTTCCCGCCGTTACGTGTTTTCGAACACTAAAGTTTCGAGTAAAGTAAAACCAGAGGGCCGGGGCTAGCTTTGACCGCGTCGAGTAAAGAGCTTTAAGAATGTTAAGCAGTAGTAAACAAACAAAATAAATAATATAAATGAACACAAAATGCACAACTAAAACGAGACAGGAAACAATAAAGAAGATCTGAGCTAAATCTGCAATCATGCACGGATCCTGGAAAATTGTCCTTCCCATTGGATTCGTGTTGTACTCCCTGCCGCTGTTTCTACGTGTCAACAGCACCTCGGACTACATCATTGATGAGGAGTTTCACATACCACAGGGCTTGGCTTTTTGTCGCAAGCAATTCGATGTGGTAAGTACCATCGAGTCCGAATCACCAATTGCATGGAGCCGGCATAATAAATGGATCATTTTTTTTCACAGTGGGATTCGAAAATAACCACTTTTCCCGGGCTTTATCTAATTGCACTGGTATTAAGTCCGTTGAACTACTGTACGGTAACTGGATTGCGTCTTCTCAGTCTTACTGGTGCCGGTATCAATATACTTTTGCTATATAAAATACGACGTCGCTCTCTAGCCGGCATCGGTGGCAATTCGTATGCAGCTCATGAGGCCATAACATTGGCGGTCCTTCCGCCATTATATTTCTTCAATCATCTCTACTACACGGACACACTGTCCCTGACCATGGTACTGCTGTTCTACAACTATTGGCAACAGGAGGCTCATTTGCCGGCTGCTGTGTGGGGCGCGGCCAGTGTATTAATGCGCCAAACGAATATCGTCTGGGTATGCATGGGCTGTGGGATCACAGTGCTGGAAACATTTGTTCAGGAGGCTGCCAAAACACGTCGTAGACATCGATTTAGATTGCTAGGATCAGAGGTTCTTAAAGTCCAGCTATAAACCAATTTGGCATCATATAATTTTTGCAAACTTTATTCCATTCGACAGCTTTGGATGCAAATTCTGGCCAGCCCGCAATTGTTGTGCAATTGCATTCTACGGATTTTGGGGAAATGCTGCTTTTACGCCTCCATCATATTGCCATTTGTCGGATTTATTTTCATCAATGGTTCCATTGTGGTTGGCGATAAGAGTGCCCATGAGGCCACCATTAATTTGCCGCAGATTTTCTATTTTGCCATCTTTGCTGCCGGCTTTGGGATCACTAATACAGTTCGACAATTGGTAACGGCCCTTAGGCTGCTGCGTCAACATCTGCTACTCTCTGGCCTGGCATTGGTGGCCATTGTATTGGTGATACATTTGAATACAGTGGTCCATCCATATCTGCTAGCCGATAATCGTCATTATACTTTCTATGTTTGGAGTCGTTTGTATGGACGAATATGGTGGTTCCGTTATGCCATGGCATTGCCCTATCTCATTGCCTTGACCATGTTGGGCTCCGGATTAAGGCATATGCCGGATAGTTTTTTGCTTATGTTTCCCCTAAGCTTGGTACTTGTTCTGTGCTTCCAGCGATTATTAGAGGTGCGATATTTCCTTGTGCCATACATAATCTTTAGACTGAATACACGACCCACACGCAAGGGACATGCAGAGTGGCTGGAATTGGGTGTGCATCTAATGCTGAATGTGGCCACCTTTTATATATATTTCACCAAAGAATTCTATTGGGAAAACTATCGTACACCGCAGAGAATCATTTGGTAAATCATCTGAATCATGATTGTCAATTATTAAATTGCTTTTCTTTATTCGTTGCATTGCTACTTGAGAGAAATTGCTCTACATTTCTTTTTTTGTTTTTTTTGTTTTGGGTTACAAAAAGGGCAAGACTTTTGCGGTCATCGTGTCTTTCCACGCATATAAATTATACATATTTATATATATTAGATATATGTTAAAATCGTTCTCAGTCAAAAGGTAGTTAATTAAATTATAATACAGTCTGAGAAAAAAAAACAACTTATATTTGTCGCATTGTTATCTTGCAATTTCCATGTTTTCCGTATTCCAAAAAGTGAAAGATGTAAAATTGTATGAAAATTCTATATATATATATATTTATATTTAAGTAAACATTTGAAAAATTGGCTTTTTTTTTTGTTGTGGACTATGTAAAATATGTATTTTGGGTTTTTGTTTAAAAAAATTTTGACTGAGAGTGACGCATGATGTTGTATGTAAAAGTAGAAAAACTTACTTAGCTAATGTAAAAGAGACTTGAATAGATAATACTGCCGATAAATATCAGTTGAAAATATAGATATATGTATGTATAGATATATATATACATACATATATATATATTTACTTATGAGTTGTAGATATACTTTGAGCATGCAAAGAAAATCTAATAATCTGATTTATAAATCCTACATAGATCAAATGGTTAAACTAGGCAAGAAAATGCTAATACTAATACAAAAAATGAGCACACACTTTGAGCGTTTCGAGCTGAGGGGTTAACATACACACAGCTCCTCCTCCATCGTCTCTCTATGTTGAGAGCAATCGATTGTGCCTAATCAAAGGCCACCTTGCGGGTAAATGAGGTGAGAGAGGATATCTCACTGGGATTCGAATCTGAGGGCAAATGGCTAAACTCAATCTCCTCGCTGGCCGCCGATGCGACAATATTCTCATTCGATTGCGTAGTCTCATCGCTGTGATGCATAGATGGCCATTGTTTATGGCTGGGCGCATATAAGATGAGCAATGCAAATATATAGATATTCCACATGCCATAGACGCCAGTGAGGAAGGCCGAAGTCAATTGTATCTCAATATGTTCGTTCCATTTCCAATGCCCCTCGGCCATTTGACCCATAATAAAGCCGGCAACAGTTAGAGCAGCACACAAAAGGGTGGCAAGCATAAGAAATTTGAACCGATAGATAAGACCTGGAGGAGATTAGAAAATACAAAAAAAAAACCATAAGTAAATAATAAAGACAAGTAAAGCTACTTTCTCTGAGTTCTTACCTTCATAGTGCAAACGACGAGCTTGTGACATGGACGGCAGTGATGTGCGCTTATCGCCAATGTTCTTAAACACCTTCCATATCATGAAGCAGAGAAACAGAAAGTAAATGGCCGCCGACACACCAGCAAGAAATATGAAACCCATGGCCACTTTGGCGCCCAGCGGAGTTGTCCAGATGGAGTAGAACGGATTGCGCAGCTGCACACCACGCTCGCTAATGTCAAAGATGAAAAGCGATATACATCCCACAACTACGGCCGAGAGATGCTTCCAGTAACGTGATCGTATGGTTGACTTGTTGCCCGAATCTTGGATAAGCATGTGTTCGCCGGCGAATATAAGCCAAAAGGAGAGCAGCATAGCATAGAATATACCTTGTCGGATATCGCTCAGTAATAGCATATAGGGCATCTCAAGACCCAGTGTTAAATACTCCAATGGCAAATTCAGAAAGGTTAAAGCACCGCCTAGATAGATGAGCATGTACTCCAACAGGGCAGGCGATCTTTGCAGTAGATGAACACGTCGCCAAAACCATACCATAATGCCCACCACAAAGGGAAACAGCACCGACTTAAGGAATAGCCACACTTTGGTAAATCCTCCATTCTGATGTATGGCTGTTAGGGTCAGATCGTGCATGTGACCGAATTGCAAATTCATTTGCTTTGGCGAGTCCAATGGGAATCGAAGATTCAACAAGTAGAAGCTATGATGCAGGGCGCCGAGTTCAAAGAGCGGTATCATATCGCAGGTGTAGAGTGTCTCTGTGGGTCCAATATGGGAAGTGTCGCAGTCTAGATAACGATGCTCTACACTGTGAGCATAAAGTTTCCAATCGTTGTCTGCATCGTCATTGTTGCGGTACGCCAGGCGCATGTCGATCGTTAACTGCAATTCCTTGGCCGGCTCATGTAACTCGGGTGAAGAGTCGTAGCCAAATTCCACTTGCAGGACTCCAATGAGATTCTGTTGCCAGCGGGTGTATTCGAGAATTTTATTTTCTCGTGGCAGCGGCAATTGGAAGACATGTACAATTTGGTTGGCCAACTTTAGAGCGTCCGCATCCACCTCCTCGCTTGTCACCTGCTTGCAGGCACCATCGCCGCGCGAGTACAGAAAGAAGTTGGTATCGTTTTGACGTGCATGATTCTCTCGGCACAATGAACCCAAGATGGTTAAATGACCCGCCGGCACTGGGGCAAAAATGCCACCCAGAAGGAAGCAAAGCACTTGACATAGCAGCAAAATGCTCACCAATATGGACAACTTTCGTCCGCTTAGGTTCTCCAGAATTGTGCCCGACATGGCGACTTCAATGTAGAGACCAGTACTCTAGACTACAGATTGATAAGCAACGCCCTCTGTTTGTTGTAAATGCCGTATAAAAAGGTAAAATAATGTAAACAATCTGCTAGACGGCTGCTAAAAAAAACTTCAAACGCACCGCAAAAGCAACAACAAAGCGGCGTTCGTATACAGAATTAGGGATGGTTAAAATTATCGATATACACTGATTCACGTAATGAAATCACTTAAGGGCATCTAACGCAATCGCTCAGTGGCTCCATCTAACATAACGTTGTTTCAATCCATTTTAACGGGAAGACGTAAATTGTGAAAATGTACCCATACATAAAATGCAATTTAGTTTTGTTTATTCATTCTTTAATATTGCAAGAGGCTGCTGACTCAATTGTCAAATGGTCCAAAAGCGCTTTAAGTAGGTATAATGAGAAAATGACAAAACAAACTTATTTGAAATTATGTACATATGTGTAAAATAGGATGTAGAATTGAACCTCAAATATTATTGGTAGGAATAATGTGCCCAGACTGCCATTATAACCATATGCTAACAGGTGAACCAATAATAATGATAACAGGTGTCCGCTTGGTCCGGCGTCCAAAAACCTTTCCTCGACCAAAGACCAAGGTTGATAATGCAAGCACTTGTAAGTACCCTCCATATGTTGCCCTTAAACCCTTATCTCTACATGAACTGAAAATCCTGTTTTGCAGCAACTGCGATTACTCTTCAATCGGCATTATTTGTGTAGGAGTTTAACTCGTCGCCGGTTCCAGAGCCAACGATATGTGGTCCATCAGAGCAATAAGCAGGACAGCAGTTCCTGGCGTTCATTGCCCATCGCACGATTCAGTTTATTGGCCTTGGGTAGCGGAGCCATTGCCTACGATGGTTTGGTAAATGAGTTCACCTACTGCGGAGCTGCTGTGCGCTTTGTGCGTTCCTTGAAGACAGCTAGCCTGATAGCCGCCGATTATATGCTCCTTAACGATAATGATGTGCAATATGAGAGCAAGCTGAAAGCATTGCATCAAAAGAGTGCCGATCGTCTGCTAGAGACATGTCTGCTTAATGGTGGACTCTATATTAAAGTTGGTCAGGGATTTGCCGCCATTAATCACATATTGCCAGTGGAGTACACGAGGACATTGTCCAAATTGCAGGATAGCTGCCTGCCCACCCCATCGTCCGATGTTCAAAAAGTGTTTCAAAAAGATTTTGGTCTGTTGCCCGAAGAGATCTATGTTGATTTTGATTATAAACCCGTGGCTGCTGCCAGTTTGGCTCAAGTATTCAAGGCCAAGCTGCCCAATGGTGAGCAGGTGGCAGTGAAAGTACAATATAATGATCTGCAGAAGCGTTTCATTAGCGATCTGGGTACCATCATATTTTTACAGGACATTGTTGAGTTTTTCTTCAAGGACTACAATTTCGGTTGGATTCTCAACGATTTGCGCAAGAATCTTGTCCAAGAGTTGAATTTTATTCAAGAGGGTAAAAATGCAGAACGTTGTGCCAAAGACTTAAAGAAATTTGATTTTGTCCGTGTGCCCCAAGTCCATTGGTCACATACGAAAACGGTGAGTCACAAAATTAAGTAGAATCGTCATAAATCTTATATTTTTTGGAAATTCTTATTCTTCAGCGAGTGCTCACCCTGGAATGGATGGATGGCTGTAAGATAAGTGATATTAAATCGATAAAGGCGCAAAATCTCAGTTTACATGATATTGATGTGAAACTGTTTCAAACGTTTTCCGAACAAATCTTTTACAGCGGATTCGTCCATGCTGACCCCCATCCTGGCAATAGTGAGTTCTCTATGGTACCTAAGTGTTTTCATATATATCATTTAATTTTGTTTTTTTGTTTCTCATCATGAAGTTTTTGTACGTCCAAATGCCAAAGGACGAGCGGATATAATATTGCTAGATCATGGCCTATATGAGGAACTACCAGCCGAAGTACGTGGACCGCTTTGCGAATTCTGGGAAGCCACTGTATTACGCAATGAAGCCAAAATGAAGACGGCAGCTCAAAAGATTGGCATTGCTGATTATATGCGCTTTGCCGAGGTTCTCTTTCAGCAGCCCATACGTATTCGAGGCGGACGTATACGCAGTAAATTGAATCAGGAAGACATCGAATACATGCAAATGGTGGCCAAAAAGAATTTTGAATTGATTATGGGTACCCTTAAAGAAATGCCACGCAGCATGCTCTTTGTGGTGAGTGCGAAGTAGTAAATACAAATATAAGACCAATTGAAATGCATTTTCCAAATTACAGGTACGCAATCTGAACACGGTGCGTGCCATTAGCCATCAGCATGGCGATGTTGTGGATCGTCCTCGTATCATGGCTCGCTATGCCCAACGTTGCCTTTACAATAAACAATCGCCCATTCAATATGTGCGCTGGCTATGTCATCGCATTTATTTTGAATATTGCATGTGGTTGACCACCTTTAAGATGCAGCTAATCAATTGGTATTTCAATGTGCTCTATCTGTTGGGCCGTGCTCCAGCTTCGGCAAAAACAATAATGCAAGATTTACTTAATCCCGATCATTTAAATCATTAATCATTGTCGGACAATTTGGTTCACCTGTTTTATTTCCCTGTCTCTTTCTCTATCTGTCCTTGACGTATGTAATTTTATTAGTTTTGAAGTAGCAAAATTTTAGTTTACCGATGAAATTAAATGCAATATTAATCATGGTCTGTGTGTGTGTGTGTTTATGTGTGTTACTTTAAAAGAACTGAAAGAAGCAATATCATCATAATTTAGAAGGCATTTTTTTTTTTTTAAATTATGGTTATATTGAATCTGCAGCATTTTTTTATCCTAACACATATTTACACTCACAATTTGTTGTGAATAATAGAAAATGAGGCATTAGCCTAATTGTGTCTGTGTATATTTTGTTATTCATTCCAAAATAATAAACCTTGAAGGCCTTATTTATTATATATTGTTAAATACTATGTGTACAATTAAAGATGAAATTTCTACATGAAAATTTTTGCAATTTGAATGAACTTGCCTGTCATTTGTATTTTAATTTGTAATTAAATTGCAGATGACACATGCTCCAAGGTTAACCACTTCTATTTAGAGCTCTCAAAAACACAACAAATCAATCAGGATAACAACTGTCTAAAATATAAATGGAGGTGGATACGGAATGGTGGCTAGAATCGCTAGCCATTGTTTCTGTTGCTGTTGCTGTTGACATCATTCCGAAATATTACGAAAATAGGCACAAATGGGCGTCAACTACATATTTCCGGTTGGATTTACATGTATGTGTGTGTGTGTGCTTTCACACAAAAACATGCCAAAAACAAAAAAAAAGAAAAAAATGAAACGAAATCACAAGAAAATCATGTGCAATATATTACATATCATATACATATGCATATCCTTGTATATGGAATATATACATATGGTTACCCTTCCTATAATCCCCCTTTCCTTATTGCAACCCACACATTTTTTTTTTATTCTGTAACGTAACACTTTCACTTTTTCGAGTTTCGTGTGCCTCACACAGAACTAAATTCAATTCAATTTCATTTAAAGTTACTTTCCCTGACTGACTGACTGACAGACAGACAAGCCAACCAGCAACCAGCCCAGCAGCAGGAAGCAAGCAAACGACCCTCTAAGTCTAAACCACCTACCATTACCCCACCCCACCCCCGTATTTAGTACAATGGGTTCCAAATTGCAAATTTCTTATCCATGTAAATCCAAGTAGTTATTTGCTTACTTTGATTGTTTTATGCCCATTGTCATTTTGGCATTGCACGACTAAAATATGAAATTAAAAATCCATGCTGAAGTGTGAAATGCCTCAAACTGGCTGCCTGGCTGGTTGGATGACTGACTGACTGACGGACTGACTGACTGACTGACTGACTGGCAGGTTAGCCGGAGCCAGGACCAAATTCTGTGCATTGTGAGAAAGTCATTTGTCGACGAATCGCTGAGCGGTGCAAAAGTAAAGTTCTACGAGCGGAAATAGAAATTAGCAGGAGCAATGAATAAAGAGTTTATCACGCAGGGTGGCACACCCATAACCGCTGAATTGGCCACGGTAATTGGCTGTACCGGTCATGCCCGTCACCACAATCATAACAATAAGAACAACAACAATAATCTCTATTTCTCTACGCCCATGTCACATCTCATTAACTGTGATCCCCAACTCTCAACGCTTTTTAGGAACTACGAAATCTTGTCTTTGGCACATCAGCCATACCCATGAGAGCTGAATGGCTACAGACATCCTTCATCTTTGGTGCACCCAAAGAGGAATTGGCATATGGACTGCGTTCACCCCGAAATGCCACACGTGGCCTGCTCTCTGTTGTCCAGGGATTTGTACTCAAGTATTTGCTATTCGCACGAAAGACGAATCGGGCTGCCTCCATGACCGAGTATGTGATCCGTTTCCCCTCCCCCTGTCTGTTCCGTCTGAGAGTTTGAAATCTCTAATCTGTGTGTGTGTGTGTATCTGTGTGTTCCCTATAGTCCCCTGTTGGCCACCGCTGAGATGCAACGAGAGGCTCTATTCTGTGCTTTGGTTGAGATAATGCGTACAATTTCGGACAAAGGAAAGGTTACCATGGTATTACCCTCGGAGGATGAGGTGTTTGTGGATCATAGTGCCAGCTATTTTCATGACTCGGTAACCGAGAAGGTTAGTAATGAATATTTCGTTCGATTTGTAACTTGAATTATGCAATTCCATTGATTTATTGGCCTCCCCCCACAAATAAATATGTATATATTTGTTTCTGAATTCATAGAATTAACATTTAAATTATTTTATTTCAAAAATTTTAAGTTCTTTATCAACAATAAACTAACTTTTACTTAATGCCAAATCAATAAAACCAAACATCTATTAGTTTTCAGATTTGAAATTTTAATTAAATATTTAAAATTGAAACATATGTTTGGGACTTTTGAAATTGTTAACTTTTTTCATCAAGGAAATATATATATATATATTTTAAGGCAAATATTATTCTCGATATAGTTTCTTAATTTTCATATTAAATATTAGCGATTTTATTTCTCACATTTTCATATTTTCCCATTTTGTTGGCGATGTGTCAAGGAAAAATCGTGGTTGGAACATTCTTAAGAAGTTTTCCTGAAAGTTTTCCAATTTGTCATTGAATATAAAATTCCTAAATGTTTTCCCCACGTCATCTTGAATAATGGAAAACGTTTCTCGAAAACGAAAAATTCAGGTTTTAGGCTCAGTATCGATTTTCAGTATGAAAATGCCCCTTATTGATAGGCGATGAAAACTATCTAATTTTTATACGATTTTACTCAAAAATATGTCATTCGACAAGAAATTCAATTCAATTTCTTTCGTAGTTTAAGGAAAAAGTACTTTGTTACAAACTAGTGTCGAAAAATGGCCTCGCCAAAAGGACCAACAAATTCCATACACAATTCAGATTTTCAACTGGGGCTAAATTAAAAAGTTTGTGGTTTATCTTATTTTATTTTTGGTAGATCTACAACTTCTTCAAAGAGTTCATACTTCTATCTTTAACATTTACGATTTACGATTTAAAAGTCTTTAATATTTGCCTACAAAAAATCGCAGTTTTCTTTGTTCAAATGCAACCGTAAAAAAAAACAGAATAAACTAAGACAATTTTTTTGGTTCATTATCTGAATACAATAACCAACAAATTGCAGAAAAAATTCTATTATGTTACTTAGAAGCCGAGAAAATCAGAACTAAGGTCAAAAAAAAAGTCATAGATTCGTGGCCGCCACTGTACATGCATATGTATGTATATACTAGTAGAAAGCATTAAATTTCTTATACATTATAGTACATATACTATATTAATATATTCTAGAAAGAATTTTTATATTTCTTCTACTTTTTGCAGACCATTTTTTGAAACCAAGGAGAACTCAAAAACTGTTTTATTCATTTGTTTTTGGTTTTCACTACTAGCAATATCAATATCCTTTATATTTCTGTCCAATCTATTGCTATATAATTTGCTTTTCCTATATTTCTAGCTATATGTCTTTACCTTATCGCCCAATGATGAACTGGAGCATTTTATAAAACGAAATTTTAAATACGTAAGAAATATCAAATTTAAATTTTACATAAAAAACAAAAAAACTCAAATATTTTAATAAGAAAATTTAAATATTTCAAAGATTTGCAACTTAAATCAATTAAAAGTTTTCAGAAGAGGAGACACCGGGGACTCTGCTGTTTCTTTATAGCGCCGTTCTCACACGATCGATGGGAAAGTAAGACGATGTCTGACGATTCTTGAGTATAGAGAAGTGTCCCCAAAAAAAAATATGAATATTTTAAAATCAATTTTCAATGCAAGAATGAAATTTATTTATTTTACATTGTCCTTTTTTCTCCTGCAAACTTTATTAAGGGTGCGAACTGATTTGGATTCGAAATCTCCTTTGACCATGAGCAATCATGAGGAAGGCTCACTAATGATTGTGACACTATTGTTGACTGGCCGTGCCACGCCCTATATACACAATGGCGTGATTAATGTGGGCGATGAGAGTAGTTATGTGAGTTATGTCTCACACTTTTTTTTTCACAAGTTATTGAATTTTTTTTTGGTCGGGGGGCGGCTCATTGCAGGCTGTGCCACAATATGGAGTATTAAAACGTTGCATGATCGGTTTGCTACTTTGGGATATCGAATCGTCCAGTGTGAGTAGAAACACAATTGAAACTTTGAAATATTTATCAATATTTATCGTGAACCTATGAGTTTTTTTTGTTTCTTTCTTTCTGTTTTGCTTTGCGTTTTTGGTTTGCTTTCTTTTTTTTTCTTTTGGTTTTTTTCCAAGGACAGGCCGCTGTCAATCAATCCCGTCAGCCGGGGTCACGTCTGAAAACTCCAAATTATCCCATTTGGATAACCAGCTGTACGGGCCATTATGGTGTCATCTTTAATAAAAATCCGGATCTATTACGAAACTATCATGCTGAATCACGTTTCGATGTGAATTATTATAGCTGTTCGGGTCATCAGATATTGATGACCATCGATAATCGTACATACAATGAGCAAGCATTGGTCATGTTGGAGCGGCAACCAATCACACCGGATAGTACCTCGCTGTCGGGCAAAACGGCCAACAAGGATGAGCTGCCTGCTTCTGCTGCTGCTGCTATATCTGGTGGTGGTGGTGGTGGTGCTGCCGGTGTTGGTTCGGCTGGCGCTAGCGGCGGTGTTGGTGGTGGTGCTGGTGGCACTAGCAGTGGCAACGATACTGTCGCCGTCGGCAAGGAGGAGTCAACGCTGAATACGCCATTGCAGCGCTTGATTCATACCAAGTGGGAAGAGGCAACTATAAGCTTTCACGTGCAGCCATCGATGTTGAGTTATCTTTTTAGTACCACACAGTAGAATGGCTAGAATGACAAAAACCAAAACCAAAAACAAGCAACAGAAAATCTTAATGGAATCGTCCTAATACACACAAGATAAAGATATAGTTTAAATCCAGGTTCATATATAGTATAGGTAAAGCAAGTCAGGTGGTTGTGTAGGATCGATGCCAAAACCCAAAAACCAAAGAACAAAATTCAAATATATGTCAAGAGATTACATCTTTACTTTTTATATATTCAACTCTAATTGGCATCGCATTCATCTAGTTTCGAAAGGCATTTCTTTTATGTTATTGAATTCAATTTCGAATTTAGTTTAAATTTTTAATTTCTACCAAAAAACAAAAACAAAAACAAAACAAAACAAAAACTCAATGAGCATGTAAGCTTGTTATGTTGTCTCTTGATCTATGATATAAATCGACATGCTTGGCGTAATGACCCAATTTAAGGCCTAAACTGAGTATACAGTACACGGTAACAAGTAAGTTGGCAAAAACTAAACAAAACCTAAAAATAAAAAACCAAAACATTTACATATATTATGTAGTTAATGGCACCTACTTACTTACCGTAAAGGCTTTCCTTGCACTAATCTCCTTTCAAAAAGCAGTTACTAGATTTGCTTGACAAAAAAAAAACAAACAAACGTAAATATTAATGATGATCTTTTTAGATTTATAGATTTCTATTTTGAAATTTGATCTATATAGATTTTAAAGAAATTTCAAAAACAAACGAAGAAGAAACTCAGTTTTTATATCCTTGCAAAATTCTTAAATAAATTTCTTTAAATAAGCTTCTATCGATTTCGTTTTCTATATTATGATAAATTTCTAATTAACACTTTTCTATATATCTACCAAGTTAATTCTCAATAAATTACTATTTTCAAACTATATATTATAGTGGTCCGACTCGACAAATTGCTAAACTTGATTTTAATTAGATAACAAAAAGCTTAAATGCCATGTTTTATTTCAATATTCTCACGCTGATCAAAAATATATACATATATAGTTTATTCAACTAAAATTATATACAAATACCCTCTACAAGGATATAAAAATATTAAATTTGCAAATAAATCAAACAAATTTCTATAAAAATTTATTCATTGATCAAATTTTACTAAGATTTCTATAAATAATTGAAATAATTTAGAATGCAGTTGAAAGTTTTATGTTAAATCTTTTGCCCAGAATGAAAGCGATTCCAAATATAGAATTTACAAATGCAAATGCAAATAATAGTCTTTTAACTTTAAAGTTAAAGTTCAATTTAGTTAGTCAATAATGCATAACGATTTAGCATAAACTTGTATTTCAATATTATGCTTGCTTTTAGGGTATTAGACTTAACCCTTTCCCCCCAACAACAACTAGCTTAGTAGTTTACAATAAAAACAAAAAAAAATAAAAGCACATAAAGTCAAAAGTGCACAAATCTTCGATTTGTCGATTTCTACTGTTATATTGTTAAACAATACAAAAATCATTGAAAATGGGTATTTGAAAAAGATAAAATGAATCAACAAGTCGATGAATGAATGAAACAGACGATGGTAAATACACGTAAAATATTTCCAAAAAACTATCTTTTAAAAAAAAAAAAATTGAAAAATATAAGAAGAAAAAAAAAAATGAAGGCAAATTTATGAAAAGGAAACCAAAAAACTAAAAAAAAACTATGCAAAAAATTTTCACAAATCTGCTGAGACAAAAAAAAAAAAAAAAGAAAAGAAAGAAGAAAACGCCTCTCTCTCTGTTTATCTCTCTCTATCTCTCTGTCTGAATTATATATCTTGAAGAGCGACTGAGCAGGAATATCCAACGACAGTTGACTTGATGTTGCCGCCTGGAGCCACTAGACGCATTAAACTAACTAACTAACTAACTAACTAATTGATTAATTAGCTTAACTAACTATATTTATGTATCCAAGTAGAATACACCAACATGCTAAATGCTTGTCATACAAATTGTTAAACTAATAAAAATAATTCAATTGTCAAAAAGTGCATTCATTATGATTTACTTTAAAAAATTAAAATTCAAGTGTTAGAAACTTAAAAGTGAATTTTAATTTAACTATACATACAACATTAGGTCTAAAAGTCGACCTAATCTCTATGACTAAACTAAATAGTAACAGAAAATCAACACTATTTGAATGTACCACTCTTATGAGATCACATTGCGTATACGTAATAATAGAGTTGCCTTTAGGATAACGAGTATGGCCACAGCCCTATAAAGCTAGATAGAAACGTAACCATTTAGCCTAAAGGGACCCACATGTCGTATACGTTATCTATGGATCATGGGGTTCTATGGGCGTTTGCCATTAATAATCAGAGCTGCTATTGTTAACGGATTTACCAGACCAGTTTTTGTTTTTGACTTCAAGCCGAATTACTTTAACTTTTAGTCATTTCATTTACTTTATGCCACCCAAGAAAATGTTCTATTTTCTTTAATATGTTGAGTATTTATTTATTTCATTTATAGGAATTATTATAAGTAAGCAATGCGACACCTTCGAATATAAGTACGCCAATTACAAAATGTTTCAAATTTATCAATTTTTTATGTAATTTAAACTAAAAAGAAGATAAATGAGATTTTCTTATATCTAAAAAATACATCTAACTATAATTACGATTTTCGTACTAGTAACATTTCCAAATATTTTAGATTTGTATCATTATGAAGTGTCTCATTGAATGGCTTTGCGGGGCCATTTTTCACAGATTGCGTATGCCAGACGAGAATCTAAACGGTGGAGGGCGGGGGGAGAAAAAAGAACATGACAATGAAATCAAACAAAACATCAATGGCATTTCGAATTTCTTACATCTGTACACTCGTCGGCCAGATATTCGATATCTGACCTCTCCAACGGCTCGAGACTCTCAAGAAATAGAGTCTCCTCAAAACTTGTTTTAAACGGCACCTTGGCATTTGGTCGCTCATGAAGAAATTTAACACTGACAGCAAACCCAGCCATATCAATAGGATATTTTCGACCACCAATCCAGCCATCATAGTAGCCATCCAATTTGCCATTCCGTATAATTGGGCTACTAACTCCAGTGCTTGTCACTAGACCAACTGGCCACATGCCGACTTTTTGTATATAGCGCATCTATAAAATGATAAATATACTCGATTAAGTACACAATTTTGTTTCAACATCCGAAATTTCAATTAACTTGAGCTAAAGGTCGAAACCTTGAATAGAGTTGACGAAATATATGCAAGTGGCCCATATAAGCCAATAGAGTATATACTCTATCTATCTGGCCAACATAAAGGACAAAGCTCTATTCGAAATATGTTTATTCGAAGTTATAAGGTCCGATTGAACTGTTTTTAAGTATATAATCTGTTTGCTTGAAAATGATATTGACTTTTACAGGATTCTCAAGGACTATTCCTTGATAGAGGAAACATTGTTATGATAAGTTTTACTTATCCAGTTTAAAAACGAAGGGACAAGATGTCGAAGCCTTGATTTTCTACTACATTCGTGTTGATTCTTACTTCTTTGATCATGAATATATCCGAGTTATGTCATACTTGAACATATCAATGATTAGATTAGCCAACATTCGGCATTGTTGATAGTTCTTGGTTGATTGAGTGTCTGTTATGAACATTTCATTTTGGGTATTTTCCTCTCATTCGTATTCGTTTTCATTTGGTTTTAAGTTGACATTTTAGGCTTGTGATCAATCACCTACATAACATTTACCTCTTCGAATAAACTAATATCATAGGTATTATCATCATCAGCAAAATAGAATACACCTTCAGTGGCATTGGCTCTTAAATATTCGAGACCACGATTGCGATTGGAAACACCGCGTGGTATATAACCTTTTCTATATTGTTCAGGCATGGGTGCTGCATACAAGACAAACAAGAATAGTCAATCAATTGCCTTTCATATTGTAGAATCATATTTGATCACTTACCCAATAGATACACATAGGGAACACCAATGCGATCCAGAATGTGAGTAACCAGGGGATGCCAATCATAGGCATCCTCAATGACCAGCCACAGTAAGTTTTTCACATGCTTCAGAGTTTGGCCAAGACGTGTCAATTCGGCCAATTGTTCAGGTCGTCGATAAGTTGGCGTAATGATATACAATGGCGGTGGCTATAGAGATTAAAATGAAGTATACGTTGCAATTATTATTACTGCTTAGGAACATTGATCATAACTATCATTGTGTTATTTTAGTCAGTTATCAAACTACCAATTTCTCTTCCATGTCTCTTAAACATCCAGATATGAAATTGTCATGTTTAATCAAAGAAAAGATTTCAAAACAGAGTATAATTAATTACCTCAGTGTTCTTATTATCGGAAGGCGGCAGATAAGTGGGTACACAATGGAGCAGTAAGTATATTAAAACTGTTCCTATAAATATGATCAGATACATTCGGGTAGATTTGGCAAGAACCATTTTGGTGCTTGTATTTCCAAAACTATAATATTGTGACTTCATTGCAATTGGTCTATATACATTTGTATACCTATAATGTATAAGATGAATTTTAATATTCCACGATTCCAACAGTATTTTTAGTGCGTCTTAAAAGAGATAGAGATAGTTGTTCTTATTGATCTTAAGTATCCGTATTATTCACATTTTATGTTTTGTGTCACATTGAAAGATATGAACCTTTTGCACTTCACTTTCCATATTCAACTGAAAGAATCTATAATGCATAATAGCTATTTTATATTAGTTCTTTGAACTATAGTTAACATACACTAGTTACTAACATGTGTCTTGTGCCAGAAATAGCGACACGAAAATGCTTTTATCATTTCACAATTTTGCAGTCCAAAATACTGATAACAGAAGAAGATGAAAAAAAAAAGTAATACCAAGTGTATAAATTGAAAGAGGAAAAAGAAAAGCGGAAATTGTTTGAACTACAAGATGACACAACAAAAAACTAATAATTAATGAAATTTGAACTTGAAAGCGAGAGTCCATATCTCATGATAAAAGATTCCTGATAATTTTAAAAAAATATATACATATATGACTAGTATATCAAGGTCTAATATTAATATTGTTAAGACATAACATTAGCAGTAAATGGTTTTATCATTCTTCTTTAGTCTTGCTAAAGATATTCATCGATTTCTTAATAGAAATTTGTTTACTGAGAAAACTCTTTACTCACTTTTGAAATTTCAGTTTGACCTTATTTTAGTTCTGGTTTTATGTCCATCGATGAAATATGAATCTAATGCTATCCCTATCGCAAAAGTCAAGATACATTATAAATAGTGAATTTTACATTGCAAAGGAAAGATGATTGCTTCCTTCAATCTGTAATCCACATCGACTACCTTGAGAAGAGAAAAATTGGTCACAGGATTTCACTATGCCCATTTTAGTGAGTCAATTAGAAGGACAACTCATTCTATCACAACTCCGTCTTCGTCACGGCCAATTTGATCAAATACCAATATCCTCTTCCTCTTCAGATTTGACATAACAAAAAGATTAGCCTAATAAAAGTTCAAGTCAAAAGATTTCATCATCATCTTTCAAATTTTTCGAGTTTTGCTTTTGTTGTACTTTCAGGACCAATGCAACATTTTGTAGACCTCTTTCGGTCATCCACATTTAACCACTTTTGTGCCCATTTGCCATTTGAAATAATTGTTAACATATTTGGGCTTAAAATTGTTAAGAAAATCTTTTTTTGTATCATTTTATTAAATGTTTCATTTGCATAAAAATGATTGAAATACCTGGTTAACCTGAAACTTGCTGACATTCTTCATCTTTCATATTATTTGTTGAATAAGAGAATAGTTTAGTTTAGTTTAATTTTGTATTTGTTTTTTGTTTGATTTTGTTTGTTTTTGTTTTCGTTTTCGTTTTTGTTTTCATTTTGTAGATTAAAGTAGCTGGGAATATTCTGTAAGTTTCTTGAGAATATGAATAGAATGAAGTTTTACCCTTGAGGTTAGATTGTTATTAATTTGCTTTTGTTTTCAAGATTTAATAAGTACCTAACTAAATTGTTTGTCTTTGTTTTTTCTTTTTTTTTAGCTTCGCTTTTTTTTTCTTGTTTTTACGTAATATTTAATATGCGAATTTGTTGTTGTTGTATAATTTGTATAAATTGTTTAATACCATTTTTCACATTGTCATGATCATAATTATCTTAAATTTTACACAATATTTCAAATACTTAAATTTCTTGTATTTCTTAATATTTACAATTCAGTGCATTTGTTTTCCAAAAAAAAAAAAAAATGTTTGTTGTTTGAGTTCCAAAAGAAAAAGAAGAAATTGGTGCATTTATATAATAAGAGAGGCTTAATTTATAAATTATAGTTAAACTTCGGTATTTATTTTATACCACATACACATACATGTGTGTGTGTGTGTGTGTATAGAGTAAGAGAGATTTGAATAAATGTCTGTACCTACATTAATGCATGTAAATATAAATTATTCAGCACTTTGCTGTTTGCACGCGATTTGGCTGGCCCACGAGTCGTATGCGTTATCTGTGTCATGTCTGGAGCAGCAGCAGCAGCAGAAATTCCTTTCAAAAAAACCTATACATACATACAAACATTATAAGTATGTACATATATATAGGTATGTACTTATACATATATATACATATATGTAGTTGTATATACTGATGTGTCAACATAAATTATTTAAAACGGTTTCAACCCAGATGAGCAGAAAGTTTCCCATTTTGGCCAAGTTGACACCTGGCCTTAATTGATGTCGAGCCATGACCTATTGCTCTCTCTCTCTCTCTCTCTCTTACTCTCTCTCTTTCGTTTCAAGGTCTGGCACACAATTTGAAGTTTATTGCAATGAATTTGATTCGCAAAAAAAAAGAAGAAATCAAACTAAACAAAAGTTGTAAATTATAAGTCAAACCTGGTGAATATTTACAAAAAAAATTAAATGTATATATTTAGTATAATACAATTACTTATAACTTAGAGTTTAACATATGTATTATATATATATGTATATGTATATGTGTCTTTTGTTAATATAAAGCCGGCTGGGGTCGCATAGTCAAATAGTTTACAAAGTTTTCTTTCTAAATAAATACGACTTAAAGACAAGATTGTACCTGTACAACTGGTTAAAGCCACTTGGACACTTTGTGAGCTCTATCGTTTGTTTTTTTTTTGTTTGCATAAGTATACATACTATATATACCTTTACTATTATCCCTAACTAACCACTAGAAATTACCCACCCCAAAAAAACAAAAAAAAAAAAAACCATTCAAAAACCAACTCCTCTATGGGCGCACCAGCAATTTCTCTATAAACTCCAAATTCGTTTGGCCATATCGTGTAAAATTAACTGGCGAAGCTGGTGGATTCTTTTTGGTCTGCGTATGCCATGTTAGAATCTAAAATAATTGAATTAATGGGTATAAGATATACATAGAAATACAAGTTGCTTGTGTCGATGAACTCACATCTCTACACTGATCGGCCAGCAATTCGATTTCGGCATTCGCCAAGGGTCCTAGACTACGCAGGAAACCGTCTTCCTCGTAGCCAGGCTTGAATGGCATCTTGGCATGCGGTCGCTCGTGAAGAAATTTAACGCTGACAGCAAACCCAGCCATATCGACGGGATATTTTCGACCACCAATCCAGCCATCATAGTAGCCATCCAATTTGCCATTACGTATAATGGGACTGCTAACGCCAGTCTTGGTAACCAGTCCAACTGGCCACATGCCGACCTTTTGTATATAGCGCATCTGTGGGTAGAATTCCAAAATATATAGTCAAATGGTTTATTGCATAAAGTTTGGAAAGTTTTGTATTAACCTGCTCGAATATGCTAATGTCATAGGTATTATCATCATCGGCAAAATAGAGTACACCCTCGCTGGCATTGGCCCTTAGATAGTCAAGGCCTCGATTCCGATTGGAGACACCTCGTGGCTTTGCTCGCTTTGTTGCTTTATATTCCTCTGGCATGGGAGCTATGGACAAAGAAAGTAGTTAGCGTATGTTTGTACCTACCTATATAAATGGGACATGAACATGAAACTTACCCACTAGATATTCATAGGGCACCCCGATGCGGTCCAGGGTGTGCGCCACCAATGGATTCGTTTTATTGGCATCCTCAATGACCAGCCACAGCAGGTTGACCACATGCTTCAGTGTATAGCCAAGGCGCGTCAATTCGGCCAGCTGTTCGGGTCGTCGATAAGTGGGCGTGATGATATATAAAGGCGGCTGTGGGTGGATAGTTTAGGGTAGGTTCAAGATTTTAGTTGGTTTGAGTTGTCGGTCTATGACTATTATCAAATGCCATTAACTAGCTAAACTAACTGTGTGTGTTTGTGTGTGTGTGTGTGTATATACAATTTCTACAATATGTGCATTGCAGTGAGTGGGTGAATAAGCTAGGGGATGGGTGGATTTGTGATGGTGGTGGTGGTTAGGCGGCGGACTATGTGTGTTTTTAGTTTGTTTAGTTGTGGTTGGCATTGTGTTTACATGCGTAACGCGGCATGAGCTACGTTTTATGAGCAATTATGCAAATTAATTTACAGCCGAGTGGTTGACTAGTTGACTAGTTGACCGGGTTTTGCTTGACATACATATTCTGCATGTATTCTGCAGATAGTGATTACCCATCTCCTTCCCTTGCCTCGCTGTCCTCGTTGTCCTCTTCATTTCACTCTGCTTACCATATACATATGATAATCATCTGAGTTGTCAAATTGTGCGAGTATCATTAGAAATCATATGACTGTAAGGGGAGATCCTTTTTTTTTTATGCATCATTTTTCGTTTGACATTGACTGAAATCTGCAAAGTCTCTAGCTAAGTGAATGCACTCACTTACTAAAGCTAAATCATTGCAAAAAAAAGAAAGAAAAAAAAACTAACAACTGGGTGCGAATCTTTTCAATTGCCTAGCATTTCGCATGTATCCAAGTAGAAACTAGATCATCATCATCATCATCGTCATTCAACATTCAACAGAGACTTGTTATACACATATATTTTGATTGTTGTTTCGGTTTTTTGCATTGGGCAATTTTCAAATTAGGCTCATGCAAATTTTTATGAAATGAAAATGAGGAGACAGATGCAAATATAGCGACAGAGCGACAGAGAGATGGACATCGGGAGCGACAAGTGGAACTGATTAACCTAAATGCAACCAGTTGATACTATGTAAATGATGATACATCATTTTTTATTCTACAAAAGGCTTTTGTTTGCTGCTGCCATTGTATCAATCTATGTACATGGATATGGCATATATTGCAATTGCTGGCTAAAAAATATTGGTTAAAAAACGTAATCTGCATAAAGCCAAATAGTTGACTTAAAGTTACCCTTTATTTACCACAGATTTTAAAATTGTAGACTTGAAAATATAGAATGTAATATTTCGTTAAAAAATCCTTTAGTAGGAAATTGCAAAAAAATGTATACATAAATAAATGTTGATTTTTGTTTAAACTAAACTTTTTTTGTATAAAACTATAATTTTGCATAAAAAAACGTTGATGCATTCTTTACAAAACATTTCTTGTTTTTGAAATTCGAATTTTTGAAAAAAAACTATTTGAAAATCAATGACCAAGAAAAGGAAATCTCTCAAAGATTTTCTAACTAATTAAGAAAACAAACTACTTTTGAATGAAATACCAAACTGGTGACTAAAAATTTGGGTGAAAAAGGAAAAAATAATGAAAATAATAATTGAGTTTCGAACCCCGAATTTGCATTGCTTCCTACCTGATATATATGTATATACATTTATGAAACTCCAATCTAAGCTTGACATTTTCCAAAAATTATCGCAAAAACCTATTTACTAATCAGACAGTCTATCTTTTTAAAGGGTATAAGATAAATGACTTTGCAAGAGATTCGTTCACTAACAGCATCAATTTCAAATAATTATCTCGAATGTGCTAACAATTTCACGTAGACAAACAATAGCAATTATATTTGCTGATAAAGATAAGATGTTTCAGCTGAAATAATTAATTAAACCTATACATATATAGATATAGTATGGTAAATTGTGGGAAACAAATAATGAAACAATATAATTCTTTAAATACATTTAACCTAAATTTGTTGCCATAGTTCATAGTTGAAAAAGTATTAAAACTGTTTTTTTTTAGCAGATTATTCTGTATAATTATGTCAAAGATCAGCAATTTCTGCAGACTTCAAGATTGCAATCCTTAGTGGTAGAACTAGTTGAGAATTATTACTGAATTAATCGAAGCCACATTGACTTCGAGCTGTCTAATAGCCAAAAATTGATCTAGTAAAGTATAGATATTTAGATATTTTGGGTTGAGTTTTTAGATTGTTTTGACTTTACTAAACCTTGTTTACTAGTGTAAAATGGGTCGTCAATGGTCATTGACCTACATTCGCCATGACATTGAGGATTCTTTTGGGATCCTGATACTGATTGTAAAACTAAATTGAAAACTCTTTTGGATAAAACTCTGTGCTACATAATACAGGGTATCTTACAGATTCAACAATTGTCATTTGAAGGAAAGAGAGAGTGAGTAAGCAGGCCTACTGACTTAGTTTTAGAATATTGTGCCAATTGTGTAAATAGAATAGAATGTGTGTCTAGTAAATAATACATACAAACATATATTGGCACATGTTGTAAACGACGAGCTATCGCTTACACGTTTAAATGCCAACTAAAACATAATTTTTAATCACAATTTGAATAGAGAAACTTTTTATTATTACTTATTATTATGAGTATGCAACGCACTTGCGCGCAATTTTCTGGTGTAGTAAGGAGAAAAAAGAAAAAAAAAGAAAGGAAGCAATTAAGAAAATTGGAAAATAGTGTGCAAAGGGAATATAAAGAAAACAAAACAGCAAAAAAAAAGAAGAAAACAAAAACGACCAGCGACTTCAATGGGCCAGGCAATGGCAAGAAAGAAAGAAAGGAAATTGTAACAACCGCAAAAGCATGTTTTCCATTTAGAGAAACCCGCGCCCGATTGGTTGGCATAAGCGGGGGAATAGTACGACGGAAACAATAATATGCAGATAAGCTCAAAATGCACTTTAAGAGATTAAAAACTGAAACAAAATTACAATAACTGCGGGCAATAATGCGAGAAAGCGCGAGAGAAAGAAAAGGAGAGAGAGGGAGAGGGAGAACGATAGAGAGACGGAAGGGAAAGAGAAAGGGCAAATGTGCTAAAGTGTAATTAGTTTTTTGGGTTTTCATTTTTGTTTCATGTTATTTTTTTCTGTTCTTCTTGCTGATTCGGTGTGTGTGTGTGTGTGTGTGAGAGTCTGTTGGTGTGGTGTGAAATAAGTGGGCAAAAACGTGAGTAAATATTTACGGGATCAGAGATGGCCAGGAATGTTGGCCTTGTTGTTCTTGATGATGATATTGTTGTTGTTGTTGTTGTTGATATGGTTGTTGGGCGCATCGGGTTATGGCCAGCTTTGTTAATTGGTCTATATGATTGACCATTTCTTAGTTTTATTTTTGTTTGTGTTGCTGCTGCAGTTGTTGCTAATGTTTTTGTTTTTGTGGTTGTTGTTGTTGTTGTTACAACAGCAGCAACATTCGCTACAGCAGCAGTTGTTGTTGTTGTAGCAATTGTTGCTGTTGTTGCTGCTGCTGCTGATGTCGATTGTCTGCTGTCTGTGGGTACAGCTAATGAAACCGTGATAATTGATCTGCCATTATCTTTTTGAATCTGTTCCAATGTTGTTCTTGTTGTTTTATTGATGGTTAAGTTCATGATGTTGTCATTGTTGTTGTTGATGTTGTTGTTGCTGTTATTGTTGACTGCTGATAACAAGGACATGGGCGCCCACCAATATGATGCGATATATGACGATGATGTTTTGTCTTGATGCTGCGGTTTTTTATTTATTTTTTTTTTTTATGATTATGTTAGATATAATGCATGATTATACATTGTTAGAATTAGGAATAGAACAAGAAACAAGTAAACAAAACATTACAGTACATAGGTCACAACAATTTATGAGATACTACAAATGGCTATACTAAAACCAATTCCTCTCATTCATACAGAGCGATGCAATCAATATATGTAAATGAATAACTAATAAATTGCAGTTAAATAAAAAAGTGAAATGTTTCGATACTTAAACTTACAATTAATCTAATATATTTGCCATTAAATAAACTATTATAATACTAAATAAAGCAATTTATACATATAAATGATATCTTTTTGTTATATCTTATTTTAAAATAATCTTTAAAAGGCTTTCAGTTCCTTTTAGATAGTATTTAAAGGTCCTTATAAGATGACATATAATGAAAACTATCTTTAGGCTTTGAATGAATTTAGTTCCATACAAGTTCCTTTTAAATTCCTTACTAAAAACCCGCTTCAGGTCAGATCTTTTGTAAAATTCAAAAAGTTGTAAGTCTCCTATCTGACTGGTTACTCTATACCTACATATTAGAAACCCAGAAAGTTTTCAGATATCTCTAAGATAACCTTACTTTTGTTTTGTTGTTTTTAAATATAACAAATTATATAATGTCAGATGAAAGTTTAGCAATTCTGGAATGTCGTTTTGAAATGAAATATTGGTGATTATAATTTGCTAAAAATGAAAAGAATTGTGCAGTGTTGAAACAAAAGAATGTAGTTTAAGTTTGCTCAACTATTTTCCCATTTTTATTAAGCCCTTACTTTTGTATTTATAGTTGTAAGCCAAAATCAATGAGAAATATGAACAAATTTTATTCAAATGCTTTTTCTAATTAAATTAGACATAAATGAGGTAATTTTCTGATCATGAAGAGGAGGCCAATTTTGGGAAAAATGTTAGAATACCTACAACTCTTTTTGGATTCTTTTTAGAGTCATATTTTTAATCATACCCAGCTATTAGCCTTAGTTTTTGTTTTTGTACTTTATATAAATTAGATTTTGAGGATTGTTCTAGCTTAAAAATAGTCACTTGTTTATCAATAAAAGGGCCCAAATAAGACTAATCAATATTTTCTAAACCAAACTGACCACTTAAACACCAAAATATAAATTGTTTAGCCAACTTCATATCAGTAGATTAATTTAGATGACTTCAGTAGATACTAATTCTAACTTATTTGCAGACTTAAGAGTTATTGTTTCTCGATAGGTGAAATTATATTTTACCTAATCACTATATTAGTTATGAGACATTTACAACTATTTGCTTAAGCTAAGTGCATTGAATTCTCTTTTTATTTATTGTTAAAGCTAATGGGACATTTGCTTTGTTAAGTCCGCTTATTTAATTGCAATTATATCTAACTTTGGTATTGTGCCATAAATTTATCAAATATTGATAATTGCAATTATTATGACCTTGGTGCAATTCTGATGCAATTGTGTGAATGAACTGAAGTGAGGCGTTTGATTCATTCATTGCTTATCTATCCAATTGATAAGCATTATATCTAATTACATGGCCATTGAATTGCAAGCAACTAAAATGTTCTAATGATATATGTATAGGCGAAAGCTAAAGACATTCACATATACTGAGTTACAATTTATATACCTATATATGTCAATATACTATATATGTATATGTTTACTCAAAGGATAACTCACCTTGACAACATCATTGGATGCTAAAGGCTGACGGGACATGTGATACTGATAGAGCACCATATAGATGCACGTTGTGGCTATGAATATCGTCAGGTACATTTTAATGGACTTGCCCAGTGCCATTTTGTTGGAGTTATTGCTGCTGGAGCTGCTGTTGCTGTGGCCAATGCCCGTATAGAGGGTCTTCATATTTATTGCCAATTTATATATACACACACACATACATACATATATGTGTGTATATACATATATGTAAATGTATATAAAGATTTTGCTCTAGTTGCTGCTGCTGTTGCTGTTGGTCTTGTAACTTTAGTTCTTCTTTTCTGTTTGGATATTTTTGAGCTTTAATTCGTTTCGGGTTTAAATTCAATCGATTGAATGCTATTTACCACTGAATTTTTTTCTGCATATTCTGCTACGTTTTATTGCTTATTTGCTTGGCCAGCATTTTGTAGTTGTTGTTTGTCTTATTTGGGTAATTTTTTGTTGTTGTTGTTTTCTTTCTCTTCGTCTGTTCGTTTTTTTTTTTTGTTCACATTCATTTGGCTTATATTTTTATTGTGTCTGAAATTTATTGTATACATATTTTTTAACTTTTGATTTAAACTTTACTTATGCATAAAGTATAAAAGATGATAATTAAAGTGTTTATTCATGTAAATGAAAACCTTTGATTGAAATTAAATCAAACAATTTACAGCCTATCATCCATTTAATTTATGATTTAGGTCGGACTACTATATAATATAACTTTGATACTTACTTTTCTTATGCTCTCTCATAGTTAGTCGAGTAACTGCAAAGAAACTTTGTCTCAAGTTACTTTCTTCATAATATTCACTTCAATATTTGCTCTTTCATAGTTGAAATATTTTGCCAAGCTGCAAAAAAATAAACAAAAAGAAAACTCAAATATGTTAATAATAGTTAAGTCAGCATTTAATTTAAAAATACCTAAGAAATAATCAAGATGTGATTTGTATATAATATTTGTTTCGTAAGATTTAATGTGCAATAAAATTATATCATTATATTATGAGTAACTTGTAATCAAGACATTGAAAACATTAATATTAGATAGCATACCAAATTGATATTACCTATCAAATTAATAATCTGTTTTTGTGACATAATTGTAGAAACGTATGTTTGTCATCCATCATATGAAATCAAAAAACTACACTCTATAATTTGTAAATAAACCACACATACATACATACATACATATGTATATGACTATAAATGTTTATAGTACTTATCAATTTTTTCTATGTCTGCATTAATTAACAAATTTTTAGCTACGTGATTCACAAGATAAGAATATTGAAAAACTGCAGACAAATAGATAGCAACTTGATATAAAAAAAAAACTATAAGTAGAAACATTTTTTTTTTCTTATTTTATTTGTTTCTTTTAAGTCGAAAAAGTCAATTTAATTTTATTAAATTTTTATGAGAAATATGTCATTCAATTACCTAAACACTTTAGAAATTCTAAATTGGAATCGATTTCATTACAGTTTTGCTTTAATTTTATTAGACCTAAATTCTAATGGCTTTTAAGTCTACAGTTAATATTAAAAATTTTTTATAATATGTGCTTAATACAATAGCGATAAAAAAATTGAGAGTTTTGATTTCAAATGCACTTGAAAAAACCAATAACATAATTTAAGGTTTGTCATCTTCATACAAGAATCAACTCAGAATAAAAAACATTATTTTGGGCCCCATATTATTAATTAATTGATCCTACTTTATCGTCGTATTAGACAAACTACTTGAAGTCCATATGTACATATATACATAAGGTCCCATAATGAGTAGATCTGGGAAAGTTGACTACCTCAGTCAACTTTTCTTTTGCTTTTTTTCAATGTTATATGTAAAACACGCTTATTTCAAAACATAAATTGTAATGATAGTGAAAAAAAGAACTTAAAATATTTATTTTCTTACCTAGTATCTCTAAGATCTAAGATCTCTTTTAAGGTCTTCCAACTAGGGATGGCGACAACCGAACAGTGGAACGCAGCCCCAACAGCTGATGCTTTCCCTCTCAAGTTCAGTTAATTTTATAGGCTCACAGCTGGCAATGAACGAGAGAAAGTAGAGAGACTCGTTCTCTCACTGAACTGAACTCGCTTCTTCGCTCAGTGCTCTCTCATAAAAGTGGAGAATATAGGAGAATGGTACTCCCTTTCTCTCTCTCTCTCTCTCTGTGTCTCATTTGTTTCCGCTATGCAACATAGGTTTACAAATGTCAAAGGAGAGAGTGAGAAGTAAGTTATCCTGTACTTTCTTATCGCAAGAGTCAAAAGAAAGCAGTCAGCTATGGCGATGGTATTACAGGTAAAAAGAGAGAAAATTACCAATTGCCAATTTTTTAGAAACGTATATCAAAGAAGTTCTTAGAAGAAATAAAGGTATATCCAAGAAGGTATATCCATACTAACGAAAAGTATATCGAAATCGAAATTGATTCTAAGAGAACTGAATTCATAATGCCAAAACTTCCAAATACCATTTTATTAGATAATAATTATGAAAAAAGTTAGAAAGCATGGACAAAATGCTCTCTTTTTTATTTGATTGATATATTTTAGTCTCCAAAGCATAAAGCTGGACCTTTTATAGAGTAATGTCTTCTTTATTTTCAGATATCTTATGGTTATATCAGCAATTAAACTGAAACAAAAACACTTTCAAATTGGCTAGAGAAAAGAAAAAACTTTATTACTCATCCGCCATGTATTACCATGACCAAAGGTATCGATACTTCAGCTTAGTCTTCTAATAATTTTATAAATATTCCCTTACCAATATGCTACTGTGGTAATGGTTTATGTAATCTCAATTAAACTAACAGTCTATGGGAACAATTCTTCATGTGCACTTTGCAAATTGAAAGATTTCCATATTGCTAACCTCTTGAAAAAGGCATATATAAAAACTTGTATACTTTTAAATTGCATTTTCCTATTGTAGTTAGCGGGCTAAGTTGTTAACAATTTTTTTGTGTACGAGAAAGGGCGAGTACCAACTAACTAGCGGAAGTTCTAGCAAGTTTAGCTCAGAAGCGCACCCAAAGGGGGGGCTACTTTTATTTGACTTTCTGCCTAGGACTAAGTTAAGCTAAGCTAATTTGCATTCAAATGATGATGATGAAATATTTTCTAAGCCTTTTGTTGCTTTAATCTAAGCCACTGGATTTTTGTTTTGTTTTTTTTTTTTTGCAAATCTTTTTCTTGCAGACATTTGCAATTATGGTGAAATGAGGGCGTGGCCAGGGCGCTATTTCGCGTGTTGAAACATTTTAAAACCAATTTTTGCCAGTTTTACCAGTGTGCTGATATCAAAGTTCAATGGCCATTTTACAAAACTGTTCATTGTGCATGTGTGTTGCATGCGTGTTGTTGTTGTTGTTGTTGTTCTTATTTGGTTGGTTTGAGTTGAATTGGGAATTCCTCTCCCCATTTTGTTTTTAAACCATCCGCAGGCAATTTAATTTTAATACAAGCCATTCAAAAATTTCAATAACTACAATACTCCCATTTTCTCATTTTTTGTTCTCTCTGTCTCTGTCTCTGTCTCTATCTCCCTTTTTTGTACCTCTTTTACTACAATAAAGTTCAATTATCGTGTATTGCAAATCTCTTTTATGCCCGTTGGCCAGACACATATTCGAATGTTTGTTGGATTTTTCAATGAATAAATCAGAATCAACAACAACAAACAACAAACAAACAACATGGGACATGCGGTGGAGGCGGAGTGGGAGGTGGGAGTTGAAAGCAATGCAGAAATTGTAAAATGAGAAAAGTAGAAATCTTTGTGAAAACAATTTAATGTCAGAACTTAACCCATTTACATGACAATTCCAGCCGCCTCTCGGACCTCTCTCTCTCTCTCTCTGACATAGAGACACACACACACACATACATACCTACATTCTCGTACACACACACACACACATGAAAAGAATTCAGAGAAAGGAGTAGGAGAATGTAAAACAAAATGCCACATGAGTGCGGGGCCAAGTGCCGGGCAAAATGAAATTCGCCGGGCAAACTGGGGCCGGAGATGCAGGCGGAGAGTTTCGTCCGGTTTCGGTTACGGTCTCCGGCACAAGTGGATATGGTACATTTTGCCAAGGCGCCAGGCCAACTGTTTTTAAGTAGAGAGGGCTGGCTGACTGGCTGGGGGACGGGGAGTGCTACACTTGAGACCCGGAGATGCCATTTTCAAGCAATGTCCTTGAATGAAGGAATGCCCACGCACAGTGGGCCAGAGTGGAGCCAGAGTTCAAGGATCACATAATAATGCAGGAAGTCCACACACACACATACACAGAGAGAGTTTTGCAAATGATTTTCTGTTTGTTGCTAAAAAACAAACCAGACCAAAACCAGCCACTAGAAGTGTTTAATGCTCTTCAAATGTCTTGCCACAAATTTAAAGGTCCTTTGTGTATGTGTGTGTGTGTGTGTGGGGGAGTGGGGACTATCAATTCCCGACGCCATGCTGAGCATTTCGCCTCCTCCCCCCCACTGTGGCGACGCCATCTACTTTGTTGGCGTCGGCAAAAAAACAATTGCATAATACAAGCTAGAGAGTAGAAGGCACGTGCAGGAAGCCGTGCAGGACTTTTGGTCAGACCAAAAGTGAAACCGAGTTCTCTTCATTTTCAATTGTATAGCATGTATGTAGGGGAACAGTTCTTTCTTGAACCCAAACATGTCCATTGTAAATGGCATTTTCAGATCTTGAAAACCACAACATCATATATCATATTTAATGGATTATGGAAGGTAACAGCTCTCTGCCTTATATATGTACATATATACAGTATGACTGCCATTTTCTTATGGTCATGTGAATTATAGTGCATATATATCAGATACGGTGTCAGCCTTTTTGAATGTAATCAATGGTTACACACCCATAAAGAGCGAGAGAGAGAGAGAGAGAGAGCGAGAGAAAGAACACAAAGAACAAGAGAACAATCCTTTTACTTAAACTGATTGGTTACCAATTTCATACCCATCAACATTTAATTTTTTTATAAACAAATCGAATATCTAATTATACGATTTTTATTCCAAAAAGTTTTACCATGAATATATATCAAAGAGTATTTATCAATTTTTATGGCATACTTTCGTGTTATAAATATTTATACAAAAAATTGCATATTGCATCTGCATTCATCTGATGGATGGTGGATTCGGGGGGATTTGGGGGGGGACTCACGTTAATTAAATTTGTTTGTTTCTGCAATTGCAATATGGTAACCTATAATTTAATTGCATTTTCCAGTCTGCTGCTATTCTTATCTCTTAGTGTTCAATTTCGCGGTCGATTCTCTTTTGGTCAAATGCTCAACGTAAACAGACTCAACAGATATTAACATGAGTAATACATATCGAAACATTTATCGTATATAGTATATATGTATATACATAGTTAACTTGTACATTTTTTGGGGCGGCAGGGCAAAAGTAATGTGTAGACGATAACAAAACTGATTTATGTATGTCCCAAAATGTTTTCACATTTCCGATATTTTATTTATTATCCATTAATACATTTTTTTCCGGGGGGAGGGAGTGGACTGGAGTTTTAAGTGCTTAGCGGTATAAAATGGAACACTTAAGATTACAAAAAAAAATGTCATAAATTAGTTACTCACAAAGGAAAATTATCTTCTTTCTTTTTTTGTATGGGAATCAAGCTTAAAAATGTAACAAAAAATTTGATAATTTTGCACTTTCAGTATTTTGGTAACAAACCAATTCAATTTATTTCGATATGGTACGAAAACAAAGGACTACTTTAGCCGAATAAAATTGATGACAACAAATTAGTGTGGCTAGAAGCTAATGCCTACCGGTCAATAGAATAAAAAATAAATGGTGGGATGGCATTGAAATTGGGCAGGTTGTTTTATTAGCCATTAGGCTAATGCCAAATCGTCACGAAGCACAAAGGATTCAAAGAATATGAAATATGTATAGATATATGTAGTTTACCTTCAGCTGGTTTCTTATAAAAAAGGAAATTTTCCAACTTATCATCAATATCCAACCGAATTGACAAACTCACGCAACTTTACTTTGATTTTACCATAACAAAATAGTGGGCCAACTGTTGCACCCATTTTTTGTTTGTTTTTGTGGCATTTGATGGTCGCCGCACCCAAAAAAAAGAAAAAAAAACCCAAAGAACCCTCCCAACCCAATCTTAGAAGCAACAGTTGATATAGATTCAAAGTTTGCCTATAACTAATTAAAGCTTTTAACTGCTTTACAATCATATTGAATCAATATTTCTTATTAATTTGTCTATCCATTTGTGTTTAGATGGAAAAAAAAGGATATGGAACTTTGAAAGGGTTTGAGTTGAGTCGATCTTGATACAATATTGTGTATTTGAGTTGCTTTTGTTCTCTAGATAGAAAAATGTTTCGTATGAATTTCTAGGAAATTGATTATGTTCATACCATGTATTAAAACTATAGATAACACATGTGATTTTAGACCAACTTAAGACTTCTTTTAATGACAAATTTAGCCAACAAAAAGATAAGAAACTATCCATTGTTTGTGTTGTTCTGTGGCAAACAATTTATTTCTACAGATAGGCTTCTTTTTATTGTATGTTGTAAAACAAATTAAATACAATTCAAGTTAATATATATCTATGACTATGAGTGTTTTGGATTAATGACTTAAGTTTAGTGACTACTAAACCTCAAATTCTCTTGCCTAAGAATTTTGAATGATCTTAATTGGCATTGAGTCTCCAAATTTCATAAGAAAACTCCATTTTAATTAATTTTTGAGTAAGAGAGACTGCAAAATATTGTTGCAAGACAAAGTTTTTAACATAATTTTATCGGAAACAAAGATATAAACTATCCAAAAAGACAAATTCGAAATTCGTAAGATAGACTCTTAGTCCAAAGGTTGAAGCTTTTTACGTTCTGTCTAAATCCTGATAAAACCACAAGTAAATCCCATAAAAGTTGAGCTAAAAACCATAATTATAATGACTTTTGATTTCATTCTAAAGTCAATGTCCAACCTTGGGCTAAGTTTAATGCTTTTAAGTTTTGGGCTTGAGTTATTTTTTCATATACATATTTTTCTTCTTGTTCTTTTTGTTTATGCTGATAACTAGTAGAAAATGTACATATGTATATATAAATGTTTATCAAAAATAATGTTGAGTTTCTCTCTCTTTGCATTGTTTCTCTTCGGTCACTAGAGTGACTTAGAAGAACGGAAGTCACATTCCCTTGCCACAGATATCCTTGCCTCTTGCCTCTAGAAGCTTATCGAAAACCCACTTTGAAAATTGAAACTATCAAGAAGATGTATTTATTTGTATATGACGAAGAATTCCATTGTAGTTTTATAACAAAATTATAAACGATTTTGTAATTTTGCATACTTTTAGTGTTCAAGTTTCAGTGTCATTAATAATTCACTATAATTGTATATAAGTTTCATTTTACTTAACAAACCACGCATATCTGGTATTCTATTAAATTATTTGTGTATATAAGATAAGTAAAATATACAAATGTACATATCCAACTTTGTTTATTATATTATCATTTAATTTGATTTGCTATTATTGAAATTTTTAGTTGTGTTTTTTTTTTTTTTGGGGACACAGATTGAGAAAGTTCATGGCTGGCGGCCAAATAGAAAGACGACAACGACGAAGGAGGGAAAGTGAAAAATGTCTGCCAAAATTGCCAATTAAATGTACAAAAGCAAAACGGAAGACGAAAAGGAAAGGAGAAAGCTAAACAATGTGAGAAATTGCAATTGCAATGCGGATAAAAATATAAAGTGAAAGAGACGCACAGAGAATTTTCAACATCCTTCAAAGGACAAACGAATAAGGCAAGCAAAACAGAGAAAGTAGATGGAAAAACTTGGCCAACAAAGGCGCCGGCCAACAATGCCAGAAAAGAACGAAAGAAAAAAAAGGTAAAACCAAAGCGAAAAAGTTACATTTCCGTAAATTTTATTAGATTTTTTGTTTTTTTTTTTTGGGGTTTCTGTTATGTTGTTGGTCTAAATAAATTCTTTGGCAACAACAAATTCAATTTGTGTTTATTTGCTATTTATACTTGTTGTTCTTTTTCCACTTCTTTCTTTTCGTTGTTGTTCTTGTTGTTCTTTAGCTCTTTGATAGTCTACGCACAGGCAAACAGTTGGCATTTTTAATTTTCATTTTGTTTTTTCTTTTACTCTCGAAATGGCATTTTAAAAATTTAATTGCCAACAAGGCAAGCCAGGCCGAGGCGAATGACTGAATGTTTGCTCTATCTCAATCCTGTCCCCTGTCCCCTGTCCTTATGTCGGTATTTCCTCGAGCCATGCAACACTTGCCTGGAGTGTCCAGGCAGGCACAAACACTGCTTCACCAAATTGCAAGTCAGCCCCATGGCTGGGGCCACCAGACCGGGGGTTTCTGTGTCATGTTTGTCAAATTGACTGAAGACCCTCTTCCTCTTCCTCTTTCTGCTGCTGCTCCAGTTAGTCTTGTTGCTGTTGCTGTTGCTGTTGTTGATGATGTTGATGGGCTGTCCGTTTCCATTTTGCCCTATCCTAACTGTATTCTAAGGATGCTAAAGAATTTTCAATAAGGAAATATTCTATTCAGTCAGTAAATTACTTAGGAAATTTGATGTCGAAATTGAACAAAATTGAATTATTATTAAATTTTAGACTGCAAAATGTCTGAAAATTACTAATAGCAGTTATAGAATTGATTTCGATATTTCTTTTTAGTCTTAAATTCTAATGATTGATAAAGACTGTCCATAACTTTGTTCAATACTTGTGAATGAAACTGTTGAAAATGTTAGCCAATGGCAATAGTAAAATATTGCTGGCTGACATTTTTGTCAATTTTCTGTCGGCTTTTCTATTTGGACTTGCAATTGAAAGCCAAACTGATGACCAAAGAGCATAGAATATATATAGATATATGTACATATATATATATGGTATGTACCTACTCAAACTTTTGTTGTATAGAATTTACAGTCCAATGAGTATATCAATAATTCCAATGCACTTAAGGCTTAACGTGATTGATATGAAAAGGTTTCGCCCCTCTCCACCCACACACACACACACACACACACACCCATTTCCACGTGGAAACCTTTAATTGTAATGATGGATATGGTTAAACATATGTCTGTATGGTTAAAAGTAATTGCTTAACATAGTTAAGCCTTTTAAACTTGCTCCAAAAGTAAGCAAAAATTCAACGCAATCTTAATTGTCATAATCACACACGAGTCGCGTTGGGCTCTTCTTTTGTGGCGTCGAAAATTAAAACGTGACACAAATTACTCGACAAACTCCTCGGGGTCCTCCACAAGAACACACACACACACACACACACACAGACACACACAGACACACAAGTTACACGCACACATAAAGCCATTAACTAGTACAGCAGCTGGGGCTGGACTTTGTTTTTGGCTAGCCGTTGCCGCACTGCGCCTGTCCCCAAGTTCGCTTCGGTTCGGTTCTATTCTATGTACTTGGTCTGTGTCTGTGTCCGTGTCCGTGTGTCTCTCTCTGCCGCACCTCGGGGGAGCCTTTGTTAATAATAATTTTTCAGCTCGCAGATTTTGCACGCACGCACGCATGTCAAAGGACTCTTAGGGATACAAAGCCCAACACCAAAGATCCCTGTACGTACGTACGTAATGAATATGGAAATTGGATTGAAGAAACCCAAAGCCAAAGCCTAAAGGCAAATCAACAAGATAATTCCAACATCAATATGCAAATCAAGAAGTATTTTCCTTGTTTTCTATTCCGGCCTCTTTCTTTTCCTTTCTTTTCCTAATATTATGAAATGCAATTTTAAAATAAAGATATTCTAACAAAGCTAAGAAAAATATGCAGATCAGGGATTGAATATTTTTAAATATCTAAGCTAGAAACGTAGAGTAAAAGAAATTGAGTGTGTATATATAAATAATTCTTAACCAGAGCTGTGAAAATCTTGGTTCATAATTATAGCTATCAGCTTCTAGATACTCTCTCTCTCTTCTATATTTTTCTAAGAAATAACCATGGCAAAAGTAAATAAGTAAAGTAAAAGCAAATAGGTTTCTATCTGGAATAGAGACAGGTCGAAAAACTCAGTTCATATTGAAATGAATTAAATCGGTCTAGTCTATTATATAACTGCCTACTAAACAATCGCTTAAGAATTCCCTTTGAGACTTAGTAGACAGTTTTTATTTTTAAGCGATTGTCATTAAAATTCATATTTATTAGTTTTACTTACTTTTCTATATCTGTGTGGAATTTTATCTAAGTCTAGCTACTCATATGTATATGTATGTAGTTCCCTAAAGAACGATCAGCAAAATAAATAACTTTGTTTAGAAGAATTATATAATTTCCTATGTGATTGATTATCACCAAACTGAATAACATGTTGTCTTATTTCTGATGGGATAACTATATTATATCAACTACCAATTACCGATGTATATGAACATACATACAAATGATTCATTTCTATGCTATATGATCCATATTACTTGTGCCCAAATTCGATTTCTTAAATAAAAGTTTTTTAAAGTGAAAACTTCTTTAGGATCCTTGTGATTAGAAGATCGATGTAACGAAAAAGAGAGAGTTAAAAGAGATGGACATACAAATTTATTAGATTTGTCTTGACAGAAATGAAATAGGAATCATTATACAGAGTGTTAAATGCTCTTTATGCTCTTTTACTTTACAAAAATATAATGAGAAAAAGTGAGAGTCAAGAAGAGTTCTTCAGCCACTTGTAAATTGCTTATACATATGTATATGTTTCTCTTCTACTTTGACACCTAAAACTTAAAACTAAAAAAGGGTATACAAAATTTGGTTACTGAAGTCAAGTTTAGTTGACTATTTTCAAAATAGAAAAAAAATTGTAATGTATTTGCTTATCTGTTCTGGGAATTTGAAACTTAAATAATTATGTATGTTTTATTCCGAAGAAAGTAAAGAATCAGGAAACAAATAGCTGATAGCTCGTTGTTGAAATTTGTATGATTTCGTTTACTGATTATTTAAATGTGATGCCCTAATTTAAGACTGATTTTTAAAAATTTTAGAAATCTTAGTTGAAAACGAAAGTGTTTAATGTGATTAAGAACTTTTGCCAATTCGCTCCATTAGCAGCTGCTTAGGGCAAAGTGTTCTTCAATAATGAAGAAGGCGTCGCCGACAATGTAGAACAAACACACGGAGGGTCGTCTTGGTTAAAAAATAGCACCCAATAAGATTCACACACACACACACACATTTACTCACCTCCACCTTGTTAGCGACGCAGGCGAAACGCGAAAAAGTCTCGCAATGAAACGACTGCGACGAAGGCAACATCAGCTGAGGAAGGAGCAACGGGAGCGGAGGCAGAGGCTATTCCCATGTTCACTTCATTGCCACAAAGATGATGGAAAGTTGCAGCCACTTTTAGTGGGTTGTTTTTGTTGTTGTTGTTATATTCCTTTTCGTTTTATTAGCGTTAGAATTGTCTTAAATTTAAACTTTTAAACTAAAAAAAAAAGAAAACAAATGCGACAAAGAGAGGAGGAAAAGAAAACAAGACTGTGAACAATTTTTCTAATATGTGTAATATATGTAGTTGTTGTTGTTGTTGGTTAGTATAGTTTTTTTTTTTTGTATTTTGTCGTTGCCAGGCGCAACAACAACAGCAACAACAAACATTAGCTCACAGCAGGTGTGAGACCAAAGAGAGAGGCGCCCACTCCAAACACCGTTAGACGAAAAGTGTAAATAAAGTAGTAAAAAGAAATGTGCTTATGCTTCTGTGTGTGTGTGTGTTTGTGGGGCGGGAAATGAAACAGGATAGAGCTGAAACAACAGAAGGAACGTACGGAAGGACGAAACGGCAAGCAGACAGACCTACGGACGGACGGACAGGAGAAACGTAGCAAACAACACACGCATAATACGGAACAAGGAAGAAAACGCAAGAGAACTGTGCGGCGAACCAGCAACCCGAGAGAGTAAAACTGAGAGCGAATCCTTTATTGGTGAGAATAAAACTTTCGCCGTTTTTGTTTGTTTCGAACAACACACACACACACACTCACAACCACACACACAGACACACACCGACTCGTGCTGGGGCACTTTTCACATGATGCGGCATTTGAACTAAAAGGCCTAAACAAATGTAATTTATCTCTTTTATTTTCTTTTTTAGTTTTTATTTTGAATTTCAAATTGAATATCCACCCACACTTGGGAAAAAAATAAATAAATAAAACAAGAAATCCAAAACAGTGGCTTTATCTCTCTTCTCTTTTCTATATATGATGCTTGCTTGTCAGGGTGTTCTTGTTGTTGTTGTTGATTTTTTGATTCTTTTTTGTTTTTGCTATTTTTAACATGCACTTTACGTTTTATTTTTTTTTTTTGTTCTTTCTCGTTTTATTTTTTATCCAGGCGCTAGCTGGCAGCAACTAACTGTAGATTTTTGGTTAGCGAATTTCCGGACTCCGCACACGAAACAGGCACCCGCACGTACTGCTATCGAAAATGCGACTGAAAGAAAGACGAGCAAGCGAAACAAAACGGAAACAAGCCACTGCTGATGGTGCACTGTGGATAAAATGCCCAGTTATGTGGCGTAAAAATATATTGTACGGACACAAGTATGATGTAAATTCGTCTATAAAGATAATATATTTCTTCCAACTCGTATGGCATATCGGTTTGAATAATGGAAGAAGAGTTACTAAAGCAATTTCTAACCTTTGAACTACATATATTGGCGAAATATTGCGAGGCTTTAAATATAATAAGAATTTATTTTTTTGTTGCATATTTTTAGGCACTGCTAGAATAGAAATATATAATTTTTCAAATGCTGCAAATTTCATAGAAATTCGAATACATTATTGTCTTAACTTATCGCAAGCTATATACATAATTATTATGTATTTTAGATGTCAACTCGTTAATGTTACTCTCAGGTTACACACATACAGTTATATATAGAACCACATATGTGAATGCTCTCCCGCATAGTGTGTTGTTTTTTTATACCCTTTCGAAAAAGATATATTAATATTGGTTAGAAGTGTGCAACGCCTAGAAGAAAGCATTTCCAATCATATAAAGTATATATATTCTTGATCATCACGACGAGACGAGTTTATATAGTAGTGTCTGTCTGTCCGTCCCTCCGTCCGTCCGTCTTGATCAGCTTAATCTCATTTTAGACCGTAAGAGCTACAGAGTTGAAATTTTGCATTTAGGCTTGTATATACTGCATGGATATCTCGGATTCAACCAGATCGGACAACTATATGTGTTTTTTTTCAATAACTTTGTTATTTTGTAATCTATTGACATGGAAATTAATATTTGTGAGTTTAATTTACCTACAAATTGCGCCAAATTTGATCAGAATCAGGCGACTATATCATATAGATTCCATAGAAACCATCGGTCGGGAAGAGTAACAAAAAAAAAAATTTCCAAGGGTATACCAACTTCGGCTCGATCGAAGTTACCCGCGGCCCTCTGTTTATTTTTTCTGCTTGTAGCTGTTGTAGTTGCTGTTGTGTGTTGTGAGGGTGTGTTGTGTCTGTTTTTTTATACCCTTGAAGAAAAGGGTGTATTCATTTTGGACAGGTGTGCGCAAGGCATTAAGAGAAGCATATCCTTTCACAAAATAATATACATATTTCTGATCTGGAAAATGATCAAAGCCGTTAAAGCTTAAATTTCGTAAATCTCGATTTATATATACTGCAGGCATTATATATTGTGATATAAGGAAGTGAACTGGAAGGGGGACGATTGTTCGAGTATAATTGCCATTCAAGCATTTGTTTTGAGCCTTTTGACAGTTCTTAAATGTAAAAGAAAAAAAAACAGCTGAATGGCAAACAGTAGCAAACCCTTGTAAGGGTAAACACACTTCGGCATGGCCAAAGTTAGACCGGAGCTCTGTTGTTTCATTAACAGCTGTGTTTACAGAGCTCTGTTAATGGGATTAACATTCAACGTTTGGTTAAATTTTGAAATACCGAATAACATATTTCAATTTCGTTATACTAATTATATTTTAATTCATTTTTAATGAGTTTTGTTAGGAAAAAAATTGCTTATATTTGTTGATTGTATAATCAATTCACACATTTGGAACATTTGTAAAAAAATCTTACGTTTAACTTAAGGCATAATTGTAGATTCTTGTAAGAACTCTCAAGCTATATTCCGACTATATAAGGAGTTATACATTCATATGTATGTATGTATGTATGTATGTGTGTATGTTGAGATATCAAAACATTTCTTTGTAAAAATCTCATTCAAGTAAATAAATCTCAAGCACTCCAGCATTCTTAAAACTAAAACTAGGCTTTGATTTTTGATTCTATCTTTGGAGTGGCCAATATGGCAGTGTGTCATAGGTATATATCAAAGTGGCACATTCTATGGATCTATAAAGGAAATCATAATGTAACGTGTGCCATTGGTCACCAGCAATCCTTCGTGGAAATGTGTCAATCGACCTGGATGCATTAGCATCCAACCCTTTTTGGTGTCAGTGACGGAACAATTGTAGCGCAAGAAACGGCAACCGCCGCCCTCATAATCAATGCCCGCCTTATTCATGGCAATATTGATGGTATATGTCGATGAATCGTGATGAGGACGCAATGAGGGCTGTTCGTCCGGTCGGTAGCGAACCATGAAGTTCATCAATGAGCGTGGTGGCTAAAACAAAAACAACAAAAATTTTGCCTTTACTGTCCACATGCCTCGTTTTTTTCAGTTTACTCACATTATGATAATAACCCAAAAAGACTTTTTCTTGCAGGGGTCGCACGAATAATTGCAAGAATTTCAGATACAAGGACTCAAGTCCCACTTGCTTCATATGAATATCACGGGTAGGAACCGCTTCATAGCCACCCTCTAGACGTTTGTCGCTATTGCTGCCATCGGACCAACCACCATGACTTTCCATTATAGCCACCAAATCGTCACAGAAATCATCAGTTACTATTTGAAACCAAAAGACATCGGGACATGGTTGCGGTATGATCGTTGACTCATTCAATTGCAGTGAATAATTCGGATGTATGTACTTCTCAGTCCAATCATAACGATTTGTGAACAAAGTATGAAAATCGGGACGAACTAATGTACTATTAAAGTTATCCGTATTAATCAAATGGCCAAAGTAACGCTGATTGCTGATGTACATGAAAATCCCCTAAAAAACCAATTGGAATATATATATTTAATTCTTTATTTAAATAGTTTTGCCATTGACTTACCGCATTTCTCAGAGACTCACTTAAGGCCATATCGGGATCATATTCTTTATGATTAAAGTTGATTACATCAAAGGCGCTATGCTTAATTAGATAGATGCTCGTCACATGGGGAACATTAAACATGCCGCTGAAAAAAACAAAATCAGATATATGTATGTAGTAAAAAGTAAACTGCAAGTGCATGAACTAAAGGAAAGAGAAGTCAATATTTGGTTTTTGAAAATGGAAAGTAGAATTGTGCTTATACTCTTTCCCTCTCATTCTCACTCAGACTGTCGACCGTCTGTCGCTCTCTGTTATTTTTATTAAATTCAATCAGCATTTTTGCAACGTCAAGGGGTAAAACATAGATAAGTGGAAGCTGTGCAGACAGACCGCAGTATGAAAACAACATTCTCCGTTGACGTTTGGCGTACACGGAGAAGATTGCACCACACATCAAATCATCAAATATATATATAGAGAGAAAAACCAAACAGCATCAATATGCCCAATCTCAGACCGTTTCGTACATTTGCTCTCTTTTTAGGCCTATTGCTATTAAGCGATCTGGCCTATATAGCAGCTCAAAGTGAGTAAATAGATCGTTAATTAGTATTCTATTCAATTTATGATCGATAAATTACAGGAAGTACGGGTGGTCGCAATGTTTTACGTCGCAATTATACGGGCAAAAAACCAGTTGTCATACAACATCGTACCCAGGATGCCGTTAACTATTACGATCATGAGAATGTAAGTACATATATATAGTATCACTTGACATTGATTCTATATTGATCTTATTGATTTAGGGTGCCAAAATTATAAAATCATCGCATTTTGAATTGGATTATACATTGGGACGTAAAATCACATTCTTCTGCATGGCTCAGGGCAAGTATTTGAATAACAAATTTATAATTTTACTTTAAATAATTGATATACATAAAATTCGGTTATTTAGGTAATCCACGTCCAACGATAACTTGGTTTAAAGACGGTGCCGAATTGTATCAACATAGATTCTTTCAGGTAATGAAACAACTGAAATGTAACTAAAATGTGTATTAGTAATATATATTAATATTTTTAGGTACATGAATCGCATATAGAAACGGATATTATTAAATCGAAAATGGAAATTGATCCTACAACACAAATGGATGCGGGTAAGTTAGATTCATCTACTCCTCCTCCTCCACCATTTGACCTATCTATCTCTATCTCTTTCTTTTTCAGGTTATTATGAATGTCAAGCGGATAATATATATGCCATTGATCGTCGTGGTTTTCGCACGGACTATGTAATGGTTAATTTTTAGTTACATTTAGAATTTAGAAACCACAAACAAAATATAATCATATAAGTATTTACAACAAGCAAACTATTGTATTCCCTTCCATTTGGCATATGTTTTCGGGATTGTCTTTCTCTATCTATCTCTCTATTTATCTCTCAATGGAATTCAAGTTCTTTTCTCTATATGTACTCGACCTTTCGCCTGCGTGTAGCGGACAAATTGTCTCAATTACCTAATTGAAATGATTTTTTTGCATTTATTTTATTAAAATGTGTGAAAGCAAATCTAAACAAACCAAACAACAACAACAACAACAAAAAATGTATAAAAGAATTAATATTTTTTTTATTCGGATATCCAACTGGTGGATCGCCCGCACCGTGGACTAAAAAGTACGGTTTAGTTTTATGTAATTGCCAAGTTTGTCACGGTCAGGCAAATGCATACCAAATGGTTTGAGCTGGACCACTGTGCGGATCAAGCAAATTTAACTACACAAACAACAAAAAGAAGAAAAAAGGGTGAACAATATACTCTTTATGGAGAGGAATATTATTGCGAGTGCGCAAATCAAATCAAATGTTGAAATTGAGTAGATACTGTAGTAGTAGAGATGCAAAAAGCAAACCGAGAACCAAGCCTGAACTGAACCTCATTGGATGTGGTGAAGCAACCCAATTACATGACAGTCCAAAATCAGCGCTGAGCGCATCACACCGTTTGGCTCTGGATCAGTTGCCGCGCAGACGAGATTCGCAAAGCATCAACAACTCTTCAAAATCCATTTCATTCATCCATTTAACCATAATGCAAGTCAAATGCCTCATCATCTGCCTCGGTCTGGGTTTGCTGATGCTGGCCGCGCCCATTTGTGAGGCGCGTCGTGGACGTGGTCGTGGTCGCACCAAGTCGAGAGTGCAAATTGGTTTACCCATAACAGGCAAATATCGTGATCCTGAATCCGATCAATACTATAACAATAATAATGTGAGTTCAATAAAAAAAAAAAAAAATTCCTCCCCATTTCAATGAAAACCTAAACTATCTTCTTCACAGGGTGCCAAAATCTTGCAGGCTTCGCATTTTGATCTTGAGTACGTGCTAGGCCATAAGATAGCCTTTCTGTGTGTGGCCAAAGGAAATCCTAGACCACACATCACCTGGTATAAGGATGGTGCGGAAATCTATCAACATCTATATATGCATGTCCATGAATGGCGTATCGGTGAGGATAAGGTCAAGTCGAAAATTGAAATTGATCCGGCCACACAAATGGATGCTGGCCTATATGAGTGTACGGCAGATAATATGTATTCGATTGATCGGCGCAGCTTTAAGACAGATTTCTCCATTGCCTTCGATTGATTGAATTGTTGTTCTTGTTTGTACTATATCGTATTGTTTAAGTGATCAGATGATGATGATGATGATGATGATAATAAATGATTCTTACATGAGATCCCGTTTAACAATATCCACATAATCATGGGAGCGAGCATAGTAACCCGAATCGGATAATGCACCCCAGAAATTGCTCCAAAGTTCATGATATTTCGCGAATAAAGGAGCCACAAATTGCCTGCCAAAACATATAAGAAAGAAAAAAAATGTCGTTTAAGTGTGATTTGTTTTTTTGGGGTTCCAATTGTGACCTACTTATTCAATCTAAGCAATTCGCGTAGCACTTCGGCATCATCGATATGTGATTCGCCATCCACATTGAATATATAATCGCTATGATGACGTTTAGCTTGTTCCCTGAAATGATTTAGTTTAGTTGATTGATTCTTCAAAGATTTTCATTATTTGTCTTACAAAGCCAATTGTCGAGCACGACGTTCGTCCAGTTCATCCGTGGATAAAACATATTTAGCACTGGCATAGGAATCTTTATTTTGATTCACAAACGATTTGACTGCAGCATCGTGCAATTCAACATTGCTATAAATGAACAAATGAATACTTTTCTTTGGATAATTCAGTGTTTCTATGCCCTTCAGAAATTGATCAAAGAAGGGCACAGGATGGGGCACAATCACAGATAATGAAATAATTGGTAATTCATTTTCCTACAAGATACATTAATAGTTATCAAAGTAGTATAATATAGAAACTTCTTTGTGTTTCACTTACATTCAACTCCAAAGGATTTTCAAGGCAAAATGTGCAGATGCCACTAAATGTTTTGGCCAAATAATTGCCATAGGCATTCAATTCAACTTTGCTCAGTCCGTTGCCATGTATTATGGCTGGCGTGGTCATAAAATCAATATTCTGTAGTATACCCTGATTACTATCTAGATCCACTTTCAGTTTCACATCATTTTTGGCACCATGTAGATTCTGGAATAGTCGCGATTGTGTGTCCAGTTCTATGCCCAATTTGCCACGTTTCGTTTCATCCAAAAAGATTTTTGTAAAATACAACTGATCGTCATCAGTGTCATCGATTGGTGTGTCCTCGAGCAGTTCATAGACCTGTGGTGCATAACCAATGAAGGCACCCGAATTCAAATATCTAGACGCTTTGCCCTCCACCTCGGGATATTGATCGGCCAACGTTTTGTCTGGCCAACAAAACTTCTCAGCCGAAAAGAGAATCTTTGCTTCAGATTCTTTGAATTTCTCCACAATTTCCTCTACATTGGCAGTGATAATGACATCATAGCTAATTGGAAAATTTGAAATTATAAAAAGCTTTACAAATCATTTTAAATTTTACCTATCCGTGAATAGGATTATTTTGTCCTGAGCTTCCTTATGCGGTGCAATAGCTTCCCGTAGCAGATTTAGTTTATAGCCACCTCCAGCCCGTTGCATATCCCCGCCCTTCCATTCATCTCCCATGCCAAGAGTTGTGACCTATTTAGAAGAACGAAATAATAAATTAATCTGAAATCGTTTAAACGCAAATTCCAGGATGTCAAATATCAGAATATGCAATAGAAATTCTTTTTTACAATCTGATGTCTAAGGTATTCTCAAGTACCTATTATTGTTAAATACAGCTCTGAATATTATTGTAGATTTTAAATATATTCCAAACTATCTATAAATCAGGTTCCAACAATGCATTTTCCTTTTATCCTTTGGTTGAACCCTTACTGACTACTAAATTGTGAAATCAATGATTAAAAATATGTATCTAGTTTGATGATTGCCAAAATTATAAGGGATATTCATGATATTCAAGGAATTAGTCAAGCATATTATATTCTTACAGAGAACATTATATCTTTGATGGCACAGAAGGATTGAGTAAATTATCTAGAAAAGGGCTTAAAAGGCTACCAAGTTCTATAATCAATAGAACATTAAAAATTACAATACCCGTGCCATATTTTAACTGCTCAAACTAGTTGAGAATTACAAGTAGAGAAAGCAATAAAAGATTAACATAATTTGTGTATGTAAAAAGATAATAATCATCTAAGAAAATTTACAATAAGTACCTATAAAAGATGATCTTTTCTGGCATTATCAGTAGTAATATGAAAAACTCTTTCACAAATTTGCCTTGAGTTAAGCAATCACAGACAGTCGTTTCAAAACAAGTTTGGCTTCTGAAACAGATTCTGTTGGGTCATAAATAAGTGTCATAAAGCATACAAACTTGATTTGATTTTGAGCTTATCTCTGTTTTAGTCAAAAAGTTCAAATCGAATTCTTAATCCATAAAACTTTTCCATCACATAAAAAGAAATCTATTTCAAATACTCTCCAAGAGATTCGTTTGACTTTTATCCATATGCCAATTGTAGATAAAACCTGAATGGCTAATTATCAATCTGTTCATTTGAATGCGAAACAAGCCTGGTTAAATGGCTCACACAAGTCTCCGAATACAAAATGAAATTTGAACAATAAGACATACAACCGGCTTATCAACATGTTTTTTTTTTTTTTGAGTTTGTTTTATGCTTTTTTTCTTTTTTTTTTTTTACCAAACATGAGGAACTGCTCTATACATATGTACATACAAACATACATAAATAATGATGTCTGTGTAATCATAACCGGGCATATACATATTTCATAGTGATAAGGAAAAATCTTTACTTATATAGTAGAAAGTTCTAAGCTATCAATTTTAGAATTGTGCTAATTACACCCGGCAACTGAATGGACTACGTGATTAAAAAAAAAAAAACAAGAACACACATATAAGAAAGAAAAAAAAAAACAATAAAAAGAGCCCCACATAAGATGGAAAACGTAAAATAAATCTGGGTTCCATATGGAAGCTTCATAGTGCGTCCAGCCAATCTGTTTAGAAACACATCGCCGGATGCTGCTGGTCACTCACATGCACACACACACACACACACACACACAGACTCATACCACACATTAGACATATTAAAAACAATCTGTGAAAAAGTAATGAAAGTGTGCCGATACAATATAATATGCTATATATAGTCACATATATACCAAACGACTATTTTTTTTCTTGTGTGTTCTTTCTTTATGAATTGATTAATCAAATATGGAATTCATCAATATAAATTTAACCAATACAAAGATGTTAAATAACGGTTCTAACTGCCACAAAAACCACAACTCTATGCTAAATGAATTCTTTCTATTTGATCAAAAAAAACCACAATAAGACCCAATTTCAGTTCATTCATTTGTATAATAGAATATAAATGAAATAGACTCATTCTTACCTCAATATCGTAAACGCGTGCAGATCGTATATAACGCATATAGCCATCTGTCGGTTCACTGGCCACCGTGAACACTTTGACAATATCTGTTTTGAATGGAGTGAATAAAAAAGTATATATTGTTAAGTTCATGATATTATAATTAATCTTCACTTTTAAGATGTCAGAAGAAAGAATCAAAATTGCTACTTTTTTGTATAAAATCAAAGAACAAGATCAACTAACAAGGAATCAAAAAATGTATTTCATTCAAAACAATGAAACTCTTTGGTTTTATTTGCTTGGGAAAAGACTCTGTACGTTTATCATTTTATTCTATATCATATTTCAGTTGTGAAATTCAAAATTTTTGAGAATTTTATGTGAGTTTGCAGTTTATTATAATAGTATATACACACTAGGTATCATATTGTTAGTTCTAAGAAACAAAATTGAATAATATATTATGTTAATTTTCAATGACCTGTTCTATATATATGTATTGGAATAGTAGAATCTTTATAATTTAGAAGAATTTGTCAATAATTAGAGGTGTTGTTTCAAGTTTTTGAGAAAAAAAACTTAAAGTAAAGACGTTATATTTTTGAAAATTCTTCTCAAAAATAATTTTAATTGTTCTAGGATCATTCGCTACTTATAAATATTACAGATTTCCTTTTTGGGAAACAGGATGAAATAGTTTTTGTAATGGAATTTTTATAGTTATTCCCCTGGAGTTATTGATTTAGTTTTAAATCAATTTCTATGGGACTTCTAAGTAAGTCGGTATAAGTTAATTAGCCTCTGATTAGTATTAAATTTACTTGAAAAATGTGCAATCTATTTAAAGAATCCAAGCTGAATCGGGCATATAGACTGCTCTATAGTATGTTTACAATGTATGCAGTAATAAGAGAGATGCAATCTTTCCCCTCGACATAAACATTCACTTCTAAGGAATTTCAACAAAAGCCGCTCTAATTATAAATGAGAGATGCTGGATGTGAGTATATATATATGTACATATATATAGGCAAATCCATACACTCAAAACACTGCAGAATTTCATAGAAATGCAGTTCTAGTTTCTAGTTTTATTATCCATGTGTTTGTTCTTATTCAAGTGATGAACTCATAATACGGAGGAAATTAAGAAAAGAAAACACAAAAAAAACCAATTCAAACCATTCAAATTTGCCTCTCCAACTGCTGCATCGTCTCCATTTGCCCCCGCCTCAGCTCCTTGGGACGCTCGCGCTGCCGAGAACAACAAAAACAACAGCAGCGGCAACAACTGAGAACGCAAAAACATTGCGATTTGTGTTTATGTATCTTTGGTTGTTTTTGTCTTTTTTGGGGATTTCCTTGTTTCCGTTCTCTCAGACACGTACACACATGCACACACACACACGCACACTTTCTTAACGTATCCTTAATAACGAAAACAAACTATACAAAAAGATACGCGTTATAATTGTTGCATGTTTCATGTAAAACAAAAATTAATTCATTTATTTTGTTGCTCTTGCACCGCTCCGTTTGCGAGAACGATAAAAACGCGAATGAGTCGATAGAGAAAAAATAAATGATTAGAGACCAAGTTGTGGCGCTAGTGTGCTAGTGGGAAAAAGATGGCGCCACAGAGCGCAGTTTGCGCGCCAAAGCGATTGAAATTTTGAATTTCTTTTCAAAAACTCGCAAGCATTTGCGAGTCTTTATTTTTTGGTTGCTTGGTTGATTTCTAAACCGTTAAAGGTTTTTAGGTATTATTTTTTAATCACGGGAGCCAAAAACAAAAACGGATTTCGAACTTCTCCCAAAGGTTCTACAATCTTAAATACTTGGTTTTTTCGTATGTTTAGGAGACATCTATGTATATGATATAGTCATCCCGTTTTGATCAAGATTTGAGAGATTTATTTGATTTCTTTAATACATTCTATGGTGATAATCACATAAGAAAACAAGAAAACTAAAACTACTTTTCCCACAATTATAAAATTTGACAAAATTTTGGGGCATTCGCTTAAAAAAAACCAACCTAATTTAAAACTAATATGGGAGCTATATAATATAGTTCTCAAATTCTATGCAATAAATATTAAGTACTTTTATTAAATAAATATAAATATTTATGATACGCTTGGAAGTATTTTGTCCTCTGAACCAACAAAAAAAGGATTTCGCCGTGATCCAAGCAAGACATTTGTACTTTATATGGTCGAAGATCTATTTCCGTCCAAAATTAATAATAATAAAAATGAAATATTTTCAGCAACGACATTTTATTTAATCTGCCTTGGCCAGTTTCTATCTCAATTTAATTGCAGTTCACCATATTTTAAAATTGCTTTAAAAAATTGGACATTCGAAAAAATTAATGTTATTTTAATGCAAATTGAAAGACAATATACTAACTTAAAAATAATTAGAGCTTCATGAAATTAAGGTTCATTTCAATACTTTGCTGTTCCTTGGCATTTATTGTCTCTCTTGAAGATAAGTTTAAAATTGGCGTGCTTTATGTTTAAATTTAAAACTAAAACTTTAAAGCGTCAACAAGAGATACTACTTTTGAAAATCGTAAGTTACTGACTGGCAACGGCGAGAGTTTTTCAGAATTTTTCAAATTAAATTTTTCGTGGTATGAATTGCCGGCTCGAGGTCGAGGCAAATCATGACACTAATAATCAAAAGGTCGCAAAAATCAACAATTTAATTTTTAGTCAATTTACTTATTTTGCTAGAATTAAAATTTTGAGGCGCGAGGCCCTTAATACTTCTGCTAGATGACTACAATTTAATACTATTCTGGCATATGCCAAGCTATGATTAAATTAAGATAAAACTTTTTCAGAACGCTTTGAACTTGGCCAAATACACACTCTGAGTCATGTATTCATGATGATGTTTCTTTTGCTAAATGTATGATGATGTCAACGCAAATAAAGTTGCCCAACAACAATATGACAAAAATGCATTTTGGCAGCAGGAAAAAGTTTTTTGTGTGTAGGCACATGCAAAATTCGATTTCTTCAGTTGATGGCACAAAGAACATGACTTTGACTGACTGAAGATGTCTTTTTATACCCTTGCAGAGGGTATTATAAAATTGTTCAGATGTTTGTAACGCACAGAAGTAGACGTTTCCCATAAAGTATATATTATATATTCTTGATCAGCATGAGAAGCTGAGTTGATATAGCCATGTCCGTCTGTCTGTCCGTCCGTCGGTGCGTAAGCGTTTTACTCAGCCATCTTAGGAGCTATCGCGATGGCTTTGGTTTAGCTTTTTATTACCCGGGTAAGATAAAGTATGAAAATTGTCAGGATCGGACCACTATATCATATAGCTCTAGAAGAAACATTTTCATAAAAATTGGAGTATCCCCATGAAATTTATCAATATGATAGTATTGGATATAAAACCTTCAAAATTTGATTCTGATCGGATAAATAGAACACAAGTTACAGTCAATATAAATTATAATATCAATATAAATATATCAATTTGATATTTTTATGTTAAAGAAAAACATTTCCTGCTGATGCGATGACAAATCGAATATTTCTGCAGACAGTTTGATGTGTGGTAAGAATTTGTTAACGACCAGCTGTTCCTATATAGATAGATCGATCGGGCCGATTCTAACAAATATACTGCGTCATCTTATCAATTTTGTTATTTGTAACCCAAAATTGTAGACTGTTTTGTCCCGCCAACAACTCTCAATTTATTTATATAAATATTTTAAGGGGCCAACATTCGTTATATTTTTATCTATTGCCCCGAGGAAAAATTTGAAAAATTTATTAAAAATCTTTAAAATAGTTTTTGAAAAGAAAACTAAGCCCCTTTTCAGTTTATTTTAAAGTATAAGTTTTAATAAAGAAAGGAAAATAAAATGCCTTAACTTAAATAATGTTCTTTAAGATAAAAATATATTTAAAAAAAAAAAAACATTATTTAACTATAATATTTACCATATTATGTTGCAGTACTTGGCCCATCTGGCATATGCAAAATGCAAACAAATTATTATTAGCTGCCAACAGAGTTGGCTCCCACTTCATCTTCACAACGAAGGCACCAAGGGTATTCCTTTTATACAAATGTGGCATTTTCAATAAACGAAACGAACGAAACGATGAGGCAAATGAAAGGCTAAAGGAAGGAGAATGACCACCAATGGACATGGCTTCAACGCGTGCAGCAAGGCATCACAAGTTCAATTTCACATTGTGTTGCATTTGCCTTTTTAAAGTCATTCCATAAATTATGTATACATATATTTTATGATTTAAATGGATCGCTTTTTATATATTTTTTTTTTTTGGGGCAAGAAAAGAAGTAAAGCAAAAAGGTCACAAGTTAATAGATACAATTAGGCCAGACATATAAACGGAATAATGATTTACAATCGGGGGGGCTGTTTCGGCAGGCTGCATTCACAACAACATGTAGCTGTCGATGATAACATGACTTGGCAGCGATTTATCAGTGGCGAAATCAATTAGTGGCTACGTAGCTTATCGAAAGTCGTCGACAAGCAGGAGGTGAATGGAGGAGGCGGTGGAGGAGGAGGTGATGGAGACTCAACTGAAGCAACTGGTACGTGATGGTGTTAGGTATAAAGGTGAATGTGGAGGTAAATGTTTGTGAACGCATAACCCATTCATTATACTGGCAAACGGCAGGAGAAGTGTCATAAATATTCCCATCATCGTTTATTCGGCATCGTCGTTACCGTCACCGTCACCGTCTCCTCCATCGTCATCGTCATCGCCAAAGCACCCATCAAAGTGGCCACAAATGAAAAACCTGTTGATGTCCGTGTACAAATACCTGAAAACAGAATGTAAGAATGTATGCAAAGGTCCTCTTCAGATATTTTTCTCGTAATTGAAGAAGCGACAAAAGTAAAAAAAAAAAGAATGAAGAAAAAAAAAAACGGCGCAATGTCCCCCATAAATATTCATGAAGCACTAAAAGGGTTTTTACTCGGTTGCTTAGAATGAACATGTGGCAAATGGAAAGAATTGTATTTGTATTTGTATTTGTATTCGGTATTTGGTCAATTGATGCCCCCCCCTTCCCCCCTGCTGACAAAGAAATGCAATATGCAATATGCTCCATCCACTTATCCATCCACAACCAATTGTAAGTGGTTGCCTCTCGTTTAATTTTAAATGCCAGAGGGAGCTTGTTGGTGTTAACATAGAAGCAGCATGTACCTGAATTTAAATGAGTCCAACTCCCCAAGACCAAGTTGGATCCATGCGTGTGCATATGTTTGCCTTTCGGCACAATGTCTGGGGCCAGCTCCCCAGGGACGCGCATGTGTGACTTCGGCAGGACAGAAACTAAGACCAGCATAAAAACCAAAAAAAAAAAAAAACTTGAAAAACAATAGAAATAACATTAGAAATATGGGAAGGAGTTATTTTCCTTTGCCCCAATAAATAGGCTACACATTTTTTTTTTCGGCCACTTCCGTTGCATACAATGGCGGTTGACAGCGCCAGCATTTCCCTTTCCATTTAACTATGTCATTGTTTGTGTGTGTGTGCGAGTGCGTGTGTGTGTTGGCGGATTGGTGTTTGTTTGTTTGCTTGTGTTTGAGTGCGTTTACATGCGTGTGTGGGTGTGCGTGCGCAGCGTGTGGGAGCCCTTTTATCACGAAGTAAACTTCGTGTGCCTTCCGTTTGCCAATCGGGTGCCTCGGTTTGCTTCCGTTTTTGATTTATAAACGGTTGCCGCACCATGTTGCCTATCATTAACAGTTGATCAACAGGTTTACCAACAACACGAGATCCCCGAGAATTCGACGGCAGCTCCACTCTAGTTTGTGCTTTAATTCAATTCTAGCCACACAGCACCGCAAATCCATTTATAAAAGTAATTGGTAGAAACAAAAACTAAAAAAAAAAAAAAATTTTTTTTCCAAACCAAAAAAAAAAAAACATCATTAATAGGAAAGTCGCGGTATAAAGGCTCGACCACAAATATAACACGGAAACGCGACCTTTCGAATATCAAGCAAACATACAATACAAAAAAAACCAAAACCAAAAAAAAAAAAAAGCCACTTAATCAGGTGAGTGTGATGGGGTTGGGGAGATTTTTATTCAATATATATCTTGTGTGAGTGGTTTTTGTAATTCAATTTTATTGCCAAGGAAATGAGATTTTCAATCCCTGTGTGAAAAAAAAACCTAATTGTTTAGTGCACTTTTTAAAAGCCACAGTCGAAGAATCAATGCCAACTCAATTAATGGTTAATTTTGTATACATCATTGAATAATAAAAATGAATAAGAATTAATAAAGATCTGAAAGTCTATAGTTCAAGTCTCAATGGAAGTACAACTTCTGCTTAATATTATGGATTGAAATATAGACAAATACATAAGTTCATAAAATTTTCGATGAGAAATAGATTGGAAAAATATTTTTAAAAAACTATTGGTTTTCGGTTGTAGTTTTTCAAAAGATATATTAGAATTCAATATACATTTAGTATAATAAAGTTGAATTTGATTAAATAAAACTGTTATCAAAGTTTTCAAAATATATATTAGAACTCAATTTGTTTTTGAATACATTTGATATATATTTGAGTTTAATTAAATAAAACTATTTTCTAGTTCTTAGCTTTTTAAAATATATATTAGAATTGAAAATATATATTTGAGTTTGACTAAATAAATCTATTTCCTTGGATTTATATTTTGAATTATAATTTGATCACTTCAATCTCTGAATTTGAAAAATTTTATTACTTGTATATAAAATAAAATGTTCTTCAATAAACAAAAAACTTAAAAATTGTGAATTATATTTGAAACATTTCTATTATTTATATTTAGAATGGATTTTTTTTTAAGAGCCGAAGAAAAAACTTAAAAATTGTGAATTATATTTGAAACCATTTTTTGTTTTTAAAAAATTGTTAGTATTCTACAATAAAATATTCGTTGGCTTTATTAGAAAATTGCTTCTAGAACCCAAAAAATTTATATCGATTGAATTTATTTTTTAAAATATATCAAATATTCATGAAATATATCAAATTTTCATCAAATATATCAAATTTTCATCAAATATATCAAATATTAATATGTATTTAAATTAATTTAAAAATGGAAAATATCACAAACGATCATATTGTTTTCATTAGGCAAATCATAATTTTAATATGTCTAAATAATTTAAGACGAAAAAATTGTAATAATTATTTGCATCACCTGTAAAATTAGTTGAGATTTTGTGACCAACTCAGATTTTTCCACTATTCTGGCATATGCTAAGCTATGATTAAATTAAGATAAAACTTTTTCAAAACGCTTTGAACTTGGCCAAAAACACACACACTCTGAGTTATGTATGATGTTTGTTTTGCTTAATTTAGTCAACGAAAATAAAGTTGCCCAACAACCAAAAATGACAAAAATGCATTTTGGAAACAGGCCAAAAAAAAAAAAGTTTATGGAAAATTCGATTTTTATTAGCTGCTATATTTAAAAGCCTTTTACTTTGACTCATAACTTGGTCAACTAAAAATAATTTGATTAATATTTGATGCCTACTGGAAATATTTTTTGGGGCCTTCTAGTCTCAATGAATTGAAATCCATGAAACTTTGTGGACCTAAAATTAGCGTCAATTTGTTTACAATATCACTTAAATTATGCACAAGTTTGCCAGCGCCTAAACAAATCATTAAAAATTGAATTGAATTAGCCATCCCGTTTCAATGTTGGCCCAAAACGAGTGAGTCCATTGGCGAGAGAATGGACACATGCACATAACCCAAACTTCTCACACATTTTCCATCATTCGCTCGCTCTCTCTCTTTTTGTCTCTCCTCTTGCCCCATCTAAACTTTATCCAGACGAAAATTTATTTACTCTTTTGCGGATATTTTGTTTATTTACGAATTTTCGTTAATGCTGTAAGATTTTTCTCCTGATGCTTCTGCTCTGTCGTATTCAAATCAATGATGGGACAGCAGTTTTCAAGAAGTTTCCAAGACAGAGACGCAACAGGCAGTGGGTAACATGGGTATAGGCTCGTCCGTCTTTCCTTTTCTGCTGTTCTGTTGTGTGTGTGTGTGTGTGTGTGTGTGTGGGTGGGTGTTGTGTGAGAAAACCTATTTAAACAAAATACTTATTGGCAAATGCCATCCTTTGGCAAATATTTGCTTTAGCTATTTATCAAGCGAACACAACACAACAAGCAAGTAGAATAAAGAAATTTTCCCCCAATTTGGCGCGAAAATTACATTTAAATTTATTTGCTGGCAAATAGAAGTTGAAGCTGAACCTATCCACAGAGATCGAGGGGCGTCGAGAAGGCGTAAAAGCCCATGAAGAAGCAACAGTTCCTATTCCATGCCCTATATATTGTCCATGGCCACATCAATAATGCCTAACCAGGCGAGCGCCAACTAAATGAATAATAGAGTAGATAGCCGAGGTATCTACTATGAAATTGGTATCAAGGTGGCACTTCTTCTGTTATGTGTCATTCCAGTTGCGGAGGGGTGAAGTGGGGTGGGGTGGGGTGGGTTAGGGCCACTGTAATACTCTCAATCTTCAACCACAGGGCCATAAATATTTTCAGTTAATTTCAATTACAAGTTGACCCTCCATGCGGCACGTGCTGCTGGTTGCCAGGGTACGATTGTGGTCATAAAACTCCATTGAGTTCAGCATCCATTTTCTATCTATGCATCGTGCCCTATCATCATCTTGATGTTGGCCCCACAGTCATCTCAATCTATAATAATTTAGCGTAAAGCCGCTAAACCTAAAACTTTCATCTTGGGCGTCAATCAATCAACGACAAGCGCACAAATTAAATGCAAAAAAAAAAAAAAACGAAAAGAATATACATATATATATATATATATATCTAAAGCCAACTTCGTAAAATGTACGGACAATCAGTCAAGAGTTGAGGCCTAGAGTTCACAACTGGCAAAACGAGTTGACTTTCCGACGCCAACATTTGCTTCAATTAAGTGGCCAATCCAAGCGGACAGCAAACAACATCATTTAATCAGGGAGAGAGACCGTCTAGATTAGATATGCGTTTGGCTTTGCCAATTCCATGGCGTGAAAGGGAAGGGAAGGGGCGGGGAGAATAGTGCCAGGGATATGAGACCTGATTGACGCGTTGCGGGCTCCAAAGACTATAGTTTTTTTTCCCCTATTTTTTCTTCTGCAATGCCACAAAATTGTAACGCCTACCGCAGCTGCACGGGATTACATTGCCATTGACTTTTGCCATAGATAAATGAGTAAAAAGGATTAGCATAAGGCTTCACCTTAAGCCAACCGAGGCTCAAATCATACAAATTGTGACCAAATTAATTGATTGCCTTCAAATGAAATTATGTTACAACAAACATTTTCAATGCGATGCCATTTAATGAGTGTCTATTAATACTAACTATGTCAATTAAGTTAACAAATGTGCAAATTATTAGTAATGTAATGGAAACTAGGCCAACATTTTTTAGGTTTCACCTTAAAGTCTTAACTGTTGTTGTTTCAGTCAAAGTGATTTAAATTACAACATTGTCACTAATTAATTATCTTTGACAATTACATGCAACAATTTTCATTCAATTGAATTATATTCAATTAATTTACTATATTTAGTATGACACTTTTGGTTGAATATATTTAGCTTAACACTTCTTAAGTTGCATAAAGTAGATACATAATGAAGTCTTCTGTATAATAAATCATTTAAAAAGCAAAGGAATATTCCATATTAAATAATTTTTTTTGATTTTTATGGAAATTCATAATTTGTTTGTAAATTTGTATAATAGAAAAGTTTGACAGCTTCGAAATGTTTGAATATTCAAATGATTACGACTAGATTCAAGTATGTCGAAGAAAGTTTTGAAATCTGCTTCCAATCTTATCAAATTTGACTTCCTGAGACTGAAAATGACACGCGATAGCACTTTCAAATACTAAAAAGAAGGCAAATTAACTTTATTTCTAAATTGGATCAATCAAAAATACATTTCTGTGTATATTCACAAGAATTATCTAGTAAATTTTGAATATAAAACACGAAATCTAAGACAAAATAAAGTTATCGTGTTGAAAAATCACTAAACTAACGACAGATTAGAAATCTTTTGTTAACAGGAATCGATTAAGAAAAAGGAAGGACCCGTGGCTAAGAGAATTTTGGGGGCACTGAGGTTATCAAAGTTTTTGAAGTAATTTCAAAAATCTGTTTTTGCTTTAGTTTCGCAACAAATTTTTCATATTTTAACTTTAATATATTTGGTTTTCAATAGTAAAACTTTTTATAAATTCAATTTGGTTTGAAAAACGATTATCCAAAAGGAAAAGTTCAAAATATTAACACATTTTAGAGTTCAAAATGAATTGAAATTCAAGAAAATAATAACTAAAATAAGTATCATATTAAAACTTAAGTTATTTAGTTATCAGCTTAATATTTGGTTTAATTTGCCTTTTCAGTTAGTCGTCTTCACTTATTTGAGTCTTGTAAGAGTTTGTTGCAATTGGATTCACTTTTGTGAGATGTCTTTTAAGGTTTTTGATTTAATACTCGGATTCTTGTATGCTAATCAATATTTGTTGCTAGGGAGTTTAGATGGGTGGATGGTGGGATGGGTGGTTTATTATCGCCCTAATACCGACGCATATGAATGAAACGACTTTGGCAGGAAGTGCAAACAGAATGTTATAGCACTTGCTGCTCCATCTCCAGTTACTGGCATTGTGTCTATTCCTCTGGCAAGTGGTCGCAAGTGCAATCGCAAGGCACTTAAGTTGTTTGGTAAACATAGCCATAATCTTGACTATCAGCCATCACATTATCGTCTTTGTAAAGAAAAGGACCGCCTTCGCCTTCGCTTTCGCCTCGGATGCGGCTGCGGCTGCGGATGGGAATGCCACCCATGCAGCAGGCACTTCATGGCTGCACGAGTATCGCAAAATCCTCTACAAAAACAGAATGTGGTCTTTAATGCAGTCACGAGCCTACCAATCCAACCCCCAAAAAACATTTCGAAGCATCAGCCAACATTATACGGACTGGCTCCTGCTGTTTGCTACCTCAACAAGACATTAATAGGCCATAAATTGTAACTGTTATGCGCTGTTGCCTTTTAACGCAGCAGTTGGCGGACAGCATGACCTCAGCAATGGGCCCGGGCCAGTTGTTAGGATACCCCACCTGCCACCACTGCCATCACTGCCTCCCACCGCCTTCAATTAGAGGCGGTTATTCGGCTAAATCGTTATGCATGTTGTTCTTGTAATTTTCGATGCGTGGGCGGAAATGATTGCCCTCGACAGAGGCAAAAACAAAGCATTCCAGCCAACCTCAAGCGGTCCCCAGGGGTTACCGGGGGGTGTAACCTCTACCTTCAACTTAATTGAGCATTCCTTAAGGAGGACTTGAGGTTAATTTTTCACTTTTCATATTTTTATTCACAGTAAACGAGAAGAAGCAGACGGACAAACCAGCATAGACAAGAAAAATGGCATGGAAATATTCTGGCGGTCTAATGGTGCTTTTGCTCTGCACTACAGCCAGCAGCAGTTTGAATTTGGCCAGCACCACAACCACCAGCAATGAACCCACCGGCCTCTCCGAGCAGGTGGTCGATCAGCTAAGCGAGAACGATCTGTATCAGGCCAATAAACGGGCCTGGCAGTCCCTACAGAGTTCCTGGGGAAAACGTTCCAATGCTGGCGATGTCGTCGGAGGATTCGGTGCCGGCGGCGATGATATCTATATGACCGGACACTTTGTCCCACTGGTGGTTACCGACGGTACCAATACCATTGATTGGAAGACCTTTGAGCGCATGGCCAACCAGGGTCAACAACAGCAGGGGGATCAGGTGGCAGAGCAACCACAATCGGATGAGGAACCCGACGAGATTGGCGACGTTGAGGCGGCCAGTAACAATCTGCTGGATAAACGGGCCTGGAAGAACATGAACGTTGCCTGGGGTAAGCGTCGTCAGGCTCAGGGTTGGAACAAGTTCCGCGGTGCCTGGGGCAAACGTGAGCCCACCTGGAATAATCTAAAGGGCATGTGGGGTAAGCGTGATCAGTGGCAGAAGCTGCATGGCGGTTGGGGCAAACGTTCGCCCATGAATTAAGGATCATTTAATAACTCAAGGCAACTGCATACCAAATACTAAAAACAAAAGCAAATAAAACAGCAACAACAAAAACAAATACTAACCATACATACAATACAATACAAGTATATATACTTAAACCTATTACATACATATATACATACATAATTATATAGATCTATATCGACACATATATATATAATCGAATAAGTGTATATGTGTTTTCAATCGAGGAAGCTGCCAGCCAATAAAAATAATGAGAAGCAGCAGCAATAATAATAAAAAATAATAATAATAACAAAAACATCTTTAAAAGTCAATTCCGAAAATGTATGAAAGCGCTGAGAAAATTATCCATATATATGAATGTACTTATCTTATCTAATATATCTAAATATATTTACATCTGATTGTATATTCCCTAGCTCAAGACAGTATTATGCATAATCCAAAAATGTGTCTAGTAATCAACTCGATTCAAACTAGCTCTCTTAGCACTTAAACTATCACACACAAAAAAAAAAAACAAAACAAGAAAAACTACACAAAATAAAAAACCAAGGAAAATGACAAAAAAAAAAGAAGAAGAACATAGAGAAGAATAACTTAATTGGAAATGGAAAACTGTTAATGTGAAAATTCAACTGTTTAATTTTGAAACGTTAACCAAGTTAATGGAATTGTGCATATATATATACATATACATTTTTTTTTTTTTGAAATTATACATACATGTATACTAAATGGAAATTACATACTTACACATATGAGAATGCAAATACATATATTAAAAAGTGAAAAAATAAAGAAAAAAAAAAACCCCTCCCGAAAAAAAAACAACATCAGAATATGAATTATTAACTATTGGTTAGAACTTTGAGATATCTTTGGTTTTTTAGTTGCTAGAGATTGAAATTATGTTTTGGAACTGAAGAAAAATATGTAAGTATCCAAGTATTTAAAGGTAATTAAAGATATAGAAATGTATAGAAGGCTATACCTGTTCTTACCGGTTTTATCCAATGGTTTCAGAACTTGTTAGCAAAACAATTAGCAAACATTATTCCAAAACATTTAAGAAACTTTCTAAAACAGACTTTATGCCTTTCATATGTACATAATTAATTAGTTCGATTGCTATTTATTTATTGTTTAATACTTATGTGACCGTTGTGCTTGATTTTAATCTATTTGTTTAGATATATGTACATAGAATCTGTATCTTACTAATGCCGATTACTCATATAGAAGGATTATTAGAAGATGGACATCAAAAATTTTGTTCACTCTTCATTCAAATGCCTAAAAACAGTTTAAAAAAAAGTAAATTGACCGAAATTTAATTTTGAAACTCCAGAAAATTCTTAAAAACTCTCAAATTTGCGAATCTGTAACTTTGCAAAATTTTAACCGATTTTCGAAAGCGATTTTCCATTTAAATGCTATTAAATATAATTGAATTGAAATATAAATCACGCTAATTATAAAGTTATCTTTTCAAGCGAGGCAGAAAAAATACAAAAAATGAAAAACTAGTTTCAAACATAAAGCTCTAATTTAGTGAAATTTTGGAGTATTTGAAGAATTCATGTTTGTACTTTCATGCTAGAATAATTTCTTTCAATCTGCATTAAAATCTGGAGAACTACGTTTTTGTCTAATTGCCCAAAAAACTTTGTACACATCATGATTTTGTCAAATTTCTGCTATGAAATTGGGATATTTTTTGGAAATCGGTTAGAAATTGGCGAAAATACATTCTGAGGAAAATAGTTGGAATTACTTTGAATTAAAAGATTATCTTATGTTGTGAATTTGAAATTCTGCCAATTTTCACCGGATTTTCAAAATTCATATATTAGTTTTGTTATTAGTTTCTTTTTTCTTATTCTTAAAGTTTGCATTAAAAGCTTAAAAACATAAATTAGGGCTTCATAATTTTAATCAAAAATAGATTCAAAGTTAATTTTCTCTGTAAATCATTTTAGAGCAATTGTCAATCATATTCTAACTTTTAATTTCGAAAATGATTTTCTAATTTGCATCATGACCCCGAATTGTGCCCGAGCTAAATAAATAAAATAAGAGTTTAAAGTGCATTACACCTTAAGGCAAATTCCAATTATTTATGTTATTATTGTATGTAAATTAAATTGAAGCAATTTTCAGCTCATATTTGTATTATAAGTACCTAGATTAGGATTTATAGATAAAGAGATAAACAGATAGATGAGTTGGCATATAATAGATTTGGAATATCAGTCTCGCAAATCAACACAAATAATATTATATTAGAAATCATTAGCTAAAGTCGAAAGGAAAGTTGTGTAGCTTATCATCGCCAGGTGAAGGAACTTTAATTATAATAACAAAAAAGTGAAAAATTCACACATGATGATGTTCGAGAATGTTTTTTTTTTTTGTGTTTAAAACTTATTTGAATGTCAGTTAAAAATAAGTTGAAATTGTTAAAGACTTTTTGTAGATTTTGGCAAATTATTTTGAATATTTTTCATATTAAATCTTTTTTATGACAGAGTTACATTTCAATTTAAAAACAGAAAAAAAAGAAGAAATTTAAAAATTAAATTATTCACTTTCAATCTACATATGTATGTGCTCGACCTTCACTGAGGCAAGTCTTAAGTTTGTCTTTTTTTGGGGGTGTAATTTTTAACATTTATAGTTACTCCATGTTACGATGCGATAATTTCTACAATTAATTTCCTAGACTTGGGCGTGGATAATTTGAATAATCGCGCAAGAAATAACTTACACTGACAAAATGTATATTTCAATAAAACAAACTTCAGGTCGGCGACAGCAATTTGCTATGCCACTGATGAAATGCTTGAAATCAAATGAAGAAAGAACTCCTCAAGCTGGCGATACTAATTGCCCATGGAGTTGCCAATGCAGAGAGCCAGAGACATCATCGTCTCAATGCCAGCGAAGCGTCGACAACAATTTCAGGCCTAAATTGTCGTCAAAGTGCAATTTATCGCCAACAGAAATGATGACATCGTTTTTTGGGGTAAGCAATTTTGGGGCAAGTTTTATAAAAATCGGTGGCAATCTAAAACGAGACTTTAGTTGAAATGTTTGTGGCTGTGCAGAAACTACTTCCAGCAGTGAGTCTGTGGCTCTGTCTGACTCTGGTGATCGGCGAGGAGGCTGACGTTCAAATCACAATTCCTGGCCAGGAGTCATGGAAACCCATGAAGCCAAAGAAGCGTCAGGCTAATATTAAATTGGATTTAGCCGGTTCGGCAACGGCCAAGAGTTATGAGCCGCCACCAGAGTTTTATCGAGGGCCGGGATCAAGTAGTACCAGCAAATTGGATAACACGGCGGCAAGTTTCATTTCGAAACCTATTAGCTCATTGCCCAGTCCAGGTCTAGGAGTAGGAGGCGGAGTCAGTGGCAGCGGAGGAGCAGGAGTATCTCATTTGCCATTGCATGATGTGAACGAGAATCTCAGTGAAGCTTATGATAAATGGCGTCAGGGCAACGGTGGTGGCACTGGTGGACTGCAGGATAGGATAAGTGTGGGTAAGTGGAAAGTGGAGGGGTTTTAGTAACGTTTCAAGCACTTCTGATCGAACTTTGCCACTAGGTCACTATGGCAGCAAAAGTTATGCCTATGATTCTCATCCGTATCCCTATGAATATGGTGGTCCGGGACCAGGACCAGCACCAGGCTATGGCAGTGGATATGGCAGTTCAAGCTCTGAAGCTGGACTTCCTTATCATGTCTATAGACCACGTCCCGAGCATGGCAATTATGGACCCGGTGGAGACTATTCCTATGGCTATTCCTATCCCGTTGAACATCATGAGATTGTCTCGCACAAGGGCTCATCAGAATTATCACCAAAAGCTCTGCTGGCCAAGAGTTTTCTCATTCCGCTAGCAGGAGCCACTGTGTTGGGCATAGCAGCTGCCTTGATAAGTAATCCTCTGCTATTGCAGCTAGCCCCTGTTCCTGGTCTGGGTGTGGGTGTTGGGGTTGGTCCACCCATTGTGGGCAAACGGAAGAGAAGACGGCGTGCCCTAAGAGCCAATGGAAACGGCGCAATCTAATGAAATTTGTAGCAATCACAACCAAAAGTTGTCACGTAACTAGATTCCGTTTTTTTTTTTTTTTGTAGAATAAAATTTGGAAAAAAATAAATGAAAATATTTTTTTTAATTTACAACCTTTGCGATTTTGAATGAAATTAAAAGCAACTGAGTAAAATTCAAATTGAGCGCCCATTTTTCCGTTACTAACAATCGTATGTCAACACTTATAGCTATCGATAGTTATCGGCGCATCTAGCAAATAATCGATTTCTGATATTTGACAACACTGTGTGTGTTCTGCCCATCACTAAGCGGAAATAATCGTTGCCCAACACAGCACAATCGTTAGTCAACACTGCTTACGGTTTCCCGCATTTTTCTCATTAGCGTTTCCATGACATTGTAAATTGTAATAAAAATTCCAAAATTGAAAGTATGCATTACTCTAGGAACAATTGGTATGTATCGCAATGTACATTCAATAGACAATCGCCATAATTAGTTCTTTCAGTTCGCCGCTTTCTCGAAACCCTGTGGTGGAACATAGTCTCAACCTGCGCCTCCGCAATTCTCAGTCACGAACTTATCTCAAATGGTTTGCTCTTAACATATTAATCCTCTCAGTCCTAATCGTTGATTTAAGGGGGACATGCCAGTTGCAAAGATACTCGTATTATTATTTGACAAAATATCTAATCGCCATATTGTCGGGCACCAGCGCAGTGGCATGCATTGGAAAGTATCTATGGATTTGGTTTGCCAGCGGCCAGATGTTGGGCACTGAAGAGCAAAAGTCCCTGCTAGACGACATTAATGGTGAGTTGCTCAATCTTCATAGATATTCGAGTTAACACGTCTATAAATTTCACAGACAACTCCTTTAAGACCATAAGAAGTGCTCGGCCAACGAGAAAACCCCTTTGTTATGATGCGGGATTGGATATAAACGATGATACTCCCATTATTAATTGGCATTCATCTTTTGAGGACTCCTGCTGGGGTTCACAGTCCATGCGTCGCAGTCCTAGTCCCATGCGTACCCCTCAACAGGGTAACTCTTCATCCATGATACAGAATAATTCTCTGAATGCCAGCCAAATTAGCGACGAGTCTGCTTACATGTCACCTTATGCCGAAGTGCGTGGCGAAGATTTCCTCACAGATCCACGCCAATTGCCCGCTCTAATGAAGAAAGCCGAAAGGGAGCGCAGCCATGCTGAGGAAGCTGATGCCCTCGATATGCTAAGCAATACGGGTTCGGCGATTTCATTTTGGAACTATTGTAACAATGCTGCCTATATGCTAAAAACTACCATATATCAATTGGCACCAGCGCCAGTGTCCTCTACAGAGAATGCCCAAAAGTCGATAGAAGAGTTCGGTTCGTTTCAATTTAAGGACAGCAACTCGGAGGTCATAAAACGTATCTCAACGGACAAGCTGTCACAATATGTGGCCAACTTAAGATATGTAAGACTCCTGTGATCTTTATGTTTACTGATACGGATACTGACTTGTTTTGTTCTGTTCTATTTTAGTGGATATCGACCACCATATTGCAACGCCTGGTTTCGGAAATTAATTATCTAGACGATCTCTTCTGGCAACGTGGGATTAGTGATTTAAAAATTGGTTCTGTCGGTCTTGAGCGTTTGCGTAAAACAGCAGAAAATTTGCAATTTGTTCAGACCTGTGCCCCAATGTTGCCCATGCTATTGCCCTTCCTAGACACATTTAATAATCAAGAGTATTTGGTTCAGCGTATTAAGGAACTATCACAGGGATCTTGTATAGCAGATTATCGCTGGAACTCTGGCAATTCTCACAATGGCAAAGCTTGGGGTGAACATTTGCCCACCGATTCAGCTGTAAGTGAATTTTCATTTAAAACGAGTGAGATAGATAGATGTAAAACGAAACAGATAGCTAGATGGTCAAACCAAATTGACTATGCAGATGAGAAAAGTGTATGTAAAAGGAGTATTAAATCCATCAATGGATGGAAAAATGTCAACAATTAGAAAAACTACACAAAGTATTTAACAATTGTTAGCAAATATAATTAAGAAGAACATGTAATTTGCAGAGAAATCAACAATTTGAATCATTTTTCTTCGTTAGGATGATTTAACTATAGTTTTTAGTCTATATATATATATTATGTTGTATTTATTGTCATGTTGGAAATATCATTAAGATTCCGTATAGTTTATTAATTTCTATTTATTCTCTTTCAGATCCTTTTCCATATATTCTGTGTGTATTTGGATGGACAACTGATGCCATTGCCCCAGGGTGGCGGTCGTCCATTTTACTCACGCTATGTCCTTAAATGCGATGAGAAGCGTTCCACCAAAGAAATCGTTGCCGCCGTACACAATAGAGCCCATTGTGCCATACTTAGTACGAGTAATCATCTGAATCCCAAATTTAATTTCATAAGCGACAAGGAATTGCACAATTGTGTCTATGATAGAAACAATTTGTTCTATGTGATCATACAGTTTCTGATCTATATGCGACAGCACCAGGAATCCGCATTGGAGGGTGTAAATCTTGGCAAAACAGGCATTAATATAATGTGTGTTATTGAAGACTGAATTTTTTTTACATATATTTTTTTTTTTGTTGGACACGAGTAGTAATTGATAACACTTAGACGGCGCTAATATAATTTATTTCTTATATTAGTTTATACATTTGCTCGCGTTACGTTTGGACTCTACAGTCGTTTAAGGTGCACGGCTCTAAAGATAATTTTGCACATAAATATTAAGAAGACTTACACGCATCGATTATGTTAATATTAAATTATACATACTGTAATTATCGAGTTAATAGCCAAGTCAGTGGCTAATTGTAAATATGGGAGTATCCCGATTGTGGTGTGGTTTCTGCGGTCATCTTTACCCATAAACATGTACATCATCAACCCTCGCCATGGCCATCACCATAATTATCATCATCACAATCATCATCATCATGCTCAACATGAAATACCATCGTCAACGTCATCGGTATTCAACTGTCATGTGAACTTTTGACGGTGCAGCAGGCGTTGTCATTGCTGGCTTGCGGTAATTGCGGTCTGCGCTTTGCCAACAATTAACTTATGTCGAAGTCAGGAAGCAAGGAAGGAAGGCGGCCGATTGGAGCCGAGGATGAATGCAAGAGGTAAGACAACATGATGGGTATTGGGTGTGGGTATCGGCGTTATGTTGTTCCTGACTCTTCTTTGGCTACATATATGTATTCCCTTCATATGGGTAGGTCTTAATGGGGAATGGGATTGGGTAGAGGAATAGAAACACTATAACCTGTGACCAGGTGGTCGACTTTAATTGCTTTTTCATGATTTTCAATACTGCTTGTCTACTTGTTTTGCTGCTGCTGCTGCTGCTGGTCAATGGCCCAGCAGCGACTTGAACTGGTTGGGACTCGGACATGGTCACGGGCTTGTAGTACTCAAAGACTCCGATTGCGACTCATGTGCACCTCTTTGCACTTCCGAAAGTGACAAAATTAATGGCTTCCGCCAGCGTTGTCGACATTCTGCCAAGAAACGTTGAGAAAATGCTTCAAAAGGAGTGTAAACTGAAGGAGCAAAAGACGCGCACACACACATACATACAGACTCACACAAAACCCTTGACTCCTGCATATACTTAAAGCCAAAAAGGCGGGGGCAGTAGCAGTAGCAGTAAGCTGGTAACGGGATCGGCTCTGGGCAAGCCGCACGGCAATAGGGGCAGGAGCCGCATTACCATTTCTCTTGGCCATGCTCATTTCTGTTCTTGCCTTCTGCTTGCTTTGACGTTGAATCGGTTGGTTGGTTATTTTAATGCCGTCGTCCTTGCTGGCACCTCGAGTGAGTAATGTGCCCGGGTTGTCAACTTTACACTTTTATCCCTCGCATTATATTTGCTTTACCTACACACACACACACATATACAGGAACAGCAGCTCCTTCCACCGACAGACCATCCGTCCATCCTCCTCCTTCATACACATTCGTCTCTGTGGTGTGATATGTTTTCCTGATACTTTTTCTCAAGTTGTAAATTGGCTTAAAAATAATTTGTCAAAGCATTTCAGCGTAGATTGTTGGGCGGGGTGTCGGATGGAATGGAATGGGATGGGATGGGCAAATGCCTATCACCGAGTGTGGGTGATAGCAAAGGCGGTGGAGCTACTTGGAGTTGACTGTCGTGCGCCATTTTCTTGTCAAAATATTTGGACCCTCGACGTTGGCTGGCTGGCTGGTCTGGCGGCACATGAAGTCTGAAAATGCCTTTAAAGAAACGCATGTGCGCGTCTTCATATCCAATTAGAAAAGTTTTTCTTTCCACTGCTCCGTAATTGTGTTGATTAGTGCGGCTCGCTGGCTTGGCTTCAGCTCAGACTTGGTGCCATGTCCTCCTCCTGTATGTGAAACTGGAATTGTTATACGAGTAGAAGGAGAAGGAGGAGGAGGAGGATGATGAGAAGGCGGAGGCCAAGTTGTCCCCAGATGCTGACACTTTTTAAAGAAATGCGCATTAGATTCTTCGATTGACAATCGTCGACAACGAAGTCTTTCAATGATGGGCCGGTCGGGCCCATCTTTCCCATTTTTCCGTTCCTTTTCTTTACGGCTTACACAAATTTTCATCTAATGTCGTCTTTGAGAAAAGAGCTTTACTCTACTTTGCTCGAGTGGCATTGGAGGTGGAGAAGGCGGAGGAGGTGGAGGTGGAGGTTGAGTAGATGACAACGCCGAGCATGATTATTGTGTGGAGCTTGTGATTGATGGTATAGTGGAATGAATTTCAGTTTTCCGTTTTTTTTCTTCTCTCTTCTCCCTGTTTTCTTCCTCCATCAACTAACAATAAGAAAAACTTTGCAACTACACGATTTAGTTGTTTGAAACTTCATTCTCTATCCTTTGATAACAATATTAATAAGAATTCGTTAATAAAACATTAAGCTGTGCATAACTATTTTTCTTTTACCCATCATCATCTGATCCAAAAATATATTTATACTACAAAATTCTTTCTAAATCACAACAATCTCTTAATATTAAACTCAAACTTACTAATTGGGATAGTTATAAAAATGTATTTTTAAGTGGATAATACCAAAAATTAGCTTAGAATTATTAATGGTTTAGTAAAACCAACAAATTGATTGAATATTAATTCTTAAAAATTCCAAAACTATTTTCAGCCAAACTCCTGAGATTAGAGATTCATTTATTATCAAATTTCTTGTCTTTCTGAAATTCAGATTCAAACAGATATTTTTGACAGCTATTCCACTGTATTTTCAGTGTATTAAAAGTGTTTAAATTTAAAAATATATACATATACACAAATTGCGTTTAATTTCAAAATTCTGTTGATACTTTTTTTTTTATGTATTATCCAGGTTAATTTGCAAGGAGCACAACAACGTTTTAATTGTCCAACAAAATAAGATCATACAAAGAATTACAAGATATTTTTATTAAATAACTATATAAAATGCATTTTCAGCTATAATTTTGGCCAAAATCTATTTGATTTAACTTAAGTGTATAGTTTATTTTTTCAAAAAATTCTGAAATGGGTTAAATAAATTATTATTCAAGTGTCTGCAATAATACAAAAAGTAAACATTAAAGTTACATAAAGATCATTTTTTCTCCTAATCTGCCTAAAGTTATTTATATATATCAAAATGAGCAAAACGAAGCATCTTCAACCATATAAACAATATAGTACTACTCCTGATTAGCATAAATACGATTCATATAGCCATGCCAATCCGTTGCTTGGTCTGTCAGTCCGTCCGCCCACCAGTCTGTCAAGTTCGCCTGGATGAGCGCAATCTCTTACAGAAATTTCTATACAAATTCAGTCAAATCGGCTTTCTATATTTATAGCTTTCAATATAACAATCCTTACAAAAAATACTTTCTTTGGTTGGTTAAATTTGTTTGTGCTTCTTATACAATTAAAAGGATATACTTACATAATTAAATTTTAAATTTAATTAAAATCGAATAACTATATCATATAATAGCTGTAAAAATTGAATTTGTTGTAGGCTGCATTACTCTGCCTTTAGTTCGCAGATTATATATACATATTTATATATCTGTACCTATGTACATATATATATGTAGGTATATATATATATTTCTTGGCAACTCGCACACCGCCTAGTTACCAACTAAACATCTCTGCTTACCTGGGCCATCTCATTCTCATACTTGTGCTCTTCGTTTTGTCCCACTGTTGAGTAAATATTTATATACAATAAGCTTGCCTCTAGCTCTTACTTTTCGGCTTTTCTTTTTTTTTACCTATACCCAATAAGTGTGTGTGTGTGTGTATATGTACACAAAATATTGATATAGTATGTTTTTTCCCCTCTATCATCTGAATTGCGGGTGAATGGGGGTGGTGTGGGTAGGAGGGGTGAGGTGGGCTTCACATTAATGAAAAAAATATTTTCGTCCATTATGCGCCAATATGGTCAGTTCAGCCATATTTCGGTTTATTTAATTTTGCGCAAATAAAACGGAAGTGGCGTTTTTATTTTCGTCGTCCTTTTCTTTCGTTTCTCCCGCTTTTGGTCTCTTTGTTGTTGTTGTTGTTGTTGGTGTTGGTGTCTCTGGTCTAGCTGCTGGCTAACATCATCTTTCTCCTCCTTCTGCTGCTGCTGTCCCATTCTTCGAGTGGCATCTATTCGTGCGCTACATAAAATTCTGATGCTGATGCTGATGCTCCGATGTCGAGGCCAAACAAACTTGCGACAATGTTCAATGCCTGGAATGCTGGGCAAATACAAATACGGCGAGTTGTTTTTTTTTTTTTGTTTTTTCTGTTTTTTTTTTTTTTTGGCGCATATTTTAAACAAGCAATTTGTGTGTAGTTTAAAGCGTCGCCACCAAAATGCCACCCACAAATGCTTCAAATGGCGGCGGGAGGGAACTTCCGCTCTTTACTCTCCAATCGGCGTCAGTTGTGAGCTTTCCCAGGCGCGTACTAGTACAAAAATGGAAATGGCTGTCGTTTCCTTTGATGCTATGTTCTAGCTCCAACTCCAGTTACCCCGCCCCCCCCCAACCATACCAAACTCCTTTCTTTTTCTTTCTTTTTTGCTAATGGTGGGGAAATGAGTTTTTATGCCAACTATTTGGCAGCTGGATTGAATGGATGCTATGCTGCAGTTTAGTAGTTTAAAGCATATGTGGACATCGGAATGATAGCAGCTGAAGTAGCTTCCATCTGGTCCCCAAACTCGAGTATGTATGAATCTCGGCTATTGAAATAATAATTAGTAGTAGTTCTCAATAGTGCCCCATCGAGGGTCATTTGGGATATATGTATGTATGTAGGTATGGGTATTGCTGCAGTGTTTGCTTGAATGACGACTGCTGCAATGCAACCGCTGGCCAATGCCACTTCACTTTGTCCTCTGATTGTGTGTGCGTGTGTGTCACCTGAGCTCGCTCCCTCCGTTCCTTCCTTTCACTGATTCATCCACCATACTGATAACTTACGCAACTAATCTGTGCATCTGCATGTACATACATACATATATATGGGAACAAGAAGTGCTCTGAGTACGGGGGCATTTGCATTTAATCGGATTTGCTTATGGTCCGGTTCGGTCGTGGTCCGTTCTGTCCCAGATTACAGGTTGTACTTCTGATTCCAAAACCCAACCATACAAACATACATAAGATGAACAAAACAAAAAAAAAAAAACACATCCATTTGTTATGTAATTTTGTGTGTGAGGCTAGAGAGAGAAGGGGGGTGGGTGGTAAAGTAGCAGTCGAGAGTAGAGTGACCACCACGACCAGCAACAGAACCAAAACCAGGACTGGTAAGCAAGTGGCGTCATGACAAATTAACATGGCTGCCAGTTCTAGTTCGGACTCCATCTTGATGCTCCTTTCTTTTTTTTTTTTTTTGTGTTGATGCTTTTGTTGCTATGACAGCTGCTGCTGCTGCTGCTACTCAATGAATACCCTTAATAATACCGTAATTTCAAAACGAAAGACGAATAAAATGAAAACGTATCAGCACTTGAGTAAAGCTCAAGAATACCAACAATTAGGAAAATTGCACTCTTGAAGATGTCCCATTCTATCATAGCTTAGTATTAATTGATAACATACATTTTTATGATTCAAGAACTTAAACAATTTTGTAATTCGTAATGGAATTTGTCAACTATAACTAGAAATTTAACTTACAATTGAAAAATAACATAGCTAATACTAAAAGATGTTTGGAAATAAATGATAAACTATTTATATTTAGTTCAAGGTGATATATACACCTGAGAGATATTTTCTTTTAAAACTTTTAACATGTTTCACTCAAGAAGTTTTTTTTCAAAACGGTAGCCGAAATTGCTTAAAAATGAATGAACTTATTGCCTTTTAAGTTTGTTAATTGTTAATCCTTTGCACCAAAGAGGTCTGGCCAAATCTATGTCGATTTTGAATGGGATTTCATCATATAGCTAGCTGAATTTTTGTACCGATTCTAAGATATAGCCATATAAAAAAGAGTTTCACACTTATCTCTGCATTTAAAATATAAGAAATCATGGTAATTGATATGCATTTCGATTATTTGACATGCTTTTTCCATATTTTCATAGGAAAATCAATATGTAGACTATATTTTATGGATATTTGGATGATATGACTTTCATAATTCCCAAATTTGCTTTGGCTTTGATAGAGATAAAATAAGCTTTTTAAAATAAAATTGGAAAACCTAATAAGTTTTTTTCTTTTTTTTTCTAACCTTTTTCATTTCAACGACGTTTTAGAGCACTACTGATCAGTGCCAAAGCCCGTTGGGATCCAGTTTTCCAGCTTGTATTTTCGCTAACTTCTATCCAAATTCAAAAGCATTCTTTAATTTAATCCCAATTTAGAATATTTTAAAATGATATTAAGCATTTGGATATTTGGAAAAATTTATTTCGACAGAATTTTAAAATACATGAATTTTTGAAATACTCAAATATTTGACTAAATTAGAATTACAGATTAATTTAAGAGTTTTTTTTGAAATATTTTGCTGTTTTTTGGCGATTTTGATCCTCGCTTGTAAAGATGTCTTGATTATAAACGTATTATATATTTCAATTCACAAATTTATAAGCATTAAATTGAGATATGACTTTTAAAAATCGGTTAAAATTTAACAAAGTTACAGATTCGCAAAATAAAGAGTTTTTTAAAATTCGATAAATTTTAAATGACTTGTGCATTGATGAGAACAAATTTATTTATTTCACTATTTTTACTTGTTATTTTATTTCGATAACAAGAAACTAAGTTAAATATTTCACCAAAAATTGGAATAGCATAATCTTTGCTTAAATTTGGTAATAATAATATGGTATATAAATTAATTAAATTATTTTCAAGGGTATCAAATAGTCGTTAGAATGGATTGTTGGGTTTTTGTTCTGTTCTTCTTACTATTGCGCGTAGGTAACGAACCGGAAATGTTCTTAGCATTTCCGCTTTATATCAAATATAAAAAATGACTGCTTTTAGACGTATTTGACAAAAGTTGTATGTCACTTACACACACACACACACACTCGCCCACACACACATATACACATGCTGCTTTCGCCCAGTTTCATCTTCAGCATACATATAGAGACATATAATTGCATAAATCAAACTCAAACATGCAACATGAAAAATCGCATTAATTTATCTGCTCACTGTTCATGTAGCCAATGCCTACGTACGTATATACATACGTATTTATGTATGTATGTGTGTGTGTGTGTGTGGAATATGTGTATTTGGAACACATCCTCCTTCCCCCCACACTTCTTCTTTTGCTACTCACTCCATATTCCACTGAGAAGGCGCTGTGTAACATATCCGCTTATGTCAATTTTTTTTACTACTTGGGAGCGGCAACGAAGCGGCGGCATCATCATCAACGCCGCTGTTACTGCTCCTGTTCCTTCTTCAACCCATCATCCTCCAACGGCTGCTCTACTGTTCCGGGTGCTCCTGCTTCTGCTTCTGCCGCTTCAGCTCGTCACTTCAGCCAGTTGTCACTGTCAGTTTTGGCTTCCAATGTTTGTCATTGTGTGGATGTGGATGTGGATGATGTTGGTTGCTCTATCGCTTGGTTTGTTTGTTTAAATGCTACATTTACTTTATGGATTGTTGCTATATTTTTTCTTCAACTTGCTACCCAAAAAGCATAGCGTATAAATTTCACGTCAATTTCTATACACACACAAACACACACAGCAGAAAAAACACACAGATCCGCACCCACTCGAAGAGGAGATGAGGCAAATGTGGGAGTGAGTAAAGCTCAGCTGGGTGAGCCCTTGACTGATTGTGGTCCTTCACAACTTGCTCTGTTTTAATAACTTGCCCACATACACAAACACACACAAACACACACACACACCAGCACACACGCACCCACTCGAAGGACTCATCCGCTAATAACCTGACATTCTTTTTTCTTTTTTTTTTTTGCCTCTCTCTCCTTATGTCTTTTTTTTTTTGTACACTTTAAATGTTCTCCTCTTCACGCTACATAGTTTAAAATTCTTTATAATTGGATTTGGCCATCTGAAGCTGCTGAACCCAAACCCTGAGATCATGCCACATTTTTTATGGCCAAATGCCGGACCTACATACACACATATGTGTGAGAGAGAGAGTGTGCTGGGATTGAAAGTGATGGGTAGAAGGAGAGGTGGAGGTGGAGGTGGGGGTTTGGGATTGGTGTATATATGAGTAGCTGGGCGGCATGTCAAAAAGGATTTTACAGTTGACGCGTACAAACCAAAGCTGTTCTCACACCAAGGAGCCCAACAACTCCTGGCATACTCAATGGTTTGTCTGGTCCTTTTTGGTTGGGTCGCCAGTCGGCCAGACGCGCTCCTACAGCGTATAGGCCCGTAACCCTTTTACACACACACACACACATACAAACACACATGTGTGTGAATGTGATGATATGTTTCATTTCACACGGCAACGTTCGGCAATCCTTTCGACCGCACACAGACAGACGAGACTGACAGACAAAGAGGCCGACAGATACAACCAGGGAGAAAGAGAGAGAGAGAGAGAGACGGCATGCCTATACTCCGCCAAAGGGGGCCCACAGGAGCCGAGATTTATGTTTTCTTGTAAACAAAATAACGGACATGCTTGAGGCTTGACTAGGCCAGCGGAAGGAGTAAAGTAAAGTGCCGTAGACGTAGACAACGACGGTGAATTCGTTGAGTCGTTGTGCGAGGGGTCCAAGACACAGAGCATAGCAGAGCAGAGCAGAACCTTGGGGCCATCAACTGACAACGGGATTAGGCTCATGTAAACCTGCGTGTTCGATTTGTTTCCTTCTATCTAAGAGTATCCGTCTCCCTCTCTCTCTCTCTCTCTCGCTCTCTCTCTCTCTATCTCTCTCTCTCTCTTACTCTAACTTCCATCACCCAAAAAACTTTGCTTCCATCTTTCCTACTCCTTTTGTGCGGTTGCAAATGTTTTGTGGCTGAGCCAAGCGTAAAAATTAATTATTCAAAGGCATTTCGAAAGGACTGCGTGCAGCAGCAACATCAGCATTTGACTGAGATATTTTCCCATTCATTCCATTTTTGCCATTGTAAAGTGAGTTGTCCTTAACGGGCTTTAATAGGTTTAGGGTTCATAAGCATCCAGAGGAAAGCAAAAAAAAATAGACGAAAAACATTCCGCATAAGGCAGATAATTCCATAGATGGATCGTACTATTGACCACTTGGATTCCATTAACAAAAGATAGTGGATAACTTTCTCCCGAATTTAGATAATAAACTATTAAAGTCCAATCTGAAGCAATTAAATTGCTACTGAAAATGGAATAAATATAATAGCGATTGTCATTATGAAAGAAAAAGTAACTTGGAAAAGTAAAAAGAAGTTGAAAATCAAGGAAATTAAAGTCAAAACTTCGTAAACTATGTTTGATTACAAAAATCGAAGACGTATTAATCATATTAATAACCGATTTATAAAAACTATATATTGAAAGTATATTTTATTTTGTTTTTTGAGCATTTTGTGTGATTTCTTTTGGAATGTTTGGTCTAAGCAGGTGACATTTAAGTTAGTTTCAACGACTAAGATATAATTTCAATCTTCTCAAATAACAATGTTCAGTACAGTTCAATCTGTCTTTGTAAACATATATTGTAGAACGACAGAAAATTATGTCCCCTTAAGTTTAAATCCTTTGTTTTCCTAAAAACTCATTTCGCCGTAAGTAGTTTATATTTAATTCTAACTTTTATTTATGAATGCCTGTATCTTCAAGTCGATCATTTAGTGACTGCGATTAGGGTTTTAACGATCTTTTCACAAATTCCTGCATAACTTTACAATATAACAAAAGAAATTCTATGAGTGACAACTAAACTTATAATATTTAAACAATTTCATTATTATATGTTAGTTATTTAGTTTTTGTGTAAAGATTTTGGCATTTACTATAAATTAGACATTGCTGGTTAGAAATTTTAAAGAATATTATGAATAATATTGAAAGCGATTTTTAGTTGCCGTCTCCCAGTTGGAATTTCCTTTTCAATGAGGACATTTACATTGCCGTTTAAAAAGTTAAATTCTTTGCATACTTTTAGGCTTTATAGTAATCCTGAAACTGGACTTAAACTAAATTATGAAATTAAAATTTAAAAAAAGGCTAAAATAAATACTGATTAAGATTTTGGTCATGTATTCTAAATAAGAATTTCTAGCTTTCTAAATTAATTAAAAATTTTCTTTCTGCAGTATGAAATCTTTAAATAATTGAATTTAAATGTTGAAAATTTGCATTATTAGTTTCCCTATTTAATTAACCAATAGCTGCATTTGTATCGCATTACCTCAATTAGGTCTAGACAACGTTCCGTTCTCCATTTTTGGGCATCAGCATATTTTTCTGCTGATGCCACACACGTGTCCGGTACCTTTGGTAGAATTCAGCCAGAGGCTTCCATAGGTTGCCATCGTGACTGCCTTCTTCTTACTCGCCTTGCCTGTCACATGCAAATATCCTAATTTGCATATATTTAGCAAAAGAGCGCAAAAAAAGGCAAAAAAATATAAATAAAAAGAGAGAGTGGGAGAGAGTGGAAGAGAGAGAGTGAGAGAGTGAGAGAGAGGGAGAGCAACAGATTCCATTTAGCCATCAGCAGAGTAGAGATTTTCGTAGAAAGTATGAAATCTGAACGCATTAGGCAAAGCAAAGCATAGAACGAGAAAAAGGAACCGCGACGCAAGTTTCAGACGTAACGGGCAGGTCATTCATACGTTCCTTACGTTGCGCCACAGGTGGAATGTGGCAAATGAGACGATGGCATGGAGGGAAACTTGAAAGAAAGCATAAAAACCAAATTGCCCAGCGGAAATTACGCACAACGGGAGCCACGATTCGAGGTTTGCCTTGCCTTGCCTCATCATCCTCTCAATGTCGCTATGGGGTCGTCGGCGGTTTCAGTTACCATTAAGTTGGCTAATTGAGCAAATCCTCAAAACGGCTTCGATTGTGCCTTTTATTATGTCCCACACCCCCAGCCACCTCACCCCAGCACACTACTCGTAATTATTATAAATCAATTGCTAGGAGGCAATTTGTATTTGCTTTTGAATTCCGACCAGCAAGTTGAGTTTCCTTTGGAGTTGCGTGACATTTGGCAAATCCTTGAGGCAATTTTTCATAGCCACAACGCTTTCCTCTCCCTCTCACTCTCCCTTCCTCTCTTTCACTGTTCACCTGAACTTTCAACAGTTCGTGCCTTTTCCCAGCTCTTTCTGTTTGCCTTTTTACTGTTGCCATTGGTTCCTCCCTCCCCCCATCCTTTCATACTTCCTTCCTTTCTTCATCGCTCATCCATCTCTTGGTTTGCTTTCAATCTGCGTGGCGTTGCGCTTTTCGTTTTCAATTTCTTTTGGAATTTATTTCTGGGAAAGGCATAACCCATGCCTCTCGGTGTCTGTGAATAAAAAAAAAAAGAAGAAAAATATGGTTTATATTTATATACAAATTCACTTATATACATACATATCTATATTTTAGATACAGTAGCGAACATAAATTTAGTATACTACGTTTTTGTTTTCATTTTTTGACACTTTCAAAGTTAAACAAACCAAAAATTTCAATTTAATTGATATTAATTGTGATTAGTTTTGAGTAATACATACCACTTGGGAATAATTTTGAATTTTTAATCATGTTTTTCTTTTGGTGAAATTTTATTAATTTTGCTAGAGTTTTGATATCGATTGAGTACATTTTTTCTATGACTAACATTGTTAATCTAAATGCTTGGCCACGATTATATTTATATATGTGTTTTTATGTGTTTATATTTGATGCGTTTGCTGCTGGCGGGATTCAGTTTGCCCAGTGGAACTTCTTGCAAATATTATTGTATATATGTTGGTATTTTCTTTTCTTTTTTTTTTTTGCTTGCTTATTTTTTTACACTCCAGGTTCTGTTTGCCTCTGATCCGATTTATGCTGTACACACGTTCCCTATATGCCAGTAGAAGACTTTGATTTGTGCGGGGGGGAATTTGGTCCCAATGAAAAACAAACAATAATATTGAAACTGAGATGTATAATTGATTGATTTACCAATTAAATACAATTTTTTTTAGTGGCTTAATTGGCCAACTTTAGTTCAATTTTGATTTAAATACTCATTCCCTCAATGCGGTCCTGTCCTGTATACATACGTATGTGTATGTATGTGTATGTATGTTTGTTGGTACGAGTATGTCTGTATATCGATGTCATGGCATTGTGTTTGCCCCGTGGCGGCTGTGGCAAATGGCCCCGTAAAACGTTTAATAAAATATGATTCCAATTGATTCGAAAGTCGTATTTAAATAGAAATGTATGCCATATATGTTTTACTTGTACTTATGGATGTATGTATGTAATATTTATGTATGTGTATGTGTATGCTTGTATAGGATATAATACCCTGTCTTGCCAGACTTTGAATCGGATTTCGATTCTGAATCTGGTTCTGGACGCCAATCAATAAAGCAAAAAACAAAATGCCAGCAGCATTGCTTACTCACTAAGTCAGTCAGTCAGTCATTCCTTCGTCTCTTTGGTCCGTCACTCTGTCTTTATGTTTGCCTCTGGAGGCCTTCGGTCCGCCTTGGCTTTTTGTGGGTCGCACGGTTATCCGCTTAGATCACTCAACTAAAAAACTCAATTTGCATATTAATATTATTTGGGTTTTTGGCCGTTTGGCTCTCCAGCTTCGGTTCCTTCGCCTGCTGCCTGCCACTTGGATCCTTTTATCATACAAATAAAAAAAAAAAAAACAAGAAAAAGTAAAAGAAACAGCAACAACAACTGGTGAATCAACAGTAGTGAATTGAATTTGTTGTGCTTCAACGCCTTTTTGGTCGCTCTTTGATATGCTCATGTCCGGACACACACACACAAACACAAACACTCGTACACATTGGTGTGGGATTTGTTCCCAGGTGCATACTTTGAGGCGTTGCTTGAGAAAATTCTGTTCAACATTAAACCTCACATGATCTGCCTCCCTCCTCCCATCCTCTGTGTGTGTGTATGTGTGTGTGTGTAAATGTCGGTTTGGATCTGGCCTTTATTGCTCCTTGTTTTCCCCTTTGTCTTGTCCCTTACCTGTATAAAACAAAAGCAACAGCAACGATTGGCAGCAGTTGTCTGGGCACTGAACGAGCTTTTTATACTTTATTGGAATTATGTCAGTGTTATTTTGGCATAATCATAAAAATGATTGTTTGGCATGGGTTTTATGTACCTTATATACATACATATTTTACGTTAGATATATGATTTGTACTAAAGGTATTTCGTTTAGGTACTACAACATCGAAATTAAAAGACATTGCCATAATTAACTAAGGGACATTTTGAACTAATGAGATCTATTAAGAAAGAGACTCACACCCGTTGGATATTTTCTCTTTAAAAACTTCTTAGAACTTTATTAACCAGATATGTTCTGCTTTTATACTTTGTTGACTCTAATAAATTCTGAAATCAAAACTCTTGAGAAGCACAAGTTAGGTAACGGTTTTGGCTAGCCATCGTTGGGGCTATATAATTTGGTAATTGAAATTGTATAATATCATTTAAAATCAATTGGTTTCTTGTGCTGTTGCTGCGAGGTCACAAAATGTTGTTGAAACAGCAACAATTGCGTAATTGGTATTTAAAAATCGCTGACAGTTTAATTGTAAACGATATTCAATATCCTCCAAAAAGGCGATTGTCATTTTATGTTTCGATTGAATTTGCTTTACATCCTTTTCTCATTCCCGTTAGGCTTTATGATTTCAATGTGTTGTCTGTGTGTTCAAGTGGCGTGTGTCATTTCAATTGAACATTGCTGGTTTGATTTTTATTGATTTTGAGCATTTAAGTAAATCACATCGTTTTCTCTGTGTGTGCGTGTGTGTGTGTTTCTGCATGAATAATGCATTAGAGAAAATTTAAATGAAAATATTTATTAAACATTTTCCTTTAACTAATTGGTAACCATTAATTTTTCAACAACAACTTGATGGCAATTAGTCGTCCATAATCTTCTGTATAAATACAGCTTTATTTGGCTCAAGTGGCTGCAGTTTATCATCAGCTTACCATACAACAAATTCGTATCCATTCGAATGGCCATGAGCAATCGCAATTGCTATCGCTATCGTCCGCGCCTTGGTAACGGACAAATGGCACCGATGCCATGGCCTGTGGCCTTATACCGTTATCTAAATCATATTTCATGGCCGCTGGAGGACGGTGTCAGTCGACGATACATTTATATCGAATGGTTTCTCATTTTTTTCGGATTTCTTGTATTTTGCGAACACAATGAAGTTGATTTTCATTATCTAATTGCCAATCGACATGATCTAGATAAAATGTTAACGGGCATGCCAACCTATTTGATACTCGTTGAGATGCAAATACGTTGCTTTCAATTGGCCCTGCAAAAGAATCGCTTTAAATTGCTTTTAAAAAGATTTTATCGTGAGATTTATATTACCCAGGAATCGGAACCCATACTCTATGCACGCATACAAAGACAAATGTTGGGCACACGTCTCAATTCGATAGTCTATCTAATGGCTCTATTCAATTTCCTTGTGATACCCATACAAAATGTCATATATCATCGTCGCGAAATGCTCTATAAGCAGGTATATCCGTTCGATAATACACAATTGCGTTACTATATACCATTGATATGCCTAAATTTTTGGGTTGGTGTCATTATCACATCGATGCTATTCGGTGAGCTAAATATTCTGGGTGAACTGATGATGCATTTGAATGCCCGTTATATACAGTTGGGTCAAGATTTACGAAAGGTAGCCCAACATTTGCTTAACGAAAATAATGTCGACGATATGGCTTACAGTTATCGACAGGCTTTTACCCGTATCCTGCGTCGTAATGTGTCCTTAAATCAATTTGGTGCCCAAGTGGAGAAGCAATTCAGTTTTCGCATTTTTGTGATGTTCGCCTTTAGTGCCGCTCTGCTCTGTGCCATGAGTTTTAAGGCCTACACGGTAAGCTGCAGTCTGTGAGTTAACTTTGATGAAATTATTGTAAAAGCGAAGTGGAAAATGAAATCTCTATACCTTACAGAACCCATCGGGCAATATTGCCTATGTGGTGTGGTTTATGGCCAAGTTTCTGGAACTTGTGGCTTTTGGGATGCTAGGATCGATTCTCTATAAAACGGTGCGAATTCTCAAATCAATAAGCCTGATAATATAAATTTCATCCAATACCCCAAAATTAGACTGATGAACTGGGACTTATGTATTATCTCTGCGATTGGGAACTGATTGTCCATCAATCGCATAATGCTGGGGAAAATGTTCAGTTAATGAAGCTCCTAACTATGGCCATTGAAGTGAATTCAAGACCATTTTTTCTAACTGGCCTAAAATATTTTCGCGTCACTTTGGCAGCTGTAATTAAGGTTTGTCGGCATTGAAATTTGTTTATTGATTTCAATTTCGGTTTCTAATAATGTATAAGAAAATGATTTTCAGATACTTCAAGGCGCCTTCTCCTATTTTACTTTCCTGACATCAATGCGGTGAGCTGAGCTGAACTGACCAGAGCTGAGCTGAGATAATAATAGATTATTATTGTGCATATTGCGGTTATTCAGAGTGCACTATTAATGCATGAACAAATATCAAAATTATTTGAAAATAAGTCAAATTTCATAGCCATTATTTGTGGCTTTGCCCTTATTGGGCAAATGTGCGTATACACTCACAGTTATGTTCGCAAAAATATATAGACTTGATGTGGCTAGAAATCAATTTAATGAAGTTATAAATTTAAGATTTATAATTGAGGTTGATGGTCAATTTGAAAAGGCTTTTGATTGAATGATAGCATTAAAAAAAAGGCAAGCTGACTTATTCGACTATGACTTGTAGAATTTTTGTCTTATTGTTAGTTAATATCAACTACTTACAGTTAGGAAAGTTTTTCCAAATGATTTTTTAACCTTATTCTGCAATATTTGCATTCAATTATTACTAGTCAAATATGGAGTTAAGATGCTGTACAACTGAGCGTTTCTATTCTTATGAACATAACTGTTAGTAGATACATGCATGGACGAAAATGTTCATAATCAGAATTTAATTTATTTCTCGTTGGCTAACTAATATATTGGCATTATATAAATGACAAATATTATATTTCTATATTATTTAAATGAAAATTTTCTCAAGTACATTATAAAGATGCATATTTTAACATTATAAGTTTGCCAGATCTTTTTATTGAAACATATTTCACGTACATTTTTTGTTTAGTTTCTCAAATATCAAACGTATTTGCCTAACTAAAGCAATTATTTTGAGTATATTCACATATGTATATGAATTGTAAGTGAAACTGTTGGACTTGACAATGCCAAATAATTCTCGATTAAGGTGTTTTGAGGTGACAATGACAAGGGACTCTGCCTTTTCAAAGTATGTATCAAGTCTCAAAGATAATAGTGGGTGATGCCAACTTCACGTAGCAAGAACAGAAACATGCAGCAACAACATACACACACACACACATATGTATAACTGTGATTTATGCCAAGGGGAGTAGTCATCAGAGATACTCTGTTTTCAGTTCTCCTTATCCTGAGTATGGAATCCTGAATGCAATCCACTCGCTGCACGCCTTTTAAGCAGCACATTTAAATTGAATGAAATTTGTTGCTTGCGTTGACAGCTGCAATCCAAAGACGTTACGATGCATCGACAACGATATCGATATTCATATATGTAGATATACATCCATATATGTATATCTGTATATAGCCATAACTGCCAGCCATGACAGAGTGGCAGCAATTGACGGCATGAAAATGTAGGACTTGGAGGAGGTTAGGTGGAAATGGAGGTGGGCAGCTATCATGACATGAAGAAGTACGAGTAGATGTAGATGGAATATATATACTCTTGTACTTATTCTGGCACAATGCAATTTCTATATATATATGTATATGTATGTGCACTCCAACCAACACACACATCTACACATACATGCACAAGTATTACATATACATAAATCGGCAAAATGTCGTTACAAATATTTTATAACAGAAAATCCGTTATTTATACGCACATTGTATTCACTGCGGGGTGGCAAATGATGGGACGTAAAGGAATCGGTGAGGGGAGAGAAAAATGTTGAAAGAAAATAAAGCTGAGGATGCAATGGCAGCAGCTTCAGCTTCAGTCGGCACTTGGCAAATATGAATGAATGTTGTTTGCATGTCGATTGTCTGTCGCTTGTCCTGTGGTCCTGCTGCTGCTGTTGCTGCCACTCCATTTCGCTTCGTTTCCACAGATGCTCCCCCCGCCCCCCCATCCTCTCTCAATTCTTGCCATTTCTGCCACCAACTGATTGAAGCAGCGACAAAATGCAAAATCCTTATGAATTGGCTACAATTTTATTTATTATTACCCGTTCTATTTGCTGCCTTGCACTTGGTATACCATTTTCTCGTATTTCTATAGCGCGTTCCATCAACCAATGCAATGCCACCCCCAATCACATTCCCCGCCCCCCTTCTTTGGGTGCCTTCCTTTTGCTGTCGTCGTATACAAAAGTGACTTGTTTTGAGCCACACAAAATGACGTTCCCAAGGCAATTCCATTATGATGGCTCGCAAAACCGTTGGCAAATTGCAAAGGCGCAATTGATATTGGCTCTGTGCATTGTATAAACAAAGTGCCAATATCGTCAACAGTAAAATCGAGAGCAATAGCATCTCCCCAATGAACGAAAACGGCAACAACAACATTATAGGACGAAAGACATCGCGACGTGGAAAGTTTTTGGTCAAAGGCAAAGTCAGGTAACTGATGACAAATAGTAAATGAAAAACTTTTAAAGCAATTTAAAACTAATAATTGGCCACAGACCTACCTAAATTGCTTTCACTTGGTGAATTTCCCACAAAATGACCATCAACACATTCCCTTTGCGCCCTCCTCATTGACAAGATATCCCCATTAATATATTCAATTTGTTAACAAATTGATAATGGTATAATGCCCACATGGAATGCACAATTTTTTGCCAAACTATGTTCAAGTTAAAAGTAAAAACAATTAAATGCCATTTACTTGTAAACAAGTTAAAGTTTGAAATGAAATTAACAATTAGTCAAAGAAAATGTATCTACATACAAGTAAATGACAATAATTTACATGGAATTCATCATCATCTTAAATACATGTCGTATGTGTAATATTTGCTTCTAATTGCCTATTATAAATTGAAATTAGTTTTCGCTTTCGTTGTCTTTTGATTTGTTTGCCTCATAACCACAAATATTTCAATTTCCAAAGCAATTAGAAAGAAATGTTTTTAAAATATGAACACGGCAACATTTATTAGTTACCTTCCACTGTAGATAAAAGTCTTATGATCACTTTGATTGCGAATTGAGAACGAAAAAGAAATTCTAGAAAGAAAGTCAGACTTTTGGCTAAGCACTCATGGCAAGCAATGTCATTTATTTGATATCAAAATTGAAAAGTGTTTTGCAAAGTGGCCAAAACCATTTGACCAGCCGGGCTCCGCTTTAACCAAAAAGAAGGTGGATAACAAAAAAACAAGAAATGGAAGCCATCTTTCTTTATTGGCTAAGGTTTCAAATACTGATCCGATTGCATTACATTGCTGTCGGATTATTTGCCATATCTAGTTTGCTCTTGGTTGGGATTTTGGATTATGGCTATAAATTAAATGGATGGGATCTGCTCCATTGGCGTCAGCAGATAGTTCAAATAGAGATCAGTCCCATGAGTCTAATGCTCTTCATTGGTGGAGTTAAACTGGCCGCCATTCTAATGTTAACTTTATGGAATTATCTACGATATAAGGCTCATAATCCACCGCAAGAGCCGCAACTATCGGTACAGTTTGTGAAGGAGCGTTATTGTCGCTATATTGTCATGCGAGTAATGGCTGTCATTGATGATCTAATGGTATTAACGGATAGCTGTCAGTATCATCTGCAACATTCTATGCTGTTGAAGGGCATCGAGCTCTTTCGCTGGGATGCACGCAAACTTTTCGAGCTAACTGAACTGCAATTGTGTTTGCCCATACATCAAGTGTATCCGGTGGATGCGCAACGTGAGCGAGAACTGATCCATGGTGGCTATGACGACGGTTTGTCAGACCTAACGGAATTGAACATTTTCAATATGCTCTACGATGGGGATCCATGAGAATGAAATGTAATGACAATAAAGTGCAGAAAACAAACAAAAAACAAAAAAAAAAAAAAACTATATACATACATTCATTAATGTGAATGTAAAGTGTAAAGTTACATGAAAGAAAGAAAAAGGTAAATGTAATATGTGACATTGTCTGTGTGCGAGGGTTGACGGTGTGGCGGGTATTGGAATGTAAAATGTAAACCACAAAAACAACAACAACAACAACAATATGTAGTAGCAGAGAAATTTACGAAACTTTTTAATTAGGTTTCGCAAACAATCTTTGCTCGTTGCTGCTGATGTTGTGGCTCTTGTTAATTTTCACTTTGCCAACATGTTAATTTTAATGCCCCTCACGCAAGTTTAGGCACACACACACACACACACACACACATGAAAGATATATGGATAGAGAGTGACAAAGGAGAGGGTTTTGGGAAGAAGGGGGGAATGTAGTCTTTGGGGGATGTATGTTGTATGCCACTTTAGTCCCCAAAGTGGCAATTTCTTCCATTTGCACTGATTACTCTCAGCAACCTCAAGCAATGCCGCCAACAAGTTTCAGTTTCCTTTTCCCTCCCTTCTGTATACCCTTTGAAAAGGATGAAACGTATAATCAAATTGATCAGATCTGTTTGTCTCTTGAGCACTGAGAAGGTTTGGTTTTAGACATGTATTAGATTAGTTCTTGCTTAGTTTCATCAAAGTTTATATCCCAAACAACATTTAGCTCCTGGTACTATGATTGTTTTGTCTAATCAATGAGCTAAAGTTGTCCCACTTACCCCTTTTGAGTAAAACCAAAGAGAGAGAGAGAGAGTGGTAAAAAAAAAAACAAAATAACTTTATTTACAATATCTTTGTTTGCCAGCCATGATGACCATCATAATCCTCAAAGTCATCATCTTCAAGTACCTTACGCTGATCTGGCAGTAAGGGATTATGATGCAACCTGAATGGCGGTGGTAGTGGTGGTGGTCTTGGTCTAATTAGTGGTCCTGGTCCTGGTCCTGGTAAGGGTCCCGTTCCCGGTTTAGCGATTTGCCGCCGCCAGTCGGCAACGGGGCGTAGTTTCAGTGGCGGCGACGAATGTTGAGGCTTCTGATAGTAGTGCTTGTGTATGGTAACTGGGCGTAGGGCGAGCTTTAATTTTTCAGCCTGTCTATTGGCCAGCCACTGTTTTCGATGAATGTAGTCCACATTACGCTTGACACCAAAGACCAAATGAAGGAATGGCTTGACCAGGACACTCAATGCCACAAAGCCCAGAAAACCAAAGACCACCGGCGAGACTAGGGTAAAGAGAAACACACCCAGTGTGAACGGATTGAGGACGGTGAAGAAGGCCACAAATTTAATGAACGGATAGAGAACATGACCCACATGACTGAGATACTCTTTCTTTTTCTTCTTGAATATGCTATTGTGTCGCAGAATGTATTTGATCTTGTTGAAGGGACGCAGAGTGGTGGTGGTGGTCGCTGGACGTTTGGTAGTGCTGGTGATCATCATGTCCGTTGGCATGGGCATTGGCATTGGCATTGGCATGGGATAGGGATAACCTTGGCCATTCGGATATGGATGGGAATGAGGATAATGGTAATGGTGTGGTTGCTTTGTTGGATTGGCAAATATAACTTGTCCCGGCTGACCCAAAACTGGAGCTACTACTTCCATTGGTTTTTTCTTTCTCTTGTCTTTTCGTTTCTTTCTCTTCTTCTTGTCCTTTTGGCCCTTGTACTTCTTCTTCTTGCGCTTATTGCGTTTCTTTTTACGCTTCTTTCGACGGCGACGACGTGTACGCTTCCTGCGACGACGTATTCTTTTACGGCGTCGGCGAATACGTTTGCGTTTTCTTTTCTGACTTTCCTTGGCCCGCGTTTGCTCTTTGGGTACATCCTCAGATTTATGTTGTTCTTGCGGTTCTGATGATGCAACAGGTTGAAGGATTTCAAAGCCTTCTTCCTCTACCTCCTCCGCTTGCATTTCTTCACCCTTCTGGAGCTTGGCAAGATGCTGCTGAATTGCCTCCTGTTTTAGCGCATTGATTGGATGAAAGGGCTTAATGGTTGTTGTTCGTTTGTCTGCCTGCTCTTGGTCATGATTCAACTGGGCAAGCATATGGAATGGTTTCACAGTGGTTGTTAGTCTATCACGTAGCTTCTCTTCCATTTGCAGGGCTTGCATTACATTAAAACTCGAATTCGCCTTGGCCAGAGCCAGAGCCTGCTGTTCCAGATCCAATTGTTGCAGCACACTGAAGGGTTTCACTGTTGTTGTTCGCTTTAGTTTCTCATGCAAATCCTGCTGCAGCTGTTCTAAAATATGAAATGGCTTCTTGGTTGTAATCAAAACAAATTGACGAACCGGGGGTGCTACAGATTGAACCGGCTTCCATAGTAGTTGTGGCTGATGCAGGGGACGCAGGCCACGCCCTTTGAAATTCTGTACATTGCTGTTGTTGTTGTTGTTGTTGTTGTTGTTGTTGCTGATGTTGATGTTGCTGTTGCTTTTACTGGTGTTGCTGCTAGCCACAGCCTGCAGCAATCGCGTATACAAAGTTTCATAAATTTTTGCAAAATTAAAAACATACAAAGCTTCCTGCTCCTGCTCCTGCTCCTGCTCTGGCTCGGGCTCTGACTCTTGCTTCTGGTCTAACACTGGCACCGGATTCGGCTCCCTCTGTTTGTGCCTGCCGCCAATGCCACTAAACTCCAACTTTGCTAATCCATCACGCCTCTCCTCCTGCTGGGTGCGTGCCTGGCCACAGTTTTGTAAAATCAACAGAAATATAACAAAGTTCCTAACACTTTCGGCATTTCGTCTCTGCCACATTTCATTTCATTTTGGCCCAAGGATATGGGACCCCATGAAGGATAAACGATGGAGATGGAGATGAATGTTGTTTTTGTTGTTGTTGTTATTATAGTTGTTGTTGGTTGGTTGTTGCAAGGGATTGCGGGTTGTGCTATTCTCCCTTCTTTGCTTTATACCCAAGTCCCTGTTTTTGTGATTCAGTTTGATGTTTGATTTAATTTCAACTTTGGCGTTTCACTTGCCAACTACAACTAAAGTCCAGCACTTGGCCATGGCCACTTCATCAGCTCGGTTTTGTCGAGTCGTTGCCGCGTCTCAGTAAGAACATGCCAACTTGTTGAGCTTGTCGTTTCAGGCCGGGGTCAAAGTCACAGATGGATAGAGGGGAAATCCACCACCCATTTCACTTTTTTGCCGTCTCAAACTTGACTTGATTTCTGACTTGTTTTTCTTCTTCGCTTACATTTTGTTTGCTTGTAGTTTTGTTAGTTGGGCCAAAGTAAAATTTATGACTACTTAGTACATCATCAGCGGTTCGGGGTGTCGCCACCCAATCCCCAATGACAATTTCCTTTACATTCACAAACTTGTAAGCACTTAATTATGTTTTGAGCGCAACGAAAACCAAACAAAAAACAACAAAAAACAGCTAAAAAGTTCTTCAACGAAAAGCAAGAAAAAGAACATCAAAAATTTTTGGGCCAAAAGCGAAAACGAGTCCAAAAAAAAAAATAAAAATAAACCTAAGAACGAGACTATCACAACACAAATTATGTGAACTGGGCATGCAAAAAGAGTTTCTATACCCTGCGACCATTAAACAGAAGGGTATATGTCCATAATAGTTTGAGTTTATAGTGAAATATTTATTAAATGCATTACAAAACACTTTAAGACTTGGATAGGAATAAAGTACGACGTTCTTAACGCTAAATCTATTAATAATATAATCATAATCCTATATCGAATAGTGTCAAAAACTCTTTGTAATAGTGTTAGAAAGGGGAGTTTACGTGCTTTTTGTTATTTCTGCCTGAGTGTTGCAGAGTATAACCCAGTCGGCGTACTATTTAGCTTAGTTCACTTTTGTTTCTGAGGCAAGTGGTTAGAGCTTAGTGGCCAATTTTAGTTTTGCTAACTAGTTGTCTGAGTAGAATTTTCTTGCTGCAACTTGTTTTTGGTTGAGCCAATTGAAAAGCGAATTTCAAATTTATATAGCCAGTCATAAATATATGTAATTTATGATAATGTAAAAGTTTGATCTGCCATTATGTTGCATTTTATGACCTAATCTTTTACGAGTTGTACACACACACATTAATAATAATCCCTAACAATAAAAAAAGGAAAACAAAAGGGAAAAGAAAACGAAATTTGTGCACATGGGAATGGGCTGTAAAGAAAGTGTGTATAAATGAGCAACAGTCCACAGAGCTGTGGAACAGGTGTTGATAACATTGTTTGGAGCATGGTTATGGGAATGGGCCTGAAACGGCAGCTCCATCAAAGTGATTGACAGTTCAAAGTGGAAGAGAGTGTGTGCCCCTTCACACACAGCACACAACACACACCAAACCACACTGCATCACATTTTCTGTTCTATGTCAGTCATCATCATTGAATACAGGTGCGCATTGACAGTTAAGAGAGCCCAAAGTAAAGCCTTAAGCCCAACTGTGGTCAAGAAACTATATTAGTCTCGATAGCCTCAAAAGATGATAACTTCTACCATTTGGAATTGCAATATCTGCTTAATATCAATAAATATTAATAATAAAAATGAGAAATCTATCAAAAATTAACTTAACTATCCAATATTAAATCCATAATTGAAATCATTTTGATTAAATTAATTCTTGCAAACTCTAGTTCCGAATGAAATTCAAGGCAAATAAATTCATAATAAATCATATGTGTACATATGTTTGTAGGTCCAAAATAAATACATAGGAGAGTCACATAGAAATATGCAAATGACTTTTAATTGTGGTTCAATATTTTTTCTAAATTTTCTAGTTTAAACATTTCCTCTCATATATGATAATTTAAATACTAATCATGTGACTAATAATTATATTTAAATTGTGGTTTAAATGTAGTTTGACAATTTTGTTTTGCTTATTGCCAAAACTTATTTGCTAAAAGCTAATTTTTGTTTTTGACATTAAATTAAGCTTTTCTGCTAAATTAATCTTACCTTTTAGTATTTGCAGCAGATATTTGTTTTTGTGTGGCAAAAAAAAAAAATTAATTTATTTGAACTGATAATAAAAATAACAGAACAATATTCTTTGCCAAAAATTTACAAAAATTCTTTGATTTAATTTGAATAGAATTTTTAGTTAGTATAGAATTTAAAATCTTGTTGATCTTTATGTTAATTACCTTTGTGTAACTTTGAGTAACTTTTTATCCGGTCCTGAAGTCAATCACATATTAGCTCAATTAAGCAGGAGCATGCAATGTGAACAATTTGAGCAATTTGGTGGATGTCATCCAGAAATGATTGGTAGATCGAGCATTGATTGGCATATTGTGACCAATGCTGCCTCAATAAGAGCTGTAGATGCAGTATGTCATGGCAACATTTGATTGACAATAAGAGAGAGACGCACACACACGCACACACACAGGAAACGATTATACAGTTAGAAGAAAGTCAATATTCCAACGTCAAACGTTTATTAAAATTTACCTAGGAACTGAAGAACATTTCCCTCACATAAATATTTTCTAAAGATGTCCTTTAATTTCCCAATATTAGCCAAAGTGATTTAAATTGGCCATAATTGTTTCTGATTTTCATTCAATTTCGATATCAATGACAGGGCCAAATGGGCCCATGGGCTAAAGGCGGCATGAGATAAGAACAAGGTTTACACTGAGGCTAACGCGGTGACCAATTGATTTCTATATGAATAAGAACTTGTGGCAATATAGTTTAGTCTTAAATCTGAAAAAATATTAGCAACTGGTCGAAGTGAGCCACAATCAGTTGGCAAAATTCTTTTAATTGCAACACCTTCAACTCAAATATGATGAAAGTCCTATACAAGTCAAAAGGAAAAGTAGTTGAAAGTAATTCAATTGGGCATTTGTCACATATTATTGTTGATTAAGTTTTAAAGCAATAAATTTTCGCTTGCCAACATCTGTTGTTTTGACTAAGCTGCAACTCTCCAGCTCCAGCTCCAGCGCCTCGCTGCCACCTTTGCCTCTGTCATTTTCCATTCCCATTTCCATTGGCATTCGTGTTGTCCTCGTCGACATTGCAGTTTATCCCTGGCCAAAAGGACATGCCTTGGATTTCTGCAATGTTGGCACAATAAACAGACAGTCAGACAGACAGACAGAGAGACAGACAGAGAGAGGGAGGGAGCAATGACGACAAAAACAAGAAAGGCCAGCAAGAACGAAGAAAATATACTCTTGGGCAATAGACGATGGGTGGAAATGGAAATGATGTTCAAGTTAATACCGATTGCTTGGATGTGTAAACCGAAACTCTCTGGCATTTGGCAAGGGCATTTTGTGTAGCGCGAAATAACCAAGCCCCGTATCCGGGGCCTGGCCCATGTCCTGTCAGCCATTGCAGCAAGTAATCAGCTTTTGTCTTGTCTTGCTCCCTGCCATCCATTTCATCCATCCAGTTTCATTCGCCCCCCCACCCGCCTCGCTTCCCGCTCTCCATCCCTATCCAACTATGAAGCTATCCCTCCATTTGCAGTGTGGCTGTTGCGTGCTGCGGTTTGACCTCCGGCATTCTAATGAAATGTTGCCAACCCAGCTCTACATATAACATACAAACAACAACAGCAACATCAGCAAACTGGCAGCGATAGCAACAACCTCGATATTGTTTTGGCCAAAATAGTTTTAATTGTTGCTCTACTACTACTCTACCGCCTCCTTCTCCACCTCCTCCTACTCCTACTCCACATTTCACTCTTTTTCATTTTGCTTAACATTTTTGTTATTTTTCAGCTATCGCCAGTCTCAAATTACATACAATGCATATTTCCAGTTTTAATAAATCTGTTTGTCGCCCGGTTTCAGAATGAAGGCAGCCGCCTCTACCTCTACTACCCCTCACTATCCCCTCTCAGCCCCCGCCGTGTACCTCAGTTGCCACCATGCAACAGGACTTACCTCTCCAGGCGGCATGATGTGGTCTGGCCATTGTCCCAACGCCTGGTGTTGAATTTTTAAATGAAAATTGTTGCTATTGAAAGTTTTTAATTTGTGTGTGTGTGTGTGTGTGTGTGCGTACATTTTAATTTTATTTTTCCATATTGTTGTTGATATTCTTTTACGTACAAAGCCGGAGGGTTTAATGACTTTATGAGAGAGTTTGTCACATACAGACCAAAGGGTTTAAGTGCCAGATACAGATACAGATACAGCTACAGATATAGATATAGATTTGTTGAGGTGGCATTGCCTTCACCTGACAATGGACCAATAAAATAAATAATTCAATTAAGGTATATACATACATACATATGTATATTTTTCTATGAAATTAAAAAAGTTTACTTTTGCCATTTTAATTTGTTTTACACCATCAACAAATTTTCTATGAATTTGTGTTTGCATTTTTCTCTCTCTCTCTTTTCCTCATATTATTGTTAAACTTTGAGTTGCTTTTCATTTGATTTATATAAATAATTTTTGATTGATTTTCTTAGAAATTTCACATTTAATGCTTGAGATGGAAATTAACTTTTATTCTGTTAATTGTTTTCAAAAATTCACTTTTTCAAATAGATTAAAAGAGAAACCTTTGGATGAAGAAAAATTCATCTCTTGAAAGCTTTGAATTAAAAATCAATACAAATTGCTTTAAAAAAGGACTAGAAATTTAAATTGCATAAAGTATTTGTCAAAGAAATATCTTAATAAAGAAATCTTTTATATTTAATATTTAATTGTTGGCCAAAGTCATAATTAACTCAAGGAAACATTTCTTTCAAGGATAACTTTCATTATTATTAGAATGGAAAATATTTCATTTATTAAATTTTCTTACTATGTAGCATCCTTGATGATTGTATTCAAGGTTATGACAACAATTAATCCTGTCAATGATGGGATTCATCCTTGTTTCTGGTTTAAATCTTTTGATTTTTCAAGGACTTTAGTAATCAATTATAAAAATAACAACTAATGAATGAATTCATATTCGTTTTATATAACTTAAGTGAACGTTTTAGTGTATATGAATCGTCTTGATGGATATCAATATTTTCAGCATTTCTCTTTGCCCTTCCCCGCTGCTGACATGGCCAAAAAAACAAATACCCACCCACTACATTTTGCGTGATTTTCGCATGGCAAAAATAAAGAAAAAAAAACAAAAAACGGCACCTTTGGGAAATTAATATCCTTTTTGGACCGAGGCTGGCCAGGCACGAGGCGAGTCGCACACATTCACCGCACGACAACAACAACAACAACAACAATAATAATAACAACAACAATTTGAAGTCACGCGGCAGAAACGCGTGAGCGTAGTTGGAACTTATTTTGTGACCACGTTGCACGTATGCCTGCCCCGTTTAACCCGCCCTCCGCCCTCTTCGCCCGCTCCCAGGACCATCACCTTACCGAGAGCCGCTTACGCTTGCCCATTGGACCCAGACTGGCCTTTGTTTTAGTTGCTGCCGTTGACAACTTTTGTTGGTCGCGCGCTCTGCTCTTATAACTGCTGGCAGTTTGTCCTTGTTGTTATCCCAGATTGTTTGGGCCATCCTGCCCTGTGCTCGTCGTGCATTTTATATAACTGCGCGTCCTTTATTACATTTTTTATTTCAATTTTTTGTTTTTTATTTTCGGGAGGTCGGGTTTTTTTTGTGCGCAATTACTCATTACATTATTGCATTTCATAGTTCTGATATACACGCATAGTTGACTTTGCCAACAACGGGATATGGCCCCGGACCAGGCCAAGCCAACTCTTGGGTTTGGTGGAAAATAATTAGAAATACTTTGCCAGAGAGAGAGAGAGAGAGAGGAAGAGAGATGGGGCAGTGGGCGTTTGCTAGGTCGTTTGGTTGGTCGGCTGGTCGGATAGTTTGTTGGGGCGACTTCTCTCATTGCAATTGCCACTTTGTGCATCCGAGAACTTTGCATTTTAGCATTTGCTTTTGCCGGCGGCTTTGTCGTCGTCGTACTCCAAAAAGTTTTCATTTGCATGTTTTTAGTTAATTGAATTTATGCAGAACTTTCCGCTTTGGCGCTCTGGGCCAGCAGCATTTATAACTAAAGCGCCAACTGGCTCAAAATATTAAGCATACGCCCCGTAGGTCCATAGAGCTTATTAGCTGCTTCTGTTGCTGCTGCTGCTGCCGCTACAGCTGCTGTTGGTGTTCTCCTTTTATTATTTCTTCATCCTCTCGTGTTGTTCTGGTTCGGCAACTGGGCATGGCCATTAACTGCGACTGGTGACTCCTTGACTTCTTCTTTTACTTTACTTCTTTCGGCTCCTTTGATTTCCATTTATGGCTACCCATAAAGTCCTAAAAACAAAAAAAGATGCTTCAACTTTATTACATTCCAGTGCTAGCAATTTCCTAGCACTACCTAGCTACTCTACCGCTCCCAATGCTGCTGCTACTACTGTCATCAGATGTGGTCATAAATGTAGCTATTGTTTGGCTCCTCTCACACACATGCTGTTGGCCAAGCTTTAAAGCCCGTTGTGCTCGTCTCGCTTTTGTGTTGTGTCAGTCGCATTTAAATTTGATTTTTATTAAGCGCAAAATCAAAGTGGAAAATTTATCTCAATCTACGAACCTCCCATTCACATGAAGCTATATATTTATATAGTATATATGGGCATGCCAGGAATATTTCAATGCTTAGCTTCAGCTTTTGCTTCTGCTTCTGCTTCTAGTGTCTGCTGGTTCCTTCAGTTTGGTTCAGTTAAGTTCGGTTCGGTTCTATTGTAGTCTCTTTCTATCTCTCTCTCTCTCTCTCACTCACTCTCTCGTACCCATATAAAAGCAATTTTATTGCTCAAGTTGTGCTGCTCGATAGGATAAGCCCCTCATTTATGCCTCGTTGCCGGGCAACATGTTGCCGTCGCTGTTGCCTTTGCCATTGGCAGTGCCTTGTGTGGGCGGGCGGGCAGCCACTTACCCACCATGGACTAACTATTAAAGTGCTGTTAACTTTATTATTTCGAGCACTTGTTGTATAATGTGGCAATGCTGTCATGGCAACTTAGTGCCATAGTTTCGCCTAAAATTGGCAAAAATAAAAACAAAGAATAAACCCCTAAACGAAACACTGAACAGAAACAAACTGAAATTTTCTACCATTTCAAGCGGCAGGCAGGCATTTGTAGTAGACTCAAACCAGTAACCGAGGCAGGCAACAAAGTCATAATTTGTCAAAAGTGCCTGGCGAGAGGCAAATAAATATGCTTGGCAAATATTTGCTACAAAATATATAAATATACACACAAACCCACACATATGTATACATGTAAACTAGTATATTTTATATTTTCTATGCAAAAAATGTTGTAAACCTTTCACCCTCCAATCCTTTCTTTGTTGTTGCAACTTTTCTTCAACTCTCTCTCTCTCTCTCTCTCTGTATCTGTCTCTTTATTCCCATCTAAATTTTTTTTTCATCTGTAAATTCTTGTCTTGTATAATCAAAAAAAGAAGAAAGAAAAGTTTTTCCATCGACTCTTGGCTTGGCTTGGCTTGGCTTGGCTTCTCCCAATGTGTTGTGTCATAAAGCTGAAAAGCTGAAAAGTTGCTTGACTGTGGAAACTGCATGAAAGAAATATTATACAAATTGCATACATTTTTACTCGATTTCCATATACTTATATGTTCATATACATATATATCGATGCAGAGGTCATAGCTGCAATAACAATTTGTCGCCATTGTATTCAGTTTCTTCACTTACTACCATATGCATTATCTCGTTGCTAACCAATTTATCTAATACAATTTTAAAATATCTTTAATGATGTACATTTAATATTATATGAAATATTACAAAATTACATACAAGCTTCAGCTTTAAGTGATTCAAATGCCACGAGAGAGTATAGTATTTATATTTTATTTAGAATCTTTAAATAAAATGGATGTGTACGACAGCTGGATAGTAAAAAATAAGATAAACTCAGCTATGCTTTAGATAAGAGCATTATTTAAGATTAACCAATCTAATTCTTCAATTATTAATTTATGATAATTTTGAAAAATGAATAAAAATACTCCCTAACCAATTAGAAATCTACTTTGCATACATATATTTTGTAGGATTCATTTTTATAGGAATACATATAAAGAAGATGGAATTGTATATCTATAACCCATTATCTATATATTAATTTATATATGATTAATTATAAAGTTGGGTGATTTCAATCAATCGAGAACAGACGCATTATCGAATTATCGAATTGTATTTGACTAGTTTTTGGACGGAATAAAAAGTAATACGTCTTGATTAGTTGATCAAAAGTAAAGTTTTTCACACCAATTTTGATAGCTCTCGAAGGCGCTCCACAAAAGATAAAGTTAAATTCAGTTTGGCATTATTGTGTTAAAGCCATAAAGCAGAAAGCCTGTTCATATTTTCTATTGCCTTATACTTCTACTTGAACTCGAGTCGGCTAATACTTAAGGTTTTAGGATAATAAGACTTTTCGTTTATTAACTTTGCGATTAATAAATGATTGATTCAATTTTATAATTAGCATAATATTTCGATTTTTAACATTTTAGCCAATAAAAGTTGTCTTAATTAAAAAAACTTCAATTTTAGCAGTCAAAACTTCTATAAATATGTTTCAGATTCAAAGGAATAATGAATAATTGAACAAGTAGACAATTGGAGAAATCAAGAAGTATTACCATAACACAAAATTTAATTTATTAAATACTTATAACTCAAAAGATAATTAAAAGCAGCTTGTTAATATATTTAAATAATTTTTATTCGCATGCTAAGCATTTACAAACTATGTACATAAATCTATTCGAACATCAGAGATATTTGTTTCTTGGCAATTTTTCTTACAATTTTTGTAATTTAAACTCATTTGACAATGAGCTGGTTAAAAAAACGTTTGGGAAATCTAAGAATTTGTTTCGCCAGAATATTTTAATGCCAAGGTAGTTTGAATTTCTGTTTGTTTTAAACTTTTTAAACATTTCAAACTCTAATTTGGAATATTTTTCTTTAGCAGCAACTAATTTATAGTTCTTAAGTCATCAAAATCTTAAGTCCATAGTATAATAATAAATTCTAATCTTACTCTCCATAAATACTTAATCAAATAAATGAAAAATAATAAAAATTCATTTATTGTAATACATGTTTTGTTAATTTTTCAAATTTTGGTGGTAGCTAACACATACTTACTTGTTTATTTCTTTTCTCAAGAAAATACTGAACATTTTTCATGGATAAAATTCATAACTTTTTAAAGCGATTGCTTTGTCTGTTTTAAAAGAAATTAAAACCTCAAAAGAATCAGAAAGAATCATCAACTACTTATTTATTTTATTCTATCTAAAAACAAAAAACAAAGATTTGTAGATTTTTAATTCATGCTATAACATGCTAAAAACGGTTTGTTGTCAAAATATTGGAATGTTTTTCATAATTATACCCTACACCTATAGAGTGAAATGGTATATTAATGTCGCCCAATAGGAAGCGTTCCCAACGTCATTAAGCATTTAGACTATATCATCTTAATCCACAACCAATCCGATTTATTTTTATTCATCTGTATAAACACCTAGATCAAGGTTTGCAAAAATATGTATAAATCAAATGCTTTAATATTAAACAATTGATAAATCGTCTCAATGACTTAGACACTTCTTTTTTCACTTGTGTTATTTTTAGTGTCAAAATGTCTTTCAATGATTCATCAAGACTAAGAGTTAAAACAAATTTTACTTAACCGAGAAAACTTTAACAAAGTGTCAAACAACAAAGCATTTATATCTACAATTAACATTCATTGTATTTACAATTTATTACAAATTAAATGAATATTTACAATGTTTCACTTTGGTTATTGGGTGTATTCTTATTTCGAGCCGCGATGCCCAGATGCAACCCTTGAGTATTTGAAATCAACAAGAATTGCGTTTGGACAATCATAGCTAAAAATCGAATTAACCAAATATTTTGTTTTCTATCATACTTTTTTTCTTTTTGTTTTTTTATTTTTTAGCACTTTTCAACTGATGTCGTCTGCCATTCGGCAGGGAATGGGTTGGCTTCTATGAGTTGGGCGAATGTGAAAAGCTTTCAGGCAGCTGGTAAGTTTTCCCAAAACAGTTTTCTGGATATCGCATGGCATCTTGGTTGATGGGAGGGGTAGATGGGAGCCTTGTCAGCTGCTGCTAGTGCTGCTGCTGCAATGGCGTTGGTGATGGTGATGGTGATGGTGATGGCTGTGTTCCATTTTCGTCGCACTGCATTACAAAAATGGCAAAAGACGAACCCCATCGATGTGAAGTTCTCTTGTGCTGCAACTTAATACGAAGATGTAGATAGCGATGCTTGCTTAAAGTCTTCCACTCTATTATAGTGAAACACACACACTTACTTACACACATACGCACATTCATACACACGCAACATAAGGAGAGACAGAGACACTAACACAGCTGGTAGTAGGGGGGTGGGGAGGCAGAGAGTCCTGTCAGCTTGGCTTGGGCCATAAAGTGTCGGAAGAATCACAAAATCATTGTAAATGTTGAACGAATCTCGTATTACACGCAAGGGGCTGGTCGCTTGGCCATTCCCTCTTACCCCCCTCTACTGGTGGGAGAGAGGAGAATGGTTTGTGCAAAGATGGTAGAGAGATAGGGGCAACTTGGGATTGCCCCTGCTGACACTTTGGCTCGCCTTGCGTTGCACTTCTTGATTAAATTTTTTCCTCACTGCAAAAATGAACTTGGTTCGCCGCATACGTCCTCGGCTCAAAGTCGTCAGCGAACGGTGCGGTATAGGACAGGATAGGACAGGACGGGATGGGATGGGATGAGATGGGACAGACCAGGACAGCTGTATGTCCGTGGCCATGTCCATGTCCGTGAGACATTCGCCTCCAACTCTGGCATGTTTTGTGGTTTTTATTTCGCCTGCCATGCTTTTATTGTACTGCTATTGGAGATGTGCTAAAGGAGTGGTAGCAGGAGCAGGAGCAGGAGCAGGAGAATGAATTGAAGATGGTGCTGGTTGCCTTACTTTGACCGCTGCCCATTGTTGCTAACTGTAAAATGCATTCCTGCGTGGCAGTTGCCGCCATTCGGTTTATTCTTTTTTTTTTTGTCTTTCTCCTGTTCTCCCTTACTGCTTTGCAATTTCCAAGGATCAGATAGTTGCGGGTGTTCCTTATACTTGTTCTTCTGCGTGTTCATGGCTGTGGTCGTGTCCGGCTTGGTGTCCAAGTCCGTGGCCGTGTCCGTGTCCGTGTCCGTGTCAGGCAGCTGTTATTACAATATCCTTTATTGTTGCTGCGGTACGGGTTACTTTTTTAAGATAACAACATCAAAACCGTTTCCTTCTACTACTGCTTCTCGTCTATCCGTATTGCTTTTGCTGTTGCTCCTTTGGCTTTTCCCTTTGCCATTAAATTTGAAATTAAATTGTCGTTCCATTCTTATGTGCACTTTGTGGATCTACTTTTATGGGTTGTTGTTAATTGGAATTGATTGAAAGTTATTTGATGTTTGCCTTTTTGGTTCACAAAATACACTTGGCAATAGAAATAATGAAAAGGACAAAGGGATTTTGCAAAATGTCCGCTACGTGTCTATTTCTATCTCTCTTTTGCTGCCCTCGTCCATTTCGCCATCTCTGTCTATATGTTGTTAATAGACTTTGGCTGTAAGTAATTAACATAATTTAATTATGTGCTTGGCATTTATTTTACGCACGAAATTAAGTGTTGAATTTTAAGTGTCTACATTTTAATTGAGCAACATTTTTACACACACACACACACACACACAGATAAACAGACCTACACACATACATACATACAGACAGGCAGACAGACAGACCGACAACTCTCAAGGGGAATCCCAGGGTATGATGGATGGCGACATCCTTGATGAAAGTTGAATGTAAATTAAAAATTCAGAGACCAATTTGTTAGCTAATTCCCAATGTAGTAAAGTATTCAGCTCACGTTTAGAAAAAATGCCATCAAATGCTTAGGCAAAATCTTTTGGGATAATATTTTAATATTTTACACGGTATATTTTTGGAGCTATATATTGTATATAGTAATTCGGATTAGTTGGATTTCAAACAAATTTGTTTAGTTGTTTTAGTTTGCTGTGAACACCTGAAAATATCACAATCAGTGTTAGAATAAACCAAAACATCTCCCCTTCATTCAGTTATAATTCTCAATTAGTTTTAGCAACAAATCGTTTTGAGTTTCTAAAACTCTTTGTCTTGGGTATCGCGGTAGTCGAGGCCTATTTAATCGTATTGTTTTAATTGTTATTGTTCTGTTGTATGGTATGCAGACCAATAAAATGATATTTGTGGAGACTTTGTTCGTTGAGGAGGGAGATGGCTGGCGGGATCTGGCACCATGCCTAATTCAATTAAAACCAAAAGTAACACTTATTCACTCACAACAACAAAAAGAGGAGAGAAAAAACACACAAACTGAACAAAAAGTTTCGTTTCACAAAGTAAAAAAAAAAAAAAAAAATTAGATAGGAACAGAAAAAAAAGCAGCAGCAACAACAACAACAAACTCGGGCTGTTGCTTTTATGGGCAATGAAACGTAGCCTGTCAGCCACATTAAAAGGGCTTCAACGCGTGAAGCGAAGGCTCGTAAAAGGACGAAGATGCCTAATAAAAATGCCGCAGCACGTACATCAACCTGCCAGGCATTAGTCCCTACTTACACACACATACCACCTCGTCCCCCCGACACACACACACGCACACATCTAACACACATAGATAGATAAATGTATGTATGTATATTTCAGGAACAAACAACTCGTCGCTTCGTTGTTATTAATTTGCAAAGCGCAAACTTCTTTCTTCATACTCTCGCCAGGACAATATCCTGAACGAACGAACGAATGAACGGTTAGCTCCTGTTCTCTTCTGGGCCTTGCCTTTTATTTAGCTATTTGCAAGCAATTTGATTTTGTTTTTATGCCTTTTATGTTTGCTCAATGTATCAAACTTGTAGACTTGCTCCCCCATCCATCCACCCATCATCAATATATATATAGTCCAACCACCATCAACCAATCCAACCCCCTACAACATGTATCGAATTGCAGCTGGATCATCCATCGGGCCGGTCCATTAGGCCATCATCCACTTGTCGCCCCAATATCTGCTTTTAGCCAAAACGGAAATCAACCGCAAAGAAGACAAAAACAAGACCAGAAAAGAGATCCCCTCAATGTACCAAATATATTGTTTTGGAGTTCAGAACAACAAAAAAAACACACACAAGCTTGGCCAACAAGCCAACAAAACGCTATCAAGAGCTTTGACTGTGTAAATTGAGCTGCTAATGGCCTCGACAAAGAAAAACACACACACACACACACATACATACAGAAACATAAAATAACAATATAAATACAATGGATCAGGACAAAAGGCATATTAAAAATAAATATTAGTCAACCTAAAATGTTGAATTTGAGACCATCGTCAACTTTAATAACAAGAAAATAGAAATTCAAGAATTGTTTTGATAAAAAATTGCACACACAATTGCAAATCATTTTAGAAATATCAATAAAGTTCTAAAGAATTCTTGGGTGAAATTAATAACGTTATTCGACTTTCAAGTGTTTCTACCATAGACAATTGCATTTGCAAAAGGTATGAGGGAAATGTTAGCATATTATTTATGGATTGTTTAGACCAGTATAGTATAGGAATGAAAAATGTATTAGATTTGAGCCAACTACTGGTTTAATTATCTTTTAAATTGCTTGTTCTTTGAGTGTATACCCCAATGGCTAACCCCTTTTAATGGTAACAGTCTTTGGCATTCCCAGGCCGTCATCATCATCATCATCATTATCATCATCATCGTGAGCCACGTTGTCGTCACAACAAGAAATATAACAACCTTTTGCATATGCCCAGCAGCAATTGGTTAGAAGGGCAGGAAGAGAAATGATGAGGAAGTTGCAGGAATGGTGGATGGAGAGGGGAGAAAGGGCACTTAATCTCGCCAAGCTAGAGGCAACTTTATTAGGCCACGTTGACTGCTACTTTGGCGGTACTTGAGTGCCAACTTAAATGCACTTGAGTCGTCAGCTAAATGCAGTTGTTCTTGTTGCTCTTGCACCTGTCGCCCCATCTGCCTGCCTGGTTGCCTCTACCTGGCTGTTAGACTGTCTGCCTGCTTGCCATCGTCTGTCTAACTGTCTGACTGCCTCTTGAGGCGGCACTGACAGTCGTTGTGTCGCATCGTTTCGTTGAAAAAGTGCCATTAACTTGTTACAACTTCCGGCGCCGGGCTTGCACTTCCTGTGATATAGGCTTCCCTTGCATACGCCCTCTATATAAAGATATATATATATATATATATATATATAATATTATATACTCGTATTCTAAACGAACTTTTTCTCATTTTCCTTTTCTGCTTTCGTCTTCTATTTTTTTTTTTATTTGCGCGCTTAACTTTTGCTATGACTTCCTGGCGCCCACTTCATCTTCTTCACACACACAAACACATAGACATATAGGCAGGCACACACACACACACACACACACATAGTGACTAACACACAAAAGGCGACGCATATTTACTTGACATTGGGTGTTCTCTCATTGTTTACCTGGCCCTTGTCAGAACTCCGAGCCAAACAATTTGCGTCAACGGCACCTGCTATAACCTTCTTCTTCGTCTTTGCCTTCCTTCCGGTTAGCCCTCTTTGCCTTTGATTGCCAGTTTTTGTGCACCCGTCGAGGGTTGTCCTTGTTGTTCTCATCGTCTCCATCGTCGTCGTCGTCGTCGTCGTCGTCGTCGTCGTCGTCGTCGTCGTTCCAGTCCTCATCGTCATTATAATGAGAAAATTGTTTCAATTATGTTTGTGTTTAGTTGCTTCAATTTGCTAAGCAACATCATTAAGTGTTGTAACTTCATTTGGCCCCCTTTCCTTAACTTCTTCTCCTACAACCTTTTGCATACGTATAAAAATATATAATTTGAGTTGGCCAGAAGAAGAACAAGGGTTGCCTAAGAGGACACATACATACTAGTTGTGGCAGAAGTAGTAGGAGAAATGTTTCACTTCCTGCTAAAACTCGTATGGATGAATAAAATAACACACACACACACACACGCACATACAGACACACAAATTGCGCACGTGAAAAGTTGATTCTGCTCTAAGCCAGGAGCTCCTTGCTGCTGGCTCCAGCTCTAGCTAATGTTCCTTCCATCCAGCTCCAACAACAACTATGACTCAAATATTGCAGCCAATGTTTTCACATTACTCTCTGCTCTTTGCTCACGTGGCTTCGCCAAACGGAAGTTCTGTGTGTGTGTGTGTGTGTGTGTGTGGGTGTTGTTGCTATTGCCTCTAATACTTTGGCGTACAACTAAACTTTCACATGGATTATTTTCACATTACAAACAAAAGCGAACGCCAAAACGAAACTGCAAACAATAATAATAACCTTCTTCTAACCCAGGCAAAGAGTCACTTTATGGCTTTATTTCACCCAGGGCCGCTTGACTTTTGAGTATCTCTCTCTGTCTCACCCACATCCAAAGCACCTCAGAAGCATATGTCTATAGAATATATAGATACATATATGTATTTAAGTGCATAGAAGGCAATATCTTAGTTCCTCTCTCTCTCTAACTCTCTTACTCTCTAACCATTCTCAAAATTGTATTTTAAATGCAAACAATTTGTTTACTTTTTATGCTCTGGATGCTAAATTCATTTACAAGTCAAAATATTATTTTATGCAAATTAAAAAAAAAATGTATATTTATTTTTTGCACATTTTCAATTTTTTAAATTAATTTCCAGATAAGCTTAACAAATTTGAATTCCATTCGAATGGAATTTTATAAGGAAGACCACTTTGTAGAGTGATTCACCCAAAATAAAAGCCTTTTTAGCCAGTAAGACGAACTGTTGGTTCAAATGTTGTGACTTATTTGATTAGATTTTACTTTGATTTCACATTTAGGCACAAATCGGAAATGAAATCGAATAGAGAAGGCAACCAATGCACAATTGTCTAGTTGTTAAGCATTTTGAGAAATATGTATACAAATATCTATGTATATATCAATATATATTGAGTCAATAATGGCGTCAACATCGTCCTCGTCTCGTCTCGTCGTCGTCAGTGTTGGAGCTAGAGCTGTAGCTGTTGCTGTTGGTGTTGGTGTTGCCATTGCAGGCCAAAGGCAATTTATGGAGCATATTGTGCTGTTAGTTGGTATCAGTGCAAGAAATCCCACAAAAAATCTCCTTTATTGCATGCACAGCACGTTTCGTGTGTTTGTCTGACTGTGGAGCTGGTCCCGTTCATCGTTCCCGGTTACTCCTGTCTCTGTTGTTTTCCTCATCTCCTCTAGTGTTAAACCCTTTCCATTCCTCTTTTTTCGTTTCATTTTTTTTTTTTTCATTTTTCTTGTTGTTGTTCATTTGCAAGCCTCAACGTTGGCAATGTGATCAAGCCTGCAATCTGCAATTTCAAGCAGACGGAGAATGAGAAAGAGACGCCCTAAGGTATGTGCATGGGGAATGTAGCAAGGGGTTTGACAATCGGGGGCATGACTGCCGGGCAGAGGCAGCAGCAGGCAACCTGGCTGGGAGGCAGGCAAATAAAGTTTAATTTGAATGCTTCTGTTGAACGTCACATGCTCCGGGTGAAGGGAAGGTAAGGGAACAGAAGAAGAAGGAGGTGTTGTGTAGAGAGTCGTCTCGACTCCCATAGGAAGCAGTTTGAGGAAAATCAAAGTTATTTGTATTTATTTGCAAAAACGTGCGGCGCGTGCAATACACCAACAACAATGCCCCAGACATAGACACACACACACACACCCACACACACCCATACACACAGGCGGGTGCCATGGGTAGGTGTACTAGTGGAATATCTATGGATGGGTATACACATGTCCAGGAAGTGATTCGCTCCATTGCTTACAATTGCCTTTACAATTCAACTGTCTTGTCCTACACACAAAAATGACCAGAGGCGGCTCTTTTAAAGTATTTCAAATGAAATATCATTAAGTTACCGACAGATATAACTTGCCTAACCCTATATCGATATTTCCTTTCACTTGATCACACTTTGTAAATTTATTTTATATGATTTGTTAGAGTCCCCCTAACCAAACAGAGTCAATGTCTACGCCCCTGTTAAAACCCTATGCATATGTGGTTCTTATTAGTTGTATGTGCAGTTGCAGTTTGTATTTTGTATTTGCTGGCATTGTGGCACGTTACAATTTTCGAGAAATTTTAACGTCAATATCAAATGCATGGCTCCTGAATCTAAGACTATGTCTACGCACGTGCGTCACGTTTCAGGCTATACGACACTATGACATAATATAGACAGGCCAACTGGTAGTTGGTTGTAGGAAAAGAACACGTTCAACTAAAACGTAGCAGAACGTCGGCCCTCATCTCAATCCAACGTGTGAGTATGCATCGACGCCTTCAATGAATAGAGTTGAGCCTTCTACTCAGTCCCCCCCCTAAAACTTGAGAAGAGATGTATGTATGCCTATTTACACATTTCAAATAGACTAGCAGTTAAATATTTATTAGCCATTTGTAAAGAACTAAGAATCGGGTTACGTATTATTCTTAGACTTTCAGTCGTTTTTTCTATGGTTTTTTGCCAAAAAGTTTATTAAAACTTTAAACTTGAAAATGTTCTACCTCATATGATTTCTGACAATATCGTCTCTAAGGGGAAACGAAGATTGATTTCGAGTGAACCATCTAGAAGATGGTTGGAGTTAGCATAAGAAGTAGGGATAAAACAGTTGGATCTTAACAAATCTAAGGAATATAGTGTAAGACTCACCATCTTTTCGTTTTGGCTATATGTGATCTTCAGAGAATTCACCTCTTTCGTTTTTATCTTTTGCCTTTTCGTTTAAATTATTAAATAGTATGCAAACTTTTACTTCAATTTAAACATGAAACATTTAGTAGACGTTGGGCAAGTGAAAGCAAATCAAACATATACTTAGATATATTTATTTATTGTATATTGACTGCTTATCAAATATTTATTTATGACCAAAGTCTATCGGGTCTATCTGGCTTCTGCTAGCACTCCGATTCCGATTGGAGGACTACAAGTGCAATGCATATTCCAATGCAAACCGAAAATGCAATGCATAAATTTATATCATGCCACACTAGAGCAGACAATTAAGAGGCTGGCAAAGGAGTTGCACAACCATCTGATGGACGAGGGCTGGGGAAGGCGGAGTCAAGAAGGATAAAGTGGATGAAGATGATGTTGCTGGTGTTGGAGGGATTCTGGCAGATTGGCTTGCTTGTTTCTCTGGCAAGCGTGTGCATTGAATGCATAAAATGAAAATCTTTACCCAAAAGGGCGAAGGCGTTGCATGCAACATCTCACATCTCACCCCTATTCACGTCTCTCTTTGGTTGAGCTCAGTTCTGGTTCTAGTTAGGCTGGCAAATGTTGTTCTTGTTGCTTATGCCATAAATAAAACAAGCGAACATGGTGATGGCGCGACCAAAAACCCCAATATCCACCCTGGCAAACACCCTGTGTGTATATATGTATATGTAAAATGATTTAAATTCAATTTGTGGAATTTGTTATCGATATCAAGACATGCCCACACATACACAAACACAGAGAAAACACACACACACACAGCTACACTCAATTACATGCAATAAAATTTGTTTTCAATTATTTCTACGATATATGGTTTAGATGTCGTCTCTTGCCGCTTTCTGTTTTTGCCACACCCACACACACACACACACATATCCACAATATCTTCATGTTTATTTGTATATGTGATGTTAGCATAGGGCGTATACGTAATATTTTATGCAGCAGCCTCCAAAGTAATGCCTCCTATCGACATTGTCAAACATTTTTGCTGTTCTCAATAGACAGAGTAAACTGGAGTAAGCCACCCAAGTGTATGTACCTATGCCTATGCCGATTCTCAGAGTCTATCTATATATAGATTTATTTCCAAAAGCTCGACACACAAAAAAAAAAAAACAAGCCAAAACTCAGTCTAAACAAAAATTGCGGTAAAATGGAAAAAAAAAAAATAAAACTTCATTGCCAGGGCAACAACAAATGGCACATATGGACACAAAAAGAAGAAAAAGTAAAAAAAAAACAAACAAAAAAGGAGTGGAAAGAAGTAGAAATGTGTGAAAGAGAATAAAATTTGTTGGCTTTAAAGAAGTTGAGACCGCAATTTACTCATACTCATTCTCATTTCATTTTTGCGTGGTTTTTATTTCGCTTACGAGTGAAAGAAGAGCTTAACTTTTCTCCCCTGTAAGCCACTCTCTCTTCGGTTGTTTTTTTTTTATTTTGGTTTTGGTAACATTTTTTTTTTTAGTTTTTGTTCGTTTTGTTGGTGTGGCAATGAACCAAAGCGAAACCAAACTGAACCCAACAGAACTAAAAACTCCAACTCGAAACTCAAATTCAAACTCCAACTTCAAGTGGCTGGAAAATACTTCTATTCTGTGTTTGTGTGTGTGTGGGATACTCAATGGGTGTGTGCCTGGTTTTGTGTGTATGTATGTACTTTTTCAACTGTCTCCTTCTCTTTCTCGCTTCTCTTTGCCTTTGTTAGCCTACAGAACGTGTGAGTAGACAAATTGCATGGCACCCGGCAGCTCATTAAGAGTCGGGCATGCAATTATAAAAGCCAATGCAAAAATTTCAAACGAAACGTCGTCGCGCTCCGTTGGCATGACGCCCGAAAGCCAACTGCAAATGAAACTCAATTCAACTCAAAGGCAAAAACAGTTTATTTCGTACGAATACATTCGCACAAAGGCAAGCCCCATCCAACCTCTGCTGTCATTCTCACTCTTAGACTTTTGGGCCAAATTGTGCGTCATTACGCCCAAAAAAACGATATTTGTATCTATTTTTACCCCTCAAAATCTCTCACTTACTTCTTTCTCTGCCGGTTTTTGTGTGTATGCCTTTGTTGTGTATGTGGCTACCTTTGTGTGTTTGCGTGTGTGTGTGTGTGTGTGTGTATTTCACATGTTGGCCACTTGACTCATTAAAAAGCCGAAACTGATTTTTTTTTCTACTTTTTATACCTTGTAAACATAAAGGAAAAGCAAGGGTCTCTTCATCTGCAACTTAATTCAATTGATAGTTGATGTAAAAAGTGTTGCCTACATTTGTGAGTAAATTTGATTATTTGATAAAAATGTATTGCCTACATTTGTGGGCTAGTTTTATAAATGTCATTATTGAGTATAGCTTTAACGTCTTTATTCTTGTGAAATTTCCGTCTGTTCATCTGTGGATCAATCCAGCTAAGATATTTTCAGTAAAAAATTTTCAGTAAATTTAATTTAAAAACATTATTTGATAAAAATGTATTGCCCACATTTATGGGCTAGTTTTTATATGTCTTACAAAATAGTATTGAATATTGTTTTCAGCGTCGACTGAAACTAAACTCTTACCGATTAAGAAGTATCACGGAGTCGTTGCTTTGCAATGGCCACATCCTTTTCTCGTGATGTGTGTGCATGTGCTTCAATTGCAGTTTCAGTTTACAACTTGCTTTTTGCCACTGCCAGTGAAGTGTGTGAAGTGATGAAAGCCAGCTTCATTCGCTGCCCCTCCTCTCTCTCTGCTCTCCGCTCACGCTTTTACTCTTTCTCATTCATTTCACCTTTGGCAGACATTTTCATGTAGCAATTTGTAAGCACTTTTAAGCCGGGACACAAGGACTCGTTATGGCACTTTTCAATGGACAGGTGAAAATGCTGGGCTAAAGGCAAAGCTGAATGGCGAGAGAAGTATGTATGCGGTCGGCAGTGGCAATTCAACAGGTTGTGTGCATGTTACTCGAGGCAAATTAATTATACATTATGTATGTACATTTGCCCCACAAGTGCATTAAGCTGCATAATTTGCCAGACACACGCAGGCGGCGACTACTTCAACTTCGACTTCCACTTCAACTTACCATTGTCCTTGTGTTGGTTGGCTAATCCCTGCCTCTCGAACCGTCACTACCATACTTGTTTATCCATGGATATCCCAGGTGCTGTAATTGAAGGCAAGCAAAAAAGCAAAAGCAAAGAAAAAAGGGAGAGTCAGTTAGAGAACAGGAAAGCATAAGAAAACTAAGTTAAGTAACTTGTCGAGTGGCAAATGAATGAAAATGCTCAATTGGCAAATGTGTTTCGGCTTCCTTGCTTCTACCATAGGCTACTATATATATTCATACTACTACTACTACAACAACTTCTTATGCTGCTCCTCCACTTTCTCTTGCACTTTGAGCACTGCCATTTCATTCATCCCTCGGCTCTAATGTTTATGTGTATCTTTTGTAATTAATAAAAGTTTCACTGCCTTGAAAAGTTTGTTCATTTCTTCTAGTCTTGCATAAATTGCGTCAAATTAGACAGAAATATTTAATTAATCTCTAGCAAAAGTTTAGTTTATTGAATTATTTGGCACGCCTGCCTCAGCCTCTAGGCTCGGGTTCGGGATTTCCCATTGACTCTAACTTTGGGCCATTCTCCATTTGCCCCGTAAAATCTTTATACATATACACATATACATATACATACATAAGTATGTATCTAAGCTAATGTATGTTAAAGCTAACAAACATTTTTTGGAAAATTACTTTGGCAAAGTGTCATTAAATGCGGCATATGGGGGAGAAGTAACACTGTGTCATTAGCTAAACATTAAGGCGCCAAATTGATTGGCAATGAATTGATGATGTATATCTAAGATAGAAAGCACTTACATATATATATGTACATATACATTCTTATACATTAATCTACAGTTGAACTCAACCATCCACCAAATCATTTTCCAAAAAAAAGGAAACAAAATCCGTTTAATTAACTTTTTGTGAGAATAACTTGAATACAACTTCATAAAATATTATTTTAAAGGTGAACTCTAGATTTATTATCCACAAAGGGGACATTTGAAAGGCATCATTATTAAACTAATATATTGAAAATGTTAATATGCTAACTACACTGCAAAGCAAATGCAAATTTCTATTGTAACAGGGGCTGACTATATATAATCTTATTGGTTAGCCTAAGAAAAAAAAGAAATGGTAGATACATTTAACATAAAGAATGTGGCTCTTCGACTAGTATAAGTTTCTTGAAAGCTTTCCAATGCCAATTGTCATATTCACATATTCTGATGCCAATTGTCATTAGTTTGATGGTGATTCTTGTGGTGGCTATTATTCGAATGTTTGAGGGGCCCAAAATACACAAAAAAAGAGAGAACTGAACATCTGCCATTGACAAATGACACGATTTACATTATACTTGATGCAATTTTTCAACAAGCCAGCCAACATGTCAAAAGTGGACACAGAAGGCAACATCGACAACAAAAAAATGAGACAAAAAATGGAAACAAAAACCGAAGAGGGAGAGAGAGAGAGAGAGAGAGAGAGAGAGATAGACAAACAGCTAGACAGAAGGACAAGCAAACAAATGATGCGCGACTGCATGCTGATGACGCGAATGTGCGAATTCGGCGGATATGTTCTACAGTCCGTCCTTCTTCGGTCTCACTTGCTGTGTGTGCGCGCTGCATCTTAAGCGGCGGAAACGGAAGTCATTTGGCCAACGTTCATGATGCTGCCAACAATGATGTTGATAATAATGTTGATGATAATGATAATGTTGATGATGTTTTCTGTTGTTGTTGCTGTTGCTGTTGCTGTTGAGTTTCATAACAAATGCAAATATATATAAGATATACTATATAATAAAAATTTAGCGTAATGCTTTATTTATGTCAGCTACTGCTTAAATTTTCCATTTTCTTTCCCCCGTTTTCTTTTGGTTTTTAATTTACACTAAACCACGCCCCACTCTATCAACCATCACCCATCCCTGCCCGCTAACCGGAAGCAAAAGAACCAGAAACAGCAACAGAAACAGAGAAACACTGGCGGAAGTGTTGAATTTCTGACAAAAGTTGCAAACGTCCGACGACTTGGACTTGGTCTTGGTCTTGGTCGTGGTCTCTGTATTGGACGGAAGGGTGGCCTTTGCCTTTAGCGCTTGTCCTTGGTCCCTTTTTTTCTTCCTCCCTTGTCATTTGTTATTGAACCCTCCTTACCTCAACTTTCTCTGCCACGCCTTTTGGCTCTAAGAGATAATTTCATTTCATTCGTTTGTTATATTGCACTTCTTGCGCATAATTTTCTTGTCGCATTTGCAGTAAAGTTTGCCTTAGCATAATTGACATAATTTGCAAACTATCCGTACACTTGCTGGAAAAATAACTGGCAAAATGATTTTTCTCTCCCTCTTGCTCTTTTCTCATTCCATTTGCAGGACATTTAATCTAAGATTTAAGATATCCCTGTAATACTTTATTGAGTTTTTCCCGTCTGCATGCCCAGACATTTCACATTAACTTAAAAGCATTCTCTATACGCCCCATAGGATCTACACATGACTTGAATTCTATATATGGAAATTTTTGGTAGCGTCCAGCAAATAGGAAAATACAAGAAAAAAACAAAAAAAACGACAACAAAACCGTGACTAGGGTGAGATGGGTGGAAATGTTAGGTCTGGGCCATATACCAAAGTCGATAAAGACGTCGGAAATGTCAACATGATGACAACAATTTGTAAAAAATGCTTGATTTATTTGCCGAAAAAACCACAACAACAACAACGGCAAGACGAGAAGGAAAAACAACAAAGACCTGAAGAACGCATGCTGGGCTAATGGCAAAGTGGGCGTACACATGCGACCCGCCTTCCACACTCTTCTCTTCTCTCCTACATAAGCCAACCAGGGCACGTAATGAATGTGAAAAAAAAAATAAAAAAAATTGCACACTTCAGTAGGAGGATGGATGGATGGATGGATGTATGGATGGTTAGATGAGAAACAAGCGGAGGGAATGTGTATAGAAAAAAAAAGGACTGGCATATAATTTTCAATGTTGACAGGCAGCAAAAGTTAATAACGCACCCATATACACGATAATGGCCAGAACCAAAAGCGATATACAAATAGACTCCCACAATGGGTGGGATGGATGGAGTCGACACGAGTTGAGTCAAGTCAGCCCCATTTTATGGGATGGGAGATGGCAATGAATGGGCCAAAAGCATCCAGCGACCTCATCACTAATAGCGTCACAAATGGCCGAGATTTAGAAGCCAAGAGTCCGTGTGTTTGAGAGTGTCCGAGGGTCGGTGGGTCGGTGGGTCGAGATGGGGTCAGTTCGGTTGGCTCAGTTTGCTGTCCCGGCCAGAAGCAGCCCGACCCAAAGTCACCTACATCAATGTGGTCGCCATGGGGTGGCAAAAGGAAAAGTAGAAATAATGGTGAGCTCGTTGTATGGGTGTGTGTGTGTGTGTGTGTGTGTGGAGGGGACTTCAATTCGATTGATGAGTTTCAGTAGCGATCAAGTACAAAAGACTAGAGGCAACAGTTTCAAGAAATTGTTTAGAAATGATAGCGTAAGTCAACAACAATCGATACATATGATATATTTGAGAATATAAATTCTTATATTACAAATTTACCTCGTCCATAAGAATATTTTTAAAAGTTGATTTCAGAACTTTCATAGCCATTATGGGTTTATATGGAAGTAGATCTGTAAATATAAAAACCAAAACCAAAATATAAGTAATAGGCAAATGTGGTGAGTTACAAATAAGGCAAGAGGATTAGACCTATAACCAATATGATATCAAATCAAATGAATCGTGTCACGAGGCGGCTATTCGACGATTGTTCTTCACCTGTCTTTCTCTTTCTCTTCACCTCCCTGTCCCTGATTGAACCGTTCTGTGTTAGAGTTTCATGTTGTGAGTGTATTTCTGGAGCTTAGCCGCATATTTGCCACTTGAATTCCGTCTCATCCACTTCGTTAAATTGTGGGCAATTAACTTGCTTGATGACTGCTGCCAATCACAGTGAACTGACCTGGGTATTTTCCCCTTCGCCTCTGCCTCCCCTTTCCATTCCACTTTTCACAACACATTAGGGTAGATTTTAAACTCTGTGCTCTGGCCCGTCCCTTAGTTGCCAGTTTTTCAGGGATTTCTTTTCGTTTTTTTTTCTTGTTTAGGACTGTGGCCAAGATTTTTCATTTAATTTGCTAAATACATTGGTCTTGGAGCCCGGACCCGGCGCCGACGCCGAGTCCGGCTTAAATTGAAGTAGCAAGTATTTGTATTTGTATTTGTATTTGTTGGCCCTTGTGTTTTGTACACGTGCATTAAGCGGATTAGCGAGGGTTAAATACTTTGATTTAGGACACGTGCATCGTGCAGTTAACTGTGATATGCGATAATTAATTTCCAGCTACCTGTGCAGATGCACATACACACATACATATGTATGCATTACCACATAAGACCAACACCATCAGCAACAGCGCACACAAAAGTAATAAGCTGAAAGCTTCATGTCGCTGTTGGTAGTGATGGAGGCGATAGAGTTGGCCATGGCAATGATGATGATGATGATGATGAACGCATGGAACAAGTCATTTACAATGCGAAGCAAAAGATGAGAAGGGAGCATTTTGGGTGAGAGAAAAATTGTATGCCATTTGGTGTGCTTGGTTGTCGCCAAAATAAGTCAGCCATTTCCTAAAACCAAACCCAACCCCCACATACATACGTATGTATGTATGTATGTACATTCACATAAAACACAATGCATTGGAGGAGCAGGCAAGCAAATGAACATAAAATGCCACTTACTTTGTGGGCCCTACATGTGCAGGAGCCACGCCTAGCTGAAATAGTGGTTGGTTGAGTGGTTGGTTCGTTCGTTCGTTGGGTGGTGCATAACTTGTGCATTCTTTATGAGGTTTGTGCCACATCTTCATTTGCATTTTGTAGCTCTCGCCTCTTGTTTGCCGTGGGAGTTTTGCGTGGGTTGCAAGTGTAAATTTTCCGTATTGACGGAAATTTAATACCAGCAGCAAGTTCATTTAACTTTTTTTGTTCTTTTACTCATTTTCTCATTTTGTCATCCTTTGCGTTTTCTTTTTCTTTGCCTTTTTTTTTTTTTTTTATTCTTTTGGAACCCAACTCAAATGTATCTAGCTAGCATCGTTGCCAAAATCCTTTCAAACACGAAATGGGTTAGGTGACAAGAACAGAACAGCAGCAACCGGAGTGAAGTTTTTCGGTAATGGTGGGATGTTGGGGAGGAGGTGAGGGGGCGGTGGGGACTTGCGGCTGCTGCCTCACAATCTGCCATATCACTGACAGTTTTATCGACTTAACAAAACTAACTGCCATTAGTTTCACTTTGCTGCTGCGAGTGTTGCTGAAAAGCCACGACAGTTTTTCTCGCTCCTCCGCAAAAACCAAAAAAAAAGAATAAAAATGAAAAGAAAAACCAAAGACCATAGCGGAAACTTGGGCTTTTCGTGGCGGCACCAAGACAAAAGCAAAATAAACACGGCAAAAAAAAAAAAAGAAACGCAAAAGCAAAAGAAAGATAAGCAAAATGGGAAACCATGGCATAGCGGCATTTCGATATGAGAATGGTAGAATAAGGGGTATACGATATGGTGTGCATGGGTGGGTTGGAGTGGGGTGGGGTGGGGTGTCCTGCTCCTGGCAGACGTTGAAAAATCACTTTAGCATGACCCCAAAATGTCTATTTCATTAATACAAATAAACCGAACCGACAATAACAATAACAACAAGAACAAGAAATCCCCAAAAATGGAAAAGAGAAAAAATGCCTGCTCAATAGATTCTATTTCGGCCAACCAAGACAAAAAACAAAAAAAAAAAAAGACCAAAACAGAAACGAAAGCGACCAAAACAAATCGTTTGTGCCGGCTGCAAAGACATTCGGACAAATTAAAATGAACATGAAAAGCGGCGGCAGATAAAGAGCAAATGGTTTTGGCCTCCAAGTTGTATCCTCCTCCTTCTTTTTTTTTCCTTTTCTCTACGTCTTTTTCTCTCCTGCTTCAGTCACCTTAGACGACTTATCCATCGATTTTTTTTTCTTTTAGGTTTAGGAGAGAGCCGCACGTCTTTGGCTATTGACATTAAAATTTGTCATTCGTTTTTGTCGTTTGCTCGATTCGTTTTCATTTTTGCATTTCTTTTAAGAAAGTTTTTTTTTTTTTTTTTGTAGCAAATAATCGCAGAGAGTTTGACTATAATAAATGAAGTGAAATTTTTTAGTCAACTATTGAGTGAGCGAGCCAAAAACGAGGAATCGTTGCAAATTGTTAAAGGAAAAAAAGAGGCCCGTGTTGCCATCTACGTGAATCGATGTCGATTTCGCATCGATTTTGATTTTGTGTTTCCGTTTTCCAGGGAAATATCAAGCAGTTTTCATGATTCTTCAAAAATGGAGAATCCATTTCCGAAATGGAGAATTTGATATGTATTTTTGTTTCACCGACTCGATATCAAATAAATTGGTTCAATCAAAAAACACGGATATATTTAGATTTTCCCATGTGTTTTCTATATTTAGATTATGAAATTTATTAGCATCGCTTAAGGGCATCTAAATATTCGCTTACTTTCATTTCTCTCTCTCTCTCTTTTCTCTTTCTTTCTCACTTTTGTTCCATTCATTTTTATTTATTTTGCATTTGCTTTTTCATCAGGTTATCCAAACTACTTGAGATTCTCGTCACATGGCCATGGCCACAAAATGGCTTAGATAAACAGCTATTGGGCTATGATTGGGTTGGGCTAAGGATGAAGTGTGTGTGCAGGGGGTGGGGTGGGGCTGGTGAAGATGGCGGCAACAACATGGCGTATCTAATCGACCAAGTGCTTGAAATAATTTTGACCAGGACTCATTGTTAAAACTTTTGGCGATTGATGGGCCATCCATTTAGGGGGATATTTTTTTTTTCTATTTCCTTTGTATCCTCTTCCTGTTCTTCCTTTTTTTTTCTGGGGGTGGACCGTAGGGACAAGAGCTGTCATTGTTTGTGTGCCGCTTCATTTATATTTGTATTTCATTAAAATTATTGCCAGGCTTGTAGCGTGTGTGTGTATTTCTATCTGTGTATGTATGTGTGTGTGTGTGTGTGTCCGTATCCGTGAAACTAATTGATTGGCACAGTTTTTGCTCAGGCTTGATCGATTGATTTAATTTATTGTAAAAAGCTGCTGAAATTGATGGAGTTGTGCAACACAACAAAATAATACAAAAAGAGAGAAGGGAAAAAAATGAAAACAGAAAATAATGAAAAGCGAAGAGAAGTGAACACAACAAAAAAAAAAAAACGGAAAGAAAGAAAACGTAATGGCATTAAGCCATGACAGAGCGAGAAGACTGGACAGATGATGTTGTGGGTGAAGGAGTGGATGGAGAAGGATTTACTTTTTGGGGGGGCGGGGCATCACTTTTGTAATGTCATCAAAGTGGCAACGGGCCACAGAAAATGCATAAAGCGTCCAACAACAAAAACACCCAAACGACTCAAAGGCAAAAGGCGCGGCTAAAAGCCAAGGCAAAAATCGATAAGACTGTAAAGTGGCTTGTGTGCAAAAGATAATGCCCAAAAGGAGGAGGAGGAGGAGGAGGAGGAGGAAACGAGAGAGGGTATAGGGAAATAGAGCTCTTCACGAAACTTGGAGACGACGAATGACAGGAGGCTGGAGGTGGCATTGCTTGTTGGTATGGAGATGATAAGTTCGGCAAAGCCAAAGCCAACGTCTTCATCGTTTGCTTTTGACTTGCTGAATGTTGCACATTTGCTTTTAAATTGAAGTGTGTGTGTGTGTGTGTGTGTGTGGAAGAGTGTCAGGAGGGAGAGTGAACGAGACACTTTGCTTAGAGAGTTAGATAAAGAGTCTAAGCGACACACAAAGTCAGACAAAAAAGACTTCAAATTGCACTTTTCATTAAACTGAAAGTGGCCAACAAGAATGTCCACAATGTCGACAGAGCTCCAAATTCATTCATTTCATCAAAGGAAGCTTTATGCAAATGCATATCATAAATTATTACAATTTTTAGCAATTATATTTTGTTATCTTCCATGAAAATCTCTTTACTCATACATTCACTGGTTGTTGGTTGTGCTGATCATAAATTTTCTTTAATGAAAATGTTTACTTCTGCTTTTGACAACGATGTTGATGTTGATGTGGATCAAGCCATGGACATTCCTTTGATTGCCCCTCTTGCCCTTATATATGTATGTATTTTGTATATTGAATTCTTGGATAGTTCCTGGTCTCTGTTCGCTCGCTTGCTTGTCATTCATCAATGTTGAATAAAAGGATGGCGAATGAGCTGAGGAAATAGGGAGAAGAGGAAGGGGAAACGATGTCCTTCATCGTTTGGCTGCTTGAAAATTAGTTGCCTGCTGCAGCTGACATCAAAGTGTGTCAAACGAGATGAGAGAAAATGCACAGAAAGAGTGAAGTAAAAGAGGAAAAGTTGAGAGGAAAGGTTTGCTGACAAGTGCAATGGCAAAATAATTTACACAACTTTTGTCGAGTCATGACATTAGAGTGGGAGAGAGAGAGAGAGAGAGAGAACTAAGACCCAACGTAACCGAAAGGAACGAAATGAAAGCAAAATCGGTAAAACGACATGGCAAAATGGACGGACGGATGAAGGGACGGGTGGCAACTTTAACTTTCCGCAGAAAAACGGGGAAGTGCGGCAAAATGCTTTTCAATTTCCGTGACAAAACGCGCGAGCAAAACGTTGAGTAAATTCAATTTAACACACGCAACAGCATGAAAGTTGAAAACGGAAGATGAAGATAGAAAATAGAAAATAGAAGATGGAGATGGAGTCCCATGAAGCAGGATGCAGGAAGAGACCAAGCCACGTAGCGGCCCTAAAACGCTGTCGAGCATTTAAATCTAACATTATTGCATTTTGCCAATGAATATGTCAACAAAAACGCTGAGCACCCACACGCACACACAAAGACACACACACACACACAGAGTAGAGTAAAGTAGAGTGTCCTGGACTTCTACTTACTGTCGTTGCTCCTGCTGCTGCTGCTGCTGCTGTTGCTGTCAGACAATCAGCTAACTGACGACTGACTTGACGACTGACATGCTAAGCAAATGATGAGGAATGAATGCGAAATGGTAATCAGCATGGAAATGGAATCGCAATCGTCAATGGGTAAATGCAAATGGCATTGGAAAATGTGTGGGACCCGCACGTTTTGATTTCGTTGATTCAGCTTCAGCTACAGAGACAGAGTCAGCATCAGCATCAGCATCAGCGTCAGAATTAGAGTCAGGAATAGGTTATATACATATGTATGTACATATATGGGTAGAAAAGTACCGAGAGTACCCCCAAAAACGAAAGTCAACTTGGTCTTGGTTGTTTAGCAATTTAAGCAGAAGGGTCAGCATGCTTTTGCTCAGAGAGCATTAATCAAACGTATCGAACCATGTGGCCATGTGTGAAATTCTGCAGGCCACTGATTGCAGATAAACCCAACAGACACACACACACACACATGGACAGTAATTCAAACCCCAAAAACGCCAAGATGGCATCAAGTACACACAAACAGACATACATATATGTATATCTGTGTGTATGTATGTATGTATGTAGTACGTGGCGCCCTAAGTTATGCAGTGAAAAATTGTTGAGAGCAAGATAAATGAAGAAGCACGCGAAAACGTGGTCAGCTCCAACAGACAGCCAGTCCAATGTTTTTTTCTCTAACCCCCATCTCCTTTATTGTCTTTTTCTTCTTTTTTTTTTTTGGTGTAATAATAAGAATCAGACCAAAAAAAGATAAACCAAACCAAAAAAAAAAAAGTGAGTGAACGAAGAACAAGCTTGTTTGTGGAGACAAGCAAACATCACGTCGTTGTCTTTTCTGAGCCTTTTCTCTTCTTTCCTGACTCTGGCTCTGGCTCTATCTCTCTTTGCTTTGCACTTACTTTGTGCGCATTTTCAATTTGTCAAACGCATAACGAATGAGCGTGATTGAAGTGCCTTGTCCTTGTCCTTGTCTCTGGCAAATAATAAGGGGATTGGACAAATGGTGAACTGACGCGTCGTCAATGGTATAAACTGGCAAGTAGCTCCCTCATTTCATAATAATGATGATGGTGTTGCTCGTGGTGGTGAATGGTTGTCTTTAAGCGACTTCAACTTGGCCAGAACGTTTTCATAATTTGCACACAAACAGTGTGAGTGTGACAGAGAGAGAGAGAGAGAGAGAGAGAGAGAGAGAGAGAGAGAGAGAGGTAGGAAGAATTGCCATGATTAATCGTACTGCTGTTGCTCCTGACAACAGGATATCTGCCTTCTCTTCTCTCTTACTAGTTCTGCTGATACTGTTGCTGCATCTTCTGTTGCTACTCGATTTTCTTGTTGTTGGCAGTTTGTTTTACAGTCAGCAACATAATTACAACAACAATGCCCGAGACCGTTGTACGCATAATTGTGTGACAACGGCAGGAGCAGCAGCAGCAGCAGCAACAAGGATATACATCCAAGCGTATACACCACACACACACACACACATATGTGTGTATGTATGTGTAGCTGGCATGTTGCAACTACCAACTACGGACTACTGCCGACTCGGGAAACTGGCAACTGGCAACTTTTGCCTGCGCCTTGGTTTTGATTTTGACACTTTTCAGCAAACGCCTCAGCAGCAACATCTCTCGCCTTGTTTCCATTCAATCTCTCTCTCTATCTCTCTCTCTCTCTCTCTTCGAACAGCAATGAGCTCGTTTTCCACCTCTTTCTGTACTTTATTGCCCGAGTCCAAACAAGACTGTCATAAATGCATTTTATGATTTTAATGAGTTTTCTGTTTATGTTGCGTGCTTCTTGCTCTCAGTGAACCAACTGCTTTAGTTTAAACTTACAATTTAAATGATTCGTCGTTTATGTTGTAAAAACTCAACAAAACAAATTATCTCACTCTCAGTCAGTTGAAAATTTCTACAAGTTTGTTGAAGATTTCAACAAGCATTCATTCAACTAAAACATTCTTAAAGGCTTATAAAGACAGACTGATATTTTTGACAATGTGAACTTGAATTTTCTTTTTTTTCCCCATAAAACGACTAACTTTCTCGAGAGAAGAGAGGGTTTTTTTTAGTGGCTTTCATTTTAAAGTCTCATGAAATGGAAATTTGTCAGTGTTATGAGTTCAGGCAATGTGTAAATAAATAGATGTTGATATAAAAGTCTTCAGACTTTTAGTAAGTTTGATATGAAAAGTGTGCTGCGTCACCACAATGGAGAGTAGCCGTTGTGTAAAGTATTCTGATGGCTGGCAAAAAACATTAATCAAACTGGTAAAAAAAAAGAGAACAAAAAATGGAGATACATACATATGTACGCATACACACACACACACACACACATAAAGTGTGGCACAGGGTGGCCCGGGCATTGTTAAGCAAGTGTTATAAAACATTTTTTGATAAATGCAAGCGCAACCACAAAATATCATATGAATGATTGCATTCATAAATAATGGTTGGTTGGTTGGTTTGGCACCACGTCCATCTATCCCGCTGCCTGACCATTCGGTTGCCAGTTCGCCAGTTCTCCTACCTTTAGCATAAATTATATGCCAACACATTTTGCTATTTGTTATTTGCATTTAATTAAATGCAAAGTGTGAACAAAAAAAGAAGAGGATGAAGAAAAATTGCCATTGGGACTACAATGGCATTTAATTAGAAATGAAATCAAATAAAAATCAAATGGTAAATAGCAAATACAATGTGTTAAATCAATGGTGCATATCGCCTCGGCTCACCTCACCTCACCTCATCTCATCTCTTCTCATCTCATATCATTTCATCCGCTCGTAACACGTTTGACAAGCAACCGCAACAACAAGTGCAGCTGCAACTGCAACTGCAGCAACAACAACAACAACAACAATTGCCCTCGCGGCAGAACAAGCAAATAAACAAACAAACAAAATACCAAAAGCAAACAAACATTAATTTTTTTTTTTTGGTATATCACATTGGGCTGCTTTTTCCGGCATTTTCCCTGATTTTTGATTGCAGTTTCCCAGGCAAACAAACAAATCAACTTGTCGAGCCTCCTCTACCAGCTCTTCTCCTTTTTCTCCTACTCCACCTGCACTCACACCTTTTGATTGCAATGCAAAATACAAAAAAAAAAGAGAATGGAAAAGGGGAAGGAAACACAAAAACAATTACAAAAAGGGATTGAATTCAAGTGCCGCCCACCACCACCTGCCCATGTCGTTCTCTGCCTGTCTCCCTGTCTCTATCTCTGTTAGCCTGATTCAGTTTTTGGGCAAACGTTTAGTAGAGTTTTATCCATTTTTTCTCATTTCCTCAATTTCCCGTTGTTTGCATATGAATCTGTAGCTGAATTCTACCTCCCTCCCTCCCTCATACCCCGTCCCAATCTGGTATGCCTGCCATCGGTCATATCTATTGGACAATAGAGGCAGAAAAACAGGAGCTAGAATAGAAAAGTGAGAAAAATCACCCTAGGATCTGTATTTTCCAGAGGTGTTTGAATCGCTTTTTCTCTCTCTCTTTCTCCCTTTTGACTGCCCTCGGGATTTGGCCATATTTTTAACATTTTGCTTTGCTTTTTATTTTGGAATTTTTTTCGCTCAAATTTATGACTTTTGTTTGAGGCCATTGAAGATTAGTTTGTTATTTTTACAAAAACACTATACACATACATATATATTTTATTGGCATTCAGCGGAATCACAAACTGATTAAAAATTTACATGTTTTTTGGTTACAGGGCAAAAATTGTGATTTCTTTACAAAAACAAAAATGTGTTTCATTTTTTTTTTTGTTTGAGACAAATTTATGAAATTGTTCTTTCAATTTGTGGATTACAAAAACATAAATGGGAATATTGCAATTAGGGCAACTTGATTTTGTTAAATCTATCTAAACAGTTTTGATTTCTTTCACTCCCACTTACAATTTCTTTCTATGTATATCTATTTTACAGTTCCAGAAGACATCAGTCGATTCAGTTTTTTGAAGGGAAAGTATTGTCAGAAGAAAAGATCTTGGTAAGTGAGAAGTGTCTAAGCTTAAGCCTTGAAGCACTATTTAGAAGTTTTCATTCAATTCAAGACAATTCAAGAATTTGAGAATTCGTCTAAAAATTATTTGTAAAACATTTATGCCAAATGAATGAAACAATAAATTTTTAAACTATTTAGCTGTTAAATTAAGGATGAAAAGACCAAATGTGCAGAGTTATCTTTGATTTAGCTTATACTTTAGGATTTTTATTGTATTTTTTTTTTGTTTTGTTTTTGTGTTGTCTTTTATTCGTTTGATGGCTTATTTTGTGTATAATGTTGATTACGTTTCCGATTTTCAAGTATTTATGTTATTTTATTTGTGCATATTTAATCGAATAAAATGCAAGTCTGAAATCGCATCTGGCAATTATCTTTGCTATTCTAATTTCGATTTATTCACTTGATTAAGAAAGAGATAGAAAGCTATAGAGAGAAAGAAAGAGCGATAGACAGAGAGAGAGAGAGAGAGGGAGAGAGTGTGTGGCATAACTGCAGACGAATAGATAGTGATGGGGTTAGAGTGAGAGAGAGAGAGAGAGAAAGCAAGAGCAATAAAAAGACTTAAATGCGATGCCAAGGAGCAACAGCAAATAATTGGCAATTTAATGCACATTGTTCGTGTGCAGACACAAGCGCACACACACACACACACACTGATTGGCAGTGAGTCAATGTCCGTCTTTCCGTCCGAGTTTGAGTCCTTCGTAATCGAAGTGTGCGTGTGTCCTGTATGTGTGTGTGCATGTGTCTGTGTATTACTGTTGCCATAATTCAATTATGTTTGGCTTGGTAAATCAGCAAAAATAATTTCGCTTGTTTTGCAGATTGTGCAATATCCGTATGTGTGTGTGTGTGTGCCTTACGTGCGTGTTCGTGTGTGTGTGTGTGTGTGTGTATGTGACTTTTCATTATGCATGGCATCACGTGTAGGAAAAGTTTCGTAATTACTTTTCAGCTGCACTCATATTCTTCTACTAAATAGTTAAACCCTGTCACCAACACATTGCCGAACAGGTATAAACAACTGGCCGAGTAAGTTGACATAATTGTCTCTACCAAGGATACCTATCCTTAGAGGATAAATACGCATAGAAATACTTTCGAATTTGTGCCCAGTTTATACAAATAGCACATTTTGATGTAATTGAAGAGTTAGACAGGGCATAGGATAGTCGTTGCTCTGTTTGAGCTAAACATTCTGCTTATTTCTAATTGCGCATAACATTTTAAATGCCAAATTCAAACAAAATGTTGTTTATTGTGCAAACACATTGACAAAATGTCACAGAAAGTGGGCATTGGAGGGGAGGCAAGGCAAGAGAATGCATTCCAGAGACTGCTATTGACTGCTAGAGAGATCCATCGTTATTTCTCTGTGTGTGTGTGTGTGTGTGTGCAATTTAATTGAAATGCAATTTAATTGAAATCAGGCAAAATCGAAAATTCATTTGGGCGGCACAAATTAAACACATATGACTGTCGCATAATAAGAAATTGTGATGTCATTTTACCAAGAACTGGTTCGTTGGTTCGTTGGTAGGTTGATAGGAGAGACACACACACTGTTTACAGTAAACACACACACACACACTGATGGTCAGCGGGAGGGGAATTTGTTAAAAATGAGAGGTCTCACGGGAGGCAACGGCGGCAACGGCGGCAACGGCGGCAGCAATCAGACCATTTTGTATGCGCGTGTCCAATTACTTTCATATCCTTGTTGTTGCTCCTGCTGTTATTTACATATGCACATTATTATTTTCGTTTCGCTTTCGTCTCACTTTATTTCAGTTTATTTATTTATTTGGTACTCGTTTTTTGTTGCTGTTGTTGTTGTCTACCTCGACAACGATTTTCTTTTCTTTTTTTTCCATGTCCGAGGAGACACACACAGAGAGAGAGAAAGAGTGAGAGATTTCATTGCATTTGTATTTTCAATGACCCTACATCGTATAAAGGATATATGTAAATATTTTCTACCCAATTTAAATTCATATTAAAAGATCAACTAAACTAGTTTTATTGGCCTTTAGGTTAAGTCTATACAAAACCTTTTTAAAGCCGATCACCGCATAAAACAAAGTGTGGCAAGAGTATATGATATTCGGCAAGACGACTGGTGACTTAATGTTTCGTTTTTTTCTTTTAATTTACGCAAATAAATGGAAAAATCAGTCACAAAAAACGCATCGAATCGCATCCTCATCCTGTGAATATTCCTGATTCTGTTACTGTATCTCCCTTTAGCCTTTTATGTGTTTGTGTGTGTGTGTGTGTGTGTGTGTGCATCTGTGTATGTGAAAGCCCTGATGCGTTTTAATTGGAATTTCCGCCTTTTCGGTTGTGTGTGAAAAATTAAAATAAATTTTTATTTATTTTTTTGCATCAAACGAAAAACTCTTCACGATTTACAGTGCATCTGGCTATTTGCAAGTTTTGTCACGCAAATTGTTTTCATCACGAAATGCACGCTTCAGAGCTTCGACTTCAGCCTACAGATTCAACTATAGCTGCAGCTTCAGATCCACAACTACACAAAAGGATATATTTTTCGTGTTCTCTTAAACACACACATAGGCAAGGCCTGGCCAAACAAGAGATTTTGCAGGCCCATGGAAAATGGACGAGATGACAGACAGACAGAGAGACAGGCAGTCTAATGACATTAAGTACACATCGCATGCCTTAATTATGCCACCGTTGGCAAGAGAAACAAGTAGAATATAATACTCTTTGTAGTTGTATAGCTAAAGGCAGCATAGACGAGGCCAATACCTTGTCTTGCATTTAGTGTGTAGTTTTCCAGAAGGCGGAGAAACAGTTCTAATGCAAAAGAGGGTTTCGACCACATAAGAAAAGTTTTATTAAACTAAACTCTAGAATTTCACATTAAAACAGTGAAATTTCATTTAATTTCAAGTCATTTCATTTTACTACATACATATAAGGATTGATTTTCGGTGAGGTAATATCTTTTTTTGGATATCATTCCTGAAACTTTCTTTCTTTCTTTATCGTTTATTAAACAATACAAAAAATTCATATAGAAAACGATCAAATTAACATCAAAAACTAATCTTGATCTAGCCACTTTTTATTAAACTTATATCCCTTGTAATACTTTAAAATTTAAATGGGGAAAAATATTGAAAAACAATAAAATTTAAATATATATTTGGACTTTAAATATTGTATAGTAAAAAGATATATTAGAAATGTATTCATATGACTCAATTTATGCAGAGTATATCCCATATAACTAAATAGATTTAGATAAAGAACTATGAACCCAAAATTTGTTAAGAGTTTCAAAACAAATTGTGGCAAATACTTTATGAAAATGTTTAACCTATTAGCTGTTTAAAATGTCAAAAGGTTCGATTTCTAATGGTTTGATTGAGTTAAAGTATTTTGTTACTTTTCCTTTCGCTATTGGATACTTTATTTTGGTCGTCTCGTTTTTGTAATGACGAATCTACCTCACTCAATTCTAATGAAGCAACTTTTACAAGGGGCAACAATATAAACATTTATTTTTGCATAAAAAGGCGGCCATGAAAAATGCTTTTCCGAGAAAATTCTGACAATGGCGACATTGATGAAATGCCCGAAAAATTTAATTGAGCATTTGATGTGGCGCCTACCCCCACTCCACCGCCCTCGGTCCACCATTCCTCAACGCCTCCGCACCCCAGGGAGGCGTCACTGTGTGTTGTTGTTGTTGGTGTCAGCAGCAACAGCGACTGCTGTCGCTGTGTTTGATGTGGGCTTAGGCCCAGTCCATGGTCGCTTCCCGCCACCCCCCCACACCCCTGAGTCTCGCCTGTTAAATGGGTTTTTAAATAAATTTCAGCCACTTTGTTTGTCTGTTTGCTCTGCGGCCATGGGGCATAGGAAACGTCAACAAGAGCAACAACAACGCATTGCCAACAGGCGCGGAGTGAAGTGGAGTGGGAGTTGGGTGCAAGTTGGAAGTTGTGTTGCCCTTTTTTAACGGCCCATAAACGTGCCCAACAGCAAATACTTTTTTAAATGCTAAATAAACATTTTACGGCTGCAAAATGCTTAAAAATGCTTAAAACCATTACGAAACGCTTCAGTGCACATTTTAATCTTGGCTATTTATAGTGAGATGAAAATTAAACCAAAAAAAAAAAAACCAAAAGGGTATATCATAGAGCAGACCCGATATGACAATATTTAACATATTTATTAAATTAAAATCAATATTTCTACAAGGACTTAATGTAGATAGTTTTCGAAAACGGCTTGCCTTAATTTTAGTTTTAAGGTCTACTTTAAGGAGAAGTTCTACTTCAATCAATAGCAAATGCTGCTAAAACCGTGATGCTGCTTTCGCTCTAATGATGCCAACAATCGAAATTCAACATGCGATAGACTTGATGATATTGATATCCTTTAAGGCTTAAGAGGTAACTTTCAGTTAAGGGTATAACAATGAATGCCTGTGTGCCACATTCACCTCGCCTCGAAAGAGAAAGGCAAAGGAACCAACTGGCAAGTGCTAACAAGGTCGCTTATTTTTTGACGCATTTCTGGCATTATTATTATTACCCTAGAGCAACAGAAGTCTGTTGGTAGGTTGGTAGGTTGGCGGCAACAATGGCAACAGCTGCTTGCCGCTTAATGCGATGAAATTTAATAAAACACGACATTTGGCCTCAGCCTGAGCGGAATTCCTGTTAAATTGTGGCCTGTCGGGCGATTAAGTTGCCAAATAAAGTGCACCAAGCGCGACGGGCAACAAAGGGTTAACCATTGCTATATATATATGTAAGTAGATCGCTGATGGGTGGTGGTCAGAGGCGATGACTATGGCATTAAATATCAAAGGGTCCATTTCTGTCTCTCTGTCTATCTGTCTGCCTGCCCTTGCGCCCTTGTCTTGTTTGCGTTTTGTGATTTTCCTCTTTCTGATTTTTTACTTTTAATGAATTCATTTTTGTTTTTCATTTTTAAATTGTTGTTTCTTTTTTAATTTCTGTTATGCCCCCACCCCCCCACCAAAAAAAAAAAAAAAAAAAACACCCAACTCGCAAAACTTTGCATTTCCAACCCTCTTTTTCTTGGTGTGTGTATGTGTGTGTGTGTGTGTGTGTGTGTGTTTTTTTCTTGTTTTAAATGCTTTTCATAAATTTTTATGCAATAAGTTTTCACTCCTCCCTTCCATTTGGGCTGTTGCTCTTCATTCATTCTTTTCTCTTTGCTCCTTCGTGCTGGACATAATTGAAATCCATTTAATGAAAATGCGGTCGCCATATAAAAACCGAACAACTGTGTGTGTGTGTGTGTGTGTGTGTGAGTCATCTTCAGAGCATAACGAAGTCTCTATACGCTTCAAAAGGCCAGCCCCATTACTACAAAATGTAAGCACTTATTTTGATAAAAGTTTTGTATTGTTATTTAAAAAAATATTATAAAATAATTGGACACGATTTGTAAATGAAATATTGCAAGTCGTGAAATCAGTCTTTCGTTTATTATGAAAGTTGGAAGGATGAACGAAAATCAAGGAGTTTCTATATATGTAGCATTCTTTTTAAGGAAGCGCAAACCATTCTTATAACCAGTTTGCCCAGCTGGATGGGTGAGGGGGGGCGGGGACCGACTGATAACATTGGACGGAGATGGAGATGGATGTGGTTTATGGGTGTGTGGTGTGGGCTATAATTAATGACATGCCGTGGCTGTTGGGCAAAAAAGATTATCTATTTATAGATAATGTTGCGTATCCAACAGGATACGGATTGATTTTACACAATGGCAGCCTTAAATGTTTATAAATTATAATTATAATGTGTACATATAGTAGAAAAAAAAAAAAAACAAACTACATGTATTTATGATATAGTTATATGTGGCTATCAAACTCTCTAGTCTTTGGTCATGACAGATGGCGCGATGAACGGAAATTAAACAGATTGTTGTTTATTGTGGTTAACTTTTCTGGGCCCGCCTCTTCGACTTTTATTTCTGTCTCTCTATCGTCTTATTGTATTAGCAATCGAAATGCCATTAGAGACAAAGTTTAAAGTATTTTCCAAATACGAAAAGTAGCAAAAAAGTTATTTATTATATTTGCCAAAGTGTAAATACAAAGCACAAAAAAGCAAAACAAAACAAAAACCCAGTAAAACGAAGAGTCTTGCCCATCATCATCTTCTGCATTTCTAGTATTCCATTTTTTTCCCTATGTGTGTGTGTGTGTGTGTGTGTGTGTGTTGCCTGTTGGGCAGGCTTCTTGGAATTATTGTTATTGTTCGTGCTACTGCTGCCCGCCTTCCTGTTCGGACGGACGGAGAGCGCACTTCCGTTCCGTTACGCACTCTCCGGTCATCCTTGTCGCAGTTAGTTGTTATGGCTCCCTTTTGGCTGCCATTTTGTGTTCAATTTGAAACTTCCGTTTGTTGTATGAGACTTGAGCATTATTATTATGCTGAAGAGCATGTATTGAGGGTCTCTGTCCACCATTTTAATCCCCACCTCCACTCCTCCATATACTAATACAATAAAAATGCAAACAAAATACAAAAAAAGCAAAAAAAAAAGAAACAGGAAAAGGTTTCGGAAAAAAGTCCAAACCGAAGCTAAGTTGCCCTCGAGGAGTTTCTGCCGGGATGAACAGTTTAATAAGCTTATGTATCCATTTTTTTTTTTTGTATCTTAGAACTGTTTCAATTGCAAAGTTTTCAAAGATTAAAACAAATTAAAATTTCAAATATTTTTATTAATTTCAGTCAATCTACTCAATTTTTCGTTGAATATTTCTATTTAATATCTAGTTTGAATTGCTTTTAACTGACATATTGATATGCTGGCTTACTAATTAAACTGGTTACAATTGATAGTAATTAAATCAAGTCCAAAATAATTTGGCACTCCATAATTAATGAGAGTAAAGATCATTTGAATCACTTAAATACACTTGGAATAGGACAAAATACCACAACAAACATTTTGCTTAATCGATTGTGGCATTTAATTAAAACCTAAGAGATTGATGCATCGAAATAATTGCTGTAACTGGCAAATTTAAATGTCAAAATTTCGTCTTCAAAAGATTATTTCATTGAGTGCATACATTTTATATGATTTGCTTTAGAACAATCTAGTTAGGAGCCTTTTGGGAGTTGTTGTAGCCAAATTATTATAATTCTCGTTCAAATGAAATCAATTTCAATAACATTTAAATCAAGAGCCTCGTCCCAAAGAATTGTCTGACATTCAGAAATTGTAAGAAAGGAAGAAACAGATAAAGCTTGTCGTGCATGGACTTCCAACTGGGACTGGGACTGGTCGAGCCGCATTCAAGGATACAGGAGTCAAGTCAGGGTGAAGCAAGCAAGAAGCAAGATGGCAAAGACAGGGCCAGACAGTTGCTTAGCAGCTATTATGGGCACATGTTCTTCTTCTCCATTGAATTGACTGTCAGCGTCAGCGACGGTTTTGCGTTTCTGCCTTTTGCCTTTCATTTGTTCATTCATTCGATTCCAGTCAAAGAGCCAGAAGCCAAATGCTCGAAGCCCAAGTAAAGGGAAGCCCATTGGGAATGGCTTTTAGTTGGCGAATGTCGCTTGGATGCCTGATGCCTGCTGCCAGTCGCTTGGGCCTGCCATTTCTGTGTGTTTATGTAGTTGGCAATGCCCCATAACAAAATCAAACCACATCAATTGTATACCTAAATGGCCAAGTGGGACCTCTTAGTTATTCATTTGGTCACCAGTCACCCAAAACCCCCCCGAATTGAACCGAACTCTGACAAGGTGGTCCATTTTTGGGTGGGGGGGGGGAATGAAGAAAGTTAAAGTTACTTAAATTGTTGCCTCTGGCATTTAATGAAATTCATGCTAAACGCTTTGCCAACTCTTGCAATTGTCACTTGGCAGCAAAATGAAATTAATTTTGCGTTTGTAGTTAGCACAAAACACTCATACGACATGTTGTACGCTGCTACGGCTGCCACTGACATTGTTGTTTTCATCCTTCTTTTTTTTTTGTTTTTTTTTGTTTTTTGTTGTGTAATTTTCTTTCGTTTTTTGCTTTGGTTCTTGTTGTTTTCGTTGTTTTGTGTTATTCAACTAACTATTATTCCCATCATCTCTCTCTCTCTCTCTCTCTTTCACTCCAACCGCCCGGTTGCTGCTGCAATTTCCATTTTAACTTTGGTCACACATGAGTTGGATTCGTCTCGGTTACAGTTTTCAGTGGATTGCTACCTGGCTACCTGTGGCAAAACATTTTTGTTTCGTTTCATTTTCATTTGCAACTTGGCCAAAATTGTATGCACTGGGCAACATGATGTGGGTGCAAAAAAAAAAATGGGAAAAAAGAACGATAGAAAGGGGACGACAAACGGACGGACCGGACCGATGGACACAGTGAAAGAAAGACAAGTGACAAAATATCAGCAACAGCATCAACACAGGAAAAATACAGAGAAAAATGCCAGAAAATAATGAAAAAAGTTTTATAATTGCATGAAACTTTCCAATTAACAAGCTGTCTTTGGTTTCGCTCTGAGGAATGTATGTCCCTACATATACATATATAAATATATACACGTATGTGTGTGTGTGTGTGTGTGTGTGATGCGTTTTAGCTTTGATGATGGCATTGCCAAAGCCACAAAAACTGTCAAAGCATTGAACCAAAAGTGGCCATCTAACTAATTTATTAAGACATTCTCATCAATTTGAATGTGTGTAAAAGTTTTTCAAACTTATTTAAACGCCTCAAATTATGCAACACTTCTTGTTCTCACTTAAAATATTGTCTTATAAAAATTGAAAAGCAAACTTTTTCCTCTTCTGATGATTTTTATATTGATTTTATATAGTCAAATTTTGAGCAAGGAAATGTTTAGCTAACTCTTGGTAAAGCGAGATCATTTTTGACGACTTTTTTAAGCGAATTTTTCTGTTCTGTATATCATTATAAGCCAAAAGTTATGTATACTTTTTTCATTTCAAAAGAAACATCGTTAAATCAATCAACATTTAACCAAGTAAATAATTCATCTGAATCAATAAAGGAATCAATATTGTTTGCATTAAAATTATTGAATTATTTCAATATTAAAATTGTAAACGACATGTCATATATTGTTGGTTTTTTTTTTTTTGGTTGGGTTGGGCAATAACGTTTAAATGGAAATAACATTGTGTTTTTTGTCAAGCATCTCACAGTTTTCAGAATAAACATTTAAATTATTGCACACTTGTTTTAATTGAAAGGCATTCATTCTGTTTTTTTTTTGTCGAATTTCTCAAGCGTAAATATCAACAACTTCCTTTGTACAAGCTGCAGTTGTTGCCGTGCTGCTGTGTCGGCATAACTTTCTGCCTGTTTCATTCAACACAGACACATGTCCGTGTCCATGTCCCTTGTCCCTGTTCCTGTCCCTGTCCCTGTCCCAGTGTCTGTCTGCTAACATGCTAGGCTTGGAAACTCCGGTTCCAGCCTGAGGTTGAGGCCTGCCAACATTTCATTAAGTTTTGCTGCAAAAGTTTTATTAAAACAAATACGTGCCATAGCCACAATACACACACACACACACACTAAGCAGAAGGCGTCTTACGTCTCGTTACATTTTGGCCTCGTTTCTTTTTGTGTTTTTTATATACATATTATATGTATATAAGTATTTTGTGTTACCGCCGCCGCCGCCTTTTGCTTTGTTTTGTGGCAAGCAAAAGTCAAGTCAAGTAGATTTCTGCTGACTTTTGCACACAACAACAACAGAAACACACACACACATAAAAAGAAGACAACACTGAAATGCAACAATTTCCTGAATGCTCTCTTCATGCTGTCTCTGTTCATGGCCCTTTACCCTTCCGCATCTGCACCCTAGCTTAAGTAAGTTGTTTAACTCTGTCGACCAAAAATAAAAAAAAATTAACCCCCTTTTTTTTCTGTTTTTCGACTCCTTCACTGACAATGTCTATCCCAGGCCGGGTTGTTGTCTTTGCAGGCGGCGCCAAAAGTCACAAAAATATACAGGACATATCCGCCTTATTCTCTATGCCTCACCTTCTGCCCACTGCCCCCCTGCCCCCCCTGTCCCATGCAGGCAGGTACATGTAAGCTGAAACAGCAAAAGTAAAGTAAATGGCATCTGGAAATGTAAACTTTTTTTCCAGCTGCATTTCTTTTCTTTTTCTTTGACTACTTTTCTTTCTTTTTGAATACTTTTGCCGACTGACTTTCTGAGTTTCTTTTCTCTTTATCCTACCACCCCCACCCCCACCCCCATCCCATTCCCAATCCCCCATTCTACATACATATCATCTCCCATTTTTCTCTTTTCTATTTCTTCTGTGGTGTGTGTGTGTGTGTGTGTGTTGCCTCTTCGTGGGTTGCATTTAAAATAAGTACAAAGTCAAACCGACAGAATCTGCAATTTAACCACAAAAATCCTGACTTGGAGACCAACGGCATAGGAATTCAAGTTAAGAAAAGAGTTCTCAAGATTCGCATCGCATAAAAGGGAAAAATGCATCAATGTTGATTTGATTGTATGTGTGTGTGTGCACAAAATTTGCATTTAAAATCAAGATTATCCATTCGAAACCAACTGTGAAAAATTCAATGAAAATGTCAAATGTTTCTAATTTGTGTTGATTGTTACATTTATTTCAAATAGTCTTGATTAAGTTTTCAATCAAGTTTTGGCCTATTGAGCATACATTATTGAAATTAACCAAAGTCAATAGAATATATAATTGGCTTCAAATACAATTCTGAAAACCCACAATTTAATTTATAAAGTGTCAGTAAGTACAAAGAGTCTTGGATCTCTTATTCTGCACTAAGAACCTTTCTTAAACTTTTTTTCCAATTGCTTGATGATTGAAGAGAAATGAATAAGAAATCGAACTATGAATTTAGAGATATATACTATACTATATTTAAAACTATCATTTAAACCTATGACATCGGCTGAATATGCATACATACATATATATAAGATATGATGACTAGAAAGTTGCAGTTAGGATCAGCAAAATAATGAATATTCTTGGCATTGTACGATATCCTTGAGTTGGACCATTTATACCATCCATTTCAAATTAGAACATCTATGATAAACATATTCTATTCAAAATCTTTGGTAATCTTTATGAAATATTTTTTGTATTTTTCGCATTTTCTTTTCGTGTTTTTACAAATTTTAGATAAATAAAAAGTCTCTTTTACTTTTGGATTTCAGTTATTCGTTAGTTAGTTTAAAAAAAATATGTTGTTGTTTTACTTACCGCGAAAACTAGTTAGGCCACGCCCACAGAATTGCAACAATTTGAAACTGTGAAGGAAAGAAATTAAAAAGAAAACACAAATCTTATGAAAACTCTACATACAATATATAAGTTAAAGTTAAAAAAAAAAAACAGTACAAAGAGGTACAAAGGAGGAGCAAGTAAGTAAGTACCGACAAGGAGAGGGGGTGTATGAGGGGGTGACAATTTTCCAGCAGTAAATTGTGGCAGCAACTTTGTCACTCGCCAGGCGCAACATAAACAACTACAACAATAGCAACAGTAACAACAACAACAACAACAACAATAGACGAGAGTTTCGCAACAACTTGATACATTTTAGTGTTTTATCTCATAATTAATGGCGGCTGCGCGCACTACTTGCGCTAGGGGGGCGGCGGCAAAAGGGCGTGGCAACTGCTGCTTAAAACAGACACGAAATTAATTGCGCTTTACGCGGCACGATAAACGCTGCAAAAGCAAGCCCCTTTCAGCTCCAACTCCAATCCCTCTTTGGGTCTCAGCTTATAGTGCCAGTTACAAATGAACTGACTCGCAACTGGATCCTTGTGCCCCGAAAGCTGTGTGTGTGTGTGTGTGTGTGTGTGTGGGGATATGGAACTGTAGTTGGTATAGCTGATGCCCCCCTCCCAGTTGCCACAAAATTAATTAAAAGTAAATCCAGTAAAAACTATTAAAGTTAAATTTGGCATGAACTCGACCACAAATCAATCTGCCACACAGTGTAAGCGCTTTATGTGCTCGCTTTCTCTTTCTCTCTCTCTCTCTCGCTCTGTCCCTTTTCCTGTTCCTGGCCACTCTTTTGCAATGCAAGCAAGCGGATGATGAGGTGGCAAATGGTGGGTGATGGGGGGGCGGCATAGGTCAGTGACAGCTGGAAGAGTAAGTTTATTTTTGTTTCAGCTTGTCCTTGCGTGTGTGACAACGGCATGTTAAGCTGTTTATAAAGCGCTTCCACTCATTTTTTGTTCTCATATGCGTCCGTACACACACACACACCAACACTCACCCCACACATACACACACACAAACCATTGGACTTATAAGGATTTTGTCGAAAAGTTTTTCTGAGTGGCAAGTTTGTTTCAATTTTTTTATTCTTTTCGGAGGCCTTTTTTCTCTATCGTGACTTGTTCACTTTTCGACTTTATTTTGCTCTCTATACTCTAGCTTAGAATGGTTATTGTAATTTTGTTTTAAAGCGTGTGAAGAGTATCTAAATGGCCATTGGTCACAAATTAATGCGGTTAACAAATTTGTAAAGTGATTTCTATATATATAAATCAAGAGCAATTCTGTGCCAAAGAAATTTTCACTGCTCAATGATTTGCATTAATTTATGGCCCCCGAAAATCACAAAGCCAAATAACAATGACAATTAATTAAAAGCATTTTCTCGGCTTTTGCTTTCTCTATCCTCTAATTCTCTGTCATCTTTTGTGCCATTCAGTGCTAATCTTATGGCAAATCTTAGACTAGCAGATTTCACTTCTTTTTTTTTTTTTTTTGTTGTTGTCAAATGTCATACCGTCTGTTGTCCGTTGTCCGTTGTCCATTTGTCGAATGTCGACCGTAAATGTATAATAGAAAAGTTTTGCATAGAAATTAATTTAACTATCTACCTAACTTACATTGAATGCCATCTAATCTGTTGGCTATTTGTATTGGTCCGTTTGATACCTTGCATCTATTAATAGAAACTAAAGGCATATTCAATTTGACCAACGTAAACGCTTGGAATCAGTTTATGATTTATAGCATGAAGATTAAATAAAACTAAAGCATACTTTAAGGATGTTTTGAAAGCCATTAAAAGCTTTGATCCTACAGGGTATCAAAGTAATCGTTAGCATCTTTTCAATAAATGGAATTTTTATTGATTCAATGGAAACTTTTGTGGCAACTTGAGGCCTGCCTTGGCATTACGGTAACATGTGTTGGCCGGGGCAATTTTGCCAAATGGCTATTCTCTATGGGTGAATGTTTTCCCTCTCTCTCTCTCTCTCTCTGTGTGTGGGTGTGTGTGTGTGTGCGTGTGTGTATTAGCAATCAATAGACAATTTACTATTACTGCAGTTTCAGGTTCTCAGCATAAAGTGCGCAATTTGATATTTACTTGACAAGAGAAAAGACAATTTTACAAGTCATTCATTTCGAAATTGATGGGTTATATGCCAGGATTATGGGCATGGGCAGGCACTTATTTAATTGGATCGTCATTTTATATAGTGCCCATATACCATGACATATATGTATGTGTATGTGTACATCCATACATATATGTAAAAAACAAAAAAAAATTGTTAGTTTTTTATGCCACTGCATATTTTCCCACGTATTGAGTGCCATTTGCGTTATGATTTTGAGTGTCTCTGACTCGTTTTTTTATCTGTGATTTTAATTGAATTGCACTGCCCTGGTAATGTTCGGGCAATTATGTTGCCTGGCATAAAATCAGAAACACAACAAAAAAGAATTGCATACAAAAAAAAAATACATACATATATATGTATATATATATATCAGCAAAAACAATTTGCAATTGCAGTTGACAACCAAGTTTATTCATTTAACAACAACAGCAAAGTTAATAACAGTTTAAATAAATGTTAAAAAACAAAGAAAGAAAAAAACTCAAATATGAAATGTAAATACGGTAAATAAATTATGATTATATAAATTGAATTTGATTTAAGTAAATTTCACAATTTCAGCATAAAAAAGTTGTCTCTCCCTTTCTTTTTCTGCTTTTTTTTTTATCTTTGGTCTTTTTTTCTGTTTTCAATTTTAATTAAATTATGAAAACCGAATTAGAATTGTCGTTAGGCGGTTGTAAAACAGTTACCATAAAAAATATGAAAAAAAAAACAAACAGAGGATTGAAGTTGATGTATTTATTATTAAATATTTCCATTAAGTTAAACGAATTGAATAAAAGTCCAAAAAATTTTATCAATGCGTAGTCAAAGCTACGAAATCTTAATTAATCGGAATGAAATTTTAAATAGATCCAATAATTTATATATAACAAAATACAGTGAAACCTCGATATAACGAACTTCGTTATAACGAAAAACCCAATATAACGAATTTTTTGTTAAGTCCCTTGAAAGGACTAAGGTTTTACATTTCAGTACCTATAGCGAATCAATAGATATAACGAATAATTTTGCGATCCCCCTCAGATTCGTTATATCGAGGTTTCACTGTATATTGGTTACTGGTTACCCTCAAATATCAATCCAAAGATTAGTTAAAAATTTGTTAACTTTTGTTTAGCTTCTCTCTCTCTCAAGTGAGAAATTGAGAGTGAATTGAGCTTAATTGAATAATTTGCAAAAGTCTCCTTTGATTTGAATTTATCTATTTTTTTTTTTTTTTGAACTCGCAACGAATTTCTGACATCATATGAGTTTCCTTTACTTTTTTGCTGTGTGTTAAGGCTATCGATCGATTGTTTAAGTATCTATCTGCAAGTCAAATAAAACGCTTAAGCTATCTTTTAGTTTTGGTTTTAGTTTGAGTTTGAGTTTCAGTTTTAGTGTGTGGAAAAGTGTTAGAGTAAATGTGATAAGAACATACATAAAACGTTTGCAATCATATCAAATGGTTATTTAGTTAAGCTTGCCCCCAAAAACCCAACCCCCAGCCTTGGGCTGGACACGCCCACTAACCGCACACATATTTGTGGGTGGATGTGTGTGTATGTATGTATACCAAGGACAAGGACAATATTACTTATGTATATTGCCGCATAAGCCGTCACTTGTAGCCAAGTACAAGCAATTTGGTATGGCAAGGGGTAGCCAAGCGAAAGGCTGAATGGTATGGAGGGCGGAGCGAAGAGGCGGGGCTGGTGGCCGGATAAGAAACGCATTTGTATTAGTTTTACGCGCATTAGAGTCTCATTGCCTGGCTTAAGGAGCGAGCACAGGACAAAGTCGAAGCAACACCAACCGCAAGAGCACAAGCATAAAATAAAGTAATAAAAATCTTAGCCAAGTCAGGAGAATCATGGCAAATGGGCAGGGGGCGGGGGGTTTGGGATGAAAGTAGAATGCTGGCAATGGTGGGATGGTCATATCTATAAGATGCAGACATGTATATATATATATATATATTATATTTATATGCTGGCTACGTCTCTTTTGGTCTCTCTTTCTCTCTCTCTCTCTCTCTCTGTGTATGCGTGTGTGTGTGCATGTCTGTGGGAGTGTGACTACGTGACATTTAAAAAGGGATAAGGCAACTGAAACCCAAAATCGAATAATAAAATACGCGTTGATATAGCATTTCTCGCTGTCAAAAGGATAATTGTCCATTTAAACAAGGACATTTAAAAGTAAAAGCCAGCCTTGATGTTGGTGTTTTCTTGGATTGGATTGGATTGGATTGGATTTGATTCATCAAGAGCAAACTCTCTAACCGAACCCCCCACCCCCCACCCAGACAAGTAAAGCCACTAAATCAGCGATGAGACAAAAACGGAAACTTTCAACTACAAGTTGTCGGTGTGTGTCATTGAAACAAATGCAGCACGAAATGCACCCAAAACCCCAATCAAAGCCAAATTACCTAACGACTAGCGTCATCAAGTGGCCCCACTAGTCAGTCAGTCAACCAGGCAGCAGCAGCCTGGCAGTAAGCCACTTGAGCTGATCTCGGGCAGCTTAAACTTTTTACGGTCGCATCGAGAGAAGCATCCAGGAGAGCGACATCATAAAATGGTAGTCCACCTGCACCTTGTACTTGATGGAAAATGGGTTTGGGCTTGGGTATTGCGTGGGGGAGACGGTTAGAGGTTGCTTCCTCAAATCAAGTCAAGTTTCAACAACTTTTACTTGATTTAAACCCATTAAAAGTCACTTTTTTAACACTTTTAGCGCCCCGGCGAAACACACTTGCTTACTCGCGTTCGCTCACTTAGACATCGACTGACTTGACTAACTCACTCACCTTGTGCCATTAGCGGCATGACGACGATGAGAAAGCTGATGCTAAAGTTGAAGTTGAAGCTGAAGACAATAAAGTATATTCCTATATACCTGCATAAGCATGCCCTTGGGTACGTAGGGATTGAAGGACGAGCAGGACCAAGAGCACAAGGGGCTTATAAAAATGAATGCAAGCACAAAATCGTAAGCCAGGATGGATGACGATGACGATGACGGTGGCGATGGAGATGGAGATGGCGATGTCGCTGCCGAAGATGAGAATGGAGAATGAGGATGAACATCAGCAGCGGAAGTAGAAAGCTGCCCCTACTTGAGTCAACGGCGGCGTGGATGTCAGGAAGACATAGACAATGACAATCGGATGAGTTGTGAATGATAATGGAGTTGTTTTTGCTGGTTGCTGGTTTAGTAGGAAGCCAGAGCTCCAGCTGTGAAAGAGAAGAGAAGAAAGAACAAAAAAAAAAAAGAAAACGAAAAGAAAAAAGCAAATAGATGAAAGATGGATTGAATAAAATGGCATTACATGTACTCTTCACAATTGCTTAACCCCTATGTGATACATAATTTACAGTCGCTAGAATTTCAAATCAAAATTTATTGTCCAAGGGCCCTCAAAAGTATGCTAAATAAATTTGAAATTAAAAATCTTTTATTGTAATTATAGAAAAATATTTTCTTTATTTTATTAATAAAGGACAAATCCATAAATATTGAACAAATGTTAAGGCCAATCAAAGTTTAATTCAATTTACTTTCATTACAATTTTTTGCAATTTTTATTTGATTAAAAATCAACAAATTTGAAGGCAAGGGCATTGAAGGGTTAAACCTCAGCCATTTGCATGGATGCATTTATCTCGTTGTACATGTGTGTATATGTATATACGTATGTATGTATGTATATAAATGGTGTGTATGATTATATGCTTTTCTTTTGTCTCCATGTAAGTCTTACTAATCCCTTTTTTGTGCCTGACACGCCTTAAAGACTTAATTAATTTAGAAGGCTTTTCGTTTATTGAGGAAGTGAGTAAGGACTATGGGGCGTGGGAATGAATGAGAGATGTGGGGACTGAAAATTGGAGCTCAAAGCGCATTTGTGTCACTCAAATGCAAATGATTTAAGTACAATTGAAGGCGGAAAGGAAAGGAAAGGAGAAAAGGAAAAGCCGGACGGATGAATGAATGGACAGACGGACAGAGAGTGGAGTGGAGTGGAGTGGAGTGGAGTAGCAGCTTGATGGCAATTACGAGAAGAGATCCCAAACGCAATGCGGCAATCATGTAAATGCGGCATTGGGAAATGCCGACACGAACACGCACGAATGCTGATGCGGCGGAAATAATTGTCTTGACACAGATAATCTTGTTACCTTTTGGCCAGCGGTCCCATCAGCTCCTGCTCCTGCTCCCCTTCTTCTACTCTCTCTCACTTGCTCTTTCTGTTTCTATTTGGCTTTTTGTTGTGTTGTCAATTTATTTGCGTAATTTATGCCCCACCATAGCCAGAGGTGATGCTAGACAAAAGCACAAATACATAGCATTCGCCTCTATCAACTGTTGCCCGGCCCAGAGTTCAGGATCCAGGCCCAGAGTCCTGTCATTGTTAAGCTGATTTCTTTTCCTTTTTTTGTTTTTTTGCCTGTCACATTGTTATGGTTGTTGTTTTATTTATTTGGACTCTGTTTAAAATTCAAATCAAATATCTTCATAAATTTTTTGGCGCATCTCGTTATATTATAACAAGGCCAGAGTGAAGGCAACAGACAGATAGAATGGTAATGAGAGGGCATATCAGGTCTATCAAGTTTCTGCTGAATGGTTTCTCATTTTGAAATTTTTACCACTAGGTAATCAAAAGTCCATAGTCGTTGCCAGTATTTTCATCTGTCACTTGGCCATGGTTTTCACAAATTTTGATTTCTTGTCACAATTTGTTGACATTTGTTATATATATTTCTTTTTGTATGTGTTTGGCATTTTTCGTTTTCTTTTATCATGTTTTGTCCACAGCCAATTAAGGCCACAAACAGGTAACGAAAATAACACACAAAAAAAGAAAGATATAAAGTGCTACAACATGGCGTATGCTTTATATATATATACATACATACATATGTATTTATATTGATTTAGCTTAAACAAGCAATGCTGTCTGACCAGTTTTTGGTATGGTCTTGGTCTTGGTCTTGTCAGCATCGTCACTGTCACCGTCATCGTCATCGTCATCGCCTGTGCTGCACTTCCTGTGCTAGGAAACTTCCGTTACTGTTTCGGCAGGCTCTAAGCCTTTTGGCTTACACCTAATTGCACAACAAGGACTCTGCTAGTAGAAAGTGTCGAGTGGCATCGTCTACTGCAATTTCCTTACTTATTGTTGATGTACTCAGTCAGTCACTCAGTCACTCACTCACACTCACTCATTGTAGTCACTTCAGTCAGTTAGTGTTAGTGAGTTATTTAGTCAGTCAGCTGAAAAACTTTAAATTGTTTCACAGCTTAAAATTAATTTTATATGCTTTCTGCTTTGTGAGTGTGTGTGTGCAAGAATGTTTTCTCTAGCCTTGCATTTGAAAATTGTTCAAGTGTCTAAGGATGTTGGAAGCACTCACTCTTCTCCCTCTATGTCTTTCTCAATCCTTTTTAATGTCTACCCATATGGGTCTTAATGCCAAAGCCAAACACAAGTCAACTCAACTTATTTTTTGGCTGCCTCTCATTTTGTTTTTTTTTTCTTTTTGCTCATTATTTTTGCACAAACAATAACAAATTCATATAATGCGTTATGTATTTTTCAACTCAATTAGAAAATGTTTACAATGTGCATGAAAATTTCAAAGTTTTTCTTTATTTTTTTGCCCTTTCCACTCTCTCACTCGCTTTCTCTTCTTCTCGCTCTTTTTCTGTCTATGTGTGCTTGGGAAAACTTTTGAGAAAACAGAGGCAGAAGGCAAGCAGACCCACCCACTTGAATGGATAAAAAGTAAATGTTGTTCAATATTAAAGTTGCATAAAAGTTAGTTGAAACAACAACAACAACATCAACATCAACATCAACAACTGAGGCAGAAAGCACCTTAAAAGTAAAGTAAGCCGCGTTTTATTAGGTCCTTTTATTTGAAAACCTCTGCCTTCTCTCTTCCTCTTTTTGTGTGCTCTTTGGGCCATGTTTCATAAGCTTATTTTCGGTAAAATTATGGCGTACATTTTGCTTAAGCACTTGGAAAGTGCCAAAGCAAATGAGGTAAAGTGCATAAAAATGCAGTCCGACTTGCTGGCGACGTCGTCGGTAACTCGGCCAACTTATGAACATATATATATATATATAATTTTCTGTTTTTTTTTGCTTCCTTTTTGATTCGGACTGCAGAGTCTGCACAATATTTTTGCTTTTCTTTTTTTGTTACATATTTTTGTATTTTTGTTCATTTTTTTCCTTTTTTTTCTTTGGCCCTGGCGTCAGATTGTCGCTGCGGTAGATGGTGCCTTTTAAAGAAGGTTTTTTTTCCCCCCCTTCCCTCGTTTCGAAATGAACATTTCCAAGCCCATGCACCTCCTACACAGAGTCAGCAGAAAATATTTGGTATGTTGGCCACATGGCGTATACATAATATATATGTACGTACATATATATTGAATGAAAGAATAAAAGTGTGAGAGAGAGAGAGAGAGAGAGAGCGAGAGAAAAGAGCTGGCATCGTCTGGCCATAAAGAGATAGCGACTGCCATAACTTTAAAGTTCGAAAACTAATTATGCCTATGGCCCAGACATGGACACAGTCACTGGCAATGGCAATGGGGCCAGGCCGGGCCAGGTTGGGCCTTGTCTATAGGAATTCTGCTGCATTCTCATAAATTATGCTCCCAAACCCCATCTGCTGCCCACCCACTTGGTGTACCGCATCTGTTGCCACCCAACAAAACACACAAACACACACACACATACACACACACTAAGCTCATTTCACCTAAACTCCTCACCTCATGCTTTTCAGCTAATTTGCTTTTGCATTTGGCTGCATTTTATAGCTAATGGTTTTTGAATAACAATTGGCTCAAGCACAAAAGTAGGAGGTGGCGGCAGTAAAATTGTCTAGCACAAAATATATATTTGCTAGCTTAAGTGTCGCATTAAAAACAAGGATATCATCATCATCATCATCATCATCGTCATCGTCTTCATCTCCGTCGTAGCATCATCTCCTTCATGTCCACATCACCATGACAATAAAGGCAATTGACGAGCAGGCAAATGTTGAAAATAATGATTAACGAGCGCCCACACTCACACTCAAACGCACACACACACACACACACTCCCTCTCACACACATACACACGATATGTTAAAGGAAGATACGACTTACGACTAAATGAATGAGGGGCCAAGATGAAGCAAGGCAAAGTCAGCGGCATGACAAGAAAATAGAAATGAAGGAGGAGTGTATGTAGAAGTATCACAAGTAGAAGCACAAGCAGAAGCAGCAGCGGAAGGTGGATGTGGAGGCGGAGGTAAATAAAAAATAAAATACGCATACGCAGGCAAATCAAATGGAAATGGAGATAGATGCGCCGGGGCAATGGACAGAACACTGGTAGAGATATATTCATTCCCTGGAATAAAAGCCTAAAGCATCATCAATGATTTAAATTAATCGTCGTAACACACGCAAATCTCGCACATGACAACCGAACAACAAAAAAACACCGATGAAGAAATTTTCGAGGGTGGAGCGAGTGGAGAGCATGGAGCATGAAGGGCGAAGAGTGGAGACGGATGGTTCTGAGACGATTTCTTTTTTTTTTGGTCTGGCAGCGGATATGAAGTTGAAATCACCATATCAGACCAAATTACAAGAGCAAACATAAAATGGCTCAAGCCAAATGACTAAACGAAGTGGCAAGCAGAAGCACTTGATGGCATTTTCCTGCATCAGGATGATGATGGCAGCAAGCACCGGGACCAGGAGCAGGAGCAATCGGAGAAGGCGTGGAAACAACTTAAAAGGCAGACGGGAGGCCAAATTAAAACGAAACGTTGCGATGACGACGACGACGACGATGACGATGAGAATGGGAATGTGAATGAGAATATTTTGCCATTGACGCAAGTCACAGACGGAGATGGAGAGAGGGAAAAAGAAAAAAAACGGAGATTGAGAAAGAGATGTATGTGAAGAAGAACCATAACAGTCGGAATCAGAATCGGAGGCAACCAATCACGACAGATAGCATGCGAAGTGGTCCAGAAGCTGGAGCTGTTTTGACAGATTAACTCACGCGTGTGGCGACATACACGCATACACACACACACACACGCACACGCACATACACATGCCTATTCCCCCCAATTCCCATCTGTCTGTCAATTGACAAACAATCAGGACTGAGCCAACTGAAACACTGGACAGCAGCAGATCAAGTGAAACCAAAAACTCATGCCTAACCAAATGGCCGAAATAGCTCATGAAAATACAGTCTCAAAAGCCATGTGAAAGATTGTATGCTCTAGCATAAAACAAGCATAGATACATAAATTAAAATCAAAAATTTGCAATTACCAATTGAAAGTTGCAATATTTTGTATATGTAGCATACTTTTTTGGGCACACTGATATTGTGAGAAATGCGAAATGGGAAATGGGAAATCAGAAATGCTTGAAATTGACAGCATGTGAATAGTATTGCTTGCTGTCAGCGCAATTCCATTATATTGTCTAGTTCGCGGAGAGTCCTCGAAAGAAGAGGGAATGAGTGAGATAGAGAGACGGTGAGAGAGAGAGAGAGAGAGAGGTAACGAATGAATTTTATTTCTATATTTCATTTTTTATAGCTTTCCATATATATGTACATATGTATGTCCTTAGAATGTCATCTCATCTTTTGCTTTGACAAAGTCATCATCATACCCTTTCCGGTTTTGTGTTTTCTCTTTCCAGTCTCTTTTTTTTTTTTTTTTTTTGTTACTGCTTGCGCCCAGGACATTATTAAAACGGGGAAAAGGCATTCGTTTTTGCCACTGGCAGCCATTTGCCGCTGCATGTGTTAAATTTAAGTTTTGATTTACGACCTCAACTTTGTAGTCTGTTTTTGTTGTTATTGTTGTTGCTGTTGCTGCTGCTGTGTATAGGCAATACATTTGCTCACTCACACACACACATGTGCACACACATGCCCGTTTTGATAGTGATAAATTGCGCTGTCAGAAGTTGGTAGCTACAATCGCAGTTTTTTTTTTTTTTTTCGTCCCCCCCAACCCTCTTACTTTCTCTTTGCGTCGCAGCTGCCGAGAACTTGCCACACCACTCCAACTCAACTCTAGCTCTAGTAGCTCTCCTATCGAGCTGTATATTTGAGGCTAACTGGGTTATGAGCCAGCTTCAAGCATTTAATGGCTGTTGACAGTCGTGTCAGAACTACAAAAAATAGAAGAAAAAAAATGAATGAAAAGGAAGAAAACGGGGCAGAGAAGGGCAGAGAGGGGATAGCAAAGCGTATTGTATATGAAGTCGGCTTTGTTTCAAGCCTTTCGGTTGCCCGTCGCTTGGTGTTGTGTTTGCGTTTTTTTTTCTTTTTTATGGCCAACTTCTTCTTGACGTGAAGCTACGGCTGGGTCTGGCAAGTTATGTGCGCTCATTTCATTGTTGTTCTTGCGCCCCATTGGGGCTCAAGTGCGCTTATAAATTTGTAATAAAGTTGCTTATGTCGTAGACAACATGCTTCTGCCTCGCTTGATTTGTACAGACTGGCCTCTGGAACAACTATGGAGGGCTAATTGTGGGGGGCATAAAATATTAACCAGTCAACTGAAAATTGCATTTCCAATTGTCTCTGTCTCTCTCTCTCTCTCTCTCACTCTCTCGTTCCGTGTGCGTGTGGGTGAGTGAGTGTCTGGTTTCTTTTTTTCGAATACTTCAACAAACCGAACAGAGGCAGCTGATACTAGCAACGGATTAGCCATGTGGAGAGTGGGGGTGGGTTGGGGGAGGATGAGAATGAGGAAATGGGTCTATGGTCTATGCATAAATTATGCAAAATGATTTATAAGCGAAAAGGCAAAAGCGAAAACCACACAACGTAAAAACTAAACATTGACCGACCGCATAAATTAATTGAATTATGCAAGCAATGTACGCTTACGGCGCCCTGATGTATGCAACAGCAATTCATTATTATTATTATGTAAATGTCGTACGTGTGTGTGTGTGTGTGTGTGTGTTTGGGAGTCGATTGCTGGCATTTAATCATGCAATTTGAACTTTCACTTGATTAGCGTTAGGCTTAGTTGACAGATTTATGTGCCTTTAGTCACAGAAGTGCCTTTTCGCTCTCTCTCTCTCTGTCTCTCTCGCTCCCTTTTTTATTAAAGTTAAAGCTGGCTTGGAAAAATTGAAATCAATTTGCCACACACACACATGTAGCCACCATTGTAGGCGGGCCTGAAATTGCGTGTGGGTATATAACCAACGAACGTTTGCCTTCCTCTGGCTCGTTAAAGTCTATAAAGACTGCCTTTGAAATCAATAAACCACGCGCGGGTTTTATGAGCCTGAGTTATAGGCCACAGTGTGTGTCTCTGAGTGTGTGTGTGTGTGACTGTGACTGTGACTGTGACTATGAGAGTGTGGTTGTGTGCGTCATGAACATGACATGTGTCTGGGCCCACACTCTGGCCGTCTCAACGTTTGGCTACCGTTGGCAACGATGTCTTTAATTTCTTAGTAGCTGCATAAATAAACTATAAATTCAATTTTAGTACAGACTATAAGCCAGTTGGCTAAATAGATCAGATAGACATATATGTGTATATATGTACATATATGTATACATACATACATAAATAATAATAATATATACTGCTTATATTTTATATTGCTTATATGTATATCCCATCCCATGGGCCACTTGAAGTTTAAGTTTATCTATGTATATACACATTTGGTTATCTGTCACAGTGGACACTCCATATGATAGATAGGCCTTTGTTTAGATCATGCCAGATTGGCCCCTTAATTTATGTTTTAAATTTAAAATTCGATTATCAAAGTGCCGGAATGAACTTTCCAGTTGTTGCTTTCAGCAAATTTGCAAAATATTCTTTTTAAAATCAAGCTAACTTCTTCTTGTCTTCTAAAGTCATTTCTAATTGTAAAGAATGAACTTACACACACACACACACACAGATTTTTGTTTGTTTGTTTAACTAAAATGTATTGAGGGTAAACCAAAAAAAAACAAGAATTTTTTGTGGTTCAATATTTATTTTTTTTTTAATATTTGCCACACTTTGCCAGTTTCCACTGTAAACAAGTCAGCAAATCAAGTTTCATAAAATGTATGTTTTCTTTTTGTGTGTCGCTTTTACTCTTACTCTGCCCTTATCAAAAGCATTTGAAGAGCCAGCCAAAACGAATTTTGATGTTCATGTTGAATGTTCATGTTCGGATTGTATTCGATTTCATATTTGCTTCGCTTGCCCCAGCAGCAAAGTACACAATTTATAAGTACTTATGTCATGTGGCAAGGATCGTGTTGGCAATAGAAGCAGCAGCAGCGGCAGCTGATGAAAATGGCAAAACGTTTACTGGACCGTAAATCGTAGTCTCAGTTTTATGTGAATGCAGCCAGGATTCGCCATGTGCTTAAAATTTAATGACCATTAAAGAGCTTCACACACACACACACACACAGTCGACAGAAGGCAAAGCTGGGCCGGTGATTTTTATGAGCTGTGTGATTGTACCACATGTGATGATGCTCGAAGATGATGAGAATCCACAAGATGATGAAGAAGAAGATGGAATTGAAGTTGACGTTGATGATGATGATTCTTCTTTCGACCCACACACTCTATAGTCTCCCATCAAGCGGCAACAAAGTCAATTCCCCAATTGCCGCGTAACTAAATGCAAAAATATGCAAACGAAATTCTGTCACCAAAACTTACAATCATCTATCTATTGAAAGGAACAGGATGGGATCTACACTTGAAGGCAAATATTTATGACCACCTACACCCAGATACACACACACACACGCACACAGATAGAGAGGGAGAGATAAATGTATGTGCCACATATGTGACCCAAACTATGGCTTGTGTCAATGGAAATTCAAACAAAAGTTCATTTCAATTCCAATGCCAATCCCTGGCCCTGGTACTGGTCCTAGTCTATGTGCTAGCCAGATTAACAAGAGCATCAGCCGTTGGCCAAAATGAATAAAGTAAAGCGCGGTGTGCACTGAGGACGTAAGCAAAGCGATTGGTAAAAATGTTATGCCGCCCAAAAAAAAACAGCAAAAAACAAAACAAACAATAGTTTATACTCTGGCTTTTGTTGTTGTTAGGCTGCATCTCTATATGCCCTATGCCCAGTCTAAAATGTTGTGGACATTTCGCGACTTTTAGTTAATGAAGAATTTCTATCCCAAAATCCATTCACCATGCTGATTTTCTGTAACATTCTCTTTCCCTAATTTAGTCGAGATATATTTTTGAATTCTCTCAAATTCCCTTCAAAAATAAATAAAGTTTTATTAACAAAATTGGGCCCACTTTTGGGAATATCAAGTGAAACTTTGTGTGGAAGTGTATCTAGAAAACGTTGTTAAACTCAAACATAAATTGCAGTTGTTTTCTCATCTGTTTTGTATATTCCTTTCTATATTTTTGCCTTTTTCTCTTTTTTTGTTTGAGCTTGTTTTATTCTCCCTCCGCTTGAATTTGTTGGACCTTTTTTTTCATGCATATTGGCCATGTGCGCTTTGATAAGTGAAAATTGGAAAAAATTCTCACTTTGCATGGGAAAAATAATTACGAAAATTTTTGCCATTGTTGTTGCTGCTGCTGCTGCTGTTGCTGTTCCTGTTGTTGATGTTTCTTTTGTTGTCCATTCAATTTGAACGGTTAAATTGTGCAGGCAGATTTGACAACTTTAAGTACCAACTTCAACTGCATTTCACAGCATTGGCAGTTGGCCGCTAAGCACGCGGGCTTAGAGAGAAGAGCTACAAGAGCAGCAAAAAAAGAAAAAAATGAGGCAGACAATGGGCCATGGGGCACATTACATTGCTGGATGCTGCTGCTGCCTGCCTCTCCATTGTCATTGAAAAGTTACTGCTCTTCTATTTCGATTCGTTTGTTTTCTTTTTGTCCACCCTTTTTCTTTTTTTGTTTGTTGTATTTTGTTTTGCAGTTTTCTTTTGGTCTATTTTTTTGTTGTAGATGCCTGCTGCAAATGAAAAGGCCATCGAAAACAAAAGCCCATGTTGCCTATAAATAGCGTAAGCCAAAGTTGACTTAGCTTAGCTCTTTGCCAACTCTTTTCTCGCTCTCTCTCGTTATGTCTATTGCAGTTTCTTATCCGTTTATAGCACTTTTTTTTTAGGTGTAAGTTTTCGTGTTGTTTTTAGTGTTCATTCTGGCAGGGATTTTGGTCGTAATGCATTGGCCAAATCCCATACGATATCTATGTGTATGTGTGTATACATGTTTGGCATATTTAAGCCATGATTTACTTAATTGCATTTGCCAACCGCAAACAAGCACACACATCTACACAGAAATCTAATTGCAATTATGCAATTTATTGCGTTCTGTGTATGTGTGTGTGTTTTTTTTTTTGTTTTGTGTTTTATACCACCAAAAAAAAAAATAGAGTACAGAAAAAAGAAGAGAACTTTTTGCATAATGTGTTCAAAATTTATGCAATGATAATGCCTCTCACTCTGTCTTTCTCACTCACTTGGCAAATAAACACACGAATCGTTGGCTATAATTTATCTATACATATATATACATATATATAGTTGTTTGGGGGTGCATAGGCAAAACGTTAACATCGTGCCATATAATAAAATTATAATTTACATTTTGCCACAATGGAGTGAAATGTTGGCAAATGGAATTGTTTTTTTACTATCAATTATATTTGCAACTTACTTTTTCGGTTTCTGTTTTTTTATTTTTTTGATAACTAATTGCATTTGGATGTGGCAAAGTGCGTGACTTTTTCACAGCAAGTGACAAACTATATTAAATTATCAAACAAATAATGCGAAACGGCAGCGAAATACCCAATATTGCCAGGCTTTAGGCATCCACCTGATCCATAATCTGCCCTAATAAGTATGCTACATTTTTTCGCTATACTTTTTTTTCTTCATAAACTTTGGCTAATTATTGAAAATTATTGTTAATTGGCGACAGAAAAATAAATATAAAGAGAAAACAAATGAAGTTAGTCGAAAATTGCATTGATTAATACTGTTTATAAATAATAATGATATATTACCATATTATCGCAATGTGCCATTAATTAACATTTTTCATTTGTATAAATTAAGTTTTATACATTTTAATTTGTTTTTGTAATGGTAAAGATTTCAAATATATGTATAGAGAGAATACTATATTATTAATTTATCTGAAACATAGATTTCATAATTTTCATTAAGCATAGCCAGAGGGAGAGAGAAAGAGCGAGCGAATAAGAGGGCTTTAAGCAATTCCGCTAAACTTGGCTAAATTAATGAAACAATTCGGAAAGACTCGAAGGACTCTGGCTGTGCAAATACAGCTATTTATACTACACTCAACTTAATTACTAGCAACAGCAGCCGCAGGAGGCAAAAACTCTGACAGGAGCCACAGCAGCAGCAGCAGCTTAATCCGGCTAACATAGCCACGGTTCATTAATCAGGCGCGACTATAAGCCACAACAGGAACAAAACGAAGCCAACAGCCAGCTCAATTCTATATAGTATACTATACACTTAGTGGAAGACCAAAAGAAGATGGTTGCAGGAAAAGAAAACAAAAAAATTAACAAGCAACTTAACACTTTAACGCCTTTCACTTCACTTTACGATGCCTGCGAACAATGTAATTACTTCAAACACTGAAGATGTTGCTGATGCTGATGCTGATGCTTATGTTGCTGCTGGCCTCCTTGGGAGCGTCTGCAATGGACGCTTCGTTGGTTTTTGGGGGCAGAATGTGGTAGCAGCAGCAGCAGCTTTTGGGCTCTAGACTGCATTAGCATTTGATTATAGAAAACATTTATTTAAAGTTGGCCAAGGGTCGAAGCTGTTACCAGGGCACAACTAAGCCATTATGTTGCACACACACACACACACACACGCACACCCAGGGAGTGGGCAAAGAAGGCCAACAGGCTACACCAACAAACTGCACCGCCAACTAACCACAATGCAAATCCGCAGAGCAAACAATGTCAGGTGAACATTGAGGGGAGTGGACTCAACTCGGCATCCAAGTCTGTGGCTTGGATTGTCGGTGTGGGTGAGTTCCACCTGTTTGTGTTGGTGTGTGTAGGTATGTCCCAGCCAACCACTGACAGGCTGACAGACATCGGCACACCTTTGCCATCAACTGGCAAAGTCAGCGGCGCCCCGTTTCTGTTTCAGCTTTCAAATTGGTAAATGTCGGTTGTCGGTTCGACTCAACCTCTACCTCAGACTCACTCACAGCATCGTTCTGTTCGTACGTAATTCAATCTGCAGTTTCAAGCTATTTTCAACAGAGGCAGAAGCAGGAGCAACAGCAGCAGATTTGCTCGTCAGTCGCGTCGAGAGCATGTGTTAACGGCTTCGTTGAAGGCAGTTTGAGGCCATTTGTCTTTAGCAAATGTTTGCCTGACTGACAGTCGGACAGGCAGACAGACTGGCAGATAGACAGACATAGACACAGGCATAGTAGGACCCAGAGAGACAGAGATGAAGACAGCAGTTGCTTGTATGTATGTAGTTTTAGTTAGTGCAGTCTGCAGGTCTAAGTGCAGCTGACAAAATGGCGAAGCAATCGCCAGCCGAAAATGTTAATGGAGGTAAAAGGCATAGCAGAAATCGGGACAAATGTAGCCAAGAGAACATACCCAAAGGCAGACAGAAGATAGGTAGAGTGGGTTGGGGGTTTGGGGAGCCAACTAGAGTGTAATTAATGTTATCAGGATACAACTGTGACAAGTGAAATGTGTAAGGAAAATGTGCTTCGAAATGCAACTCGACTATCCCCTATATACCCCTGCAGGGAAGCTCATGAAAAAAACATTTTACCCACTCTAAGAAACACTTTACAGCTGAAAATTCAGAGTATCAAAAACTAAAATCTATTAGAAAGGCAAGCAATTACCAAAAGAATTTGGCAAGTAATTGAGGTATAATGAAAAATTCATTGAGTTACTCTAAAAATGGAATGGATAAAACAATATTTGTTGATTCCATTGGAATAAATCATGGAGTGGTATATAGTTTCTTCTAAATTGGCGCCAGACAAAGAATTCTTATTTTATTTTCTTTTTCAAGCAAGCTATTTAAGAAATTCTGAATCTAACTCCAACCACAATTTATATTCGCAATCAGTATAATCGTATTAGCTAAAACATATATTCAATATAACAAAAGTTAAGTCGATCTGTGTAGTTAGTTTTGAAAATTATATAAATTTCAAATAATAACTTGAAAATACTAAATATTGTTGTTTATAATTTTCAAAAATTTGTCTAGCTATTTAGTAAAATAAACTAAACCAAATCAATGATCAATTTTAATATGAGGAAGTATATTCTTTTGTAATTGATTTATTTTAATGTGTTCAGTGTTTTTTAAGATATATATTCAAATCAGCAATGTTAAGAGAAATAACTAACATTAATTGTAAAAACTTTGTTATATTTAATTTATTTATTTAAAATATTCATATAATTTTCAAAGATTTTTACCATTTTGAGGCGATTGTCAAGTAATTGGATATAAATTTTCGATTCAATTGTATTGAAACGTGTGTATTTGACTACTTTCTGAGTTGCCCTGTTGCAATGCTCAATTGATTGTCTAGAAAACGAGCGACGGACCCAACAGACGACGGACGACAATCAACAAAAGTCAACTGAGAACCGAGAAAAGCAGACATTGCCCTGGTTAAAGACGTTTATATCAGGAATGGGAATTTGCGACACTTTTCAAATGGTGTTGGAACGGAAACTGTCGCACACACAAACACACTGACACTGAGATCAAGCAAAGTTAGTGGCAAAAAAAAAGGGCAAAATAAACATATTTTTTTTTTTTAGTAGCTTGGCGACATAATTAATTTAAAGAATTGTTTGCGAAAAGTGTCAGGTGTTCGGTTTGTGAACTATTAATCATTGTTTTTGTTGTTGTGGTTGGTTGGTGTTGCATTTGCATTTGCATTTGCATAGACAACTCATGCAATCGAGTTGATTTATTATAATTACGCTGTAGTTGACAGTTAAGTAAATGCCCTGACAATCAATTTAATTATAATACACATATCAATTAGCTTGGAGGTTACATATGGACATAACAGACAACGGACCGGGCATGACATTAAGTTAAAGAACATGCAATTTAAGGACTTACCTTTAAGGATGAAGAAACTCCAGCGATGAATGCAATTTCTCCATGTGTTTGTGTGTGTGTGTCTATGTTTTCAACTTTACACATGGCTTTTTTTTTTTTGTTAAAGTGTTTATTTTACTCTTTTTTTTCTCTAAAGTTTTGCAAATTTTCTGTAGGCAAAGTTTCAGTTTTTCCTCTCATATTCTTTCGCTCTCGCTCTCGATGTCAACATATGGTAGAAATGAATGGTCAGGATTGCTTTGGATGTTTCAGGCCACATAATGTCCACACCATGATTTTAATGGCCCAAAACGCGCTAAACAATTCAAGAGGGGGGAAAAAAAACACACACAGAAAAAAAAGTATAAAAAAACAATTTAAGAACCAAACAAAAAAAAAAAATGTCATTTGCAAGGCTAGCAGCCAGCTTCCGTCTATGTGTCTATGTGTATGGATGTCGTACAGCTTTGTAACAGTTTCTGTGTGTATGTGAGTGTGTGAGTGTGGGTGTGTGTGTGTGTGTAGGCGTTAGGGCCTGCCTAGGCCTTGGGCGTAGCCATTGTCGTAGTCATTTTAAATATCTCTTGAGGTTCCTTGTCTCTTTCTCTCTCTCTCTCTGTCTTTCATTCGCTTGTTCTCTGTCTCTTTCTCTTGTTGTGTGTTGTGTTGTTCTTTGGATTGTTCAGTTATTCACTAATATATATTAAACAGTTATTACTTAAGCACTTGAAGTTCTTTTTTATTTGTTATAGACTTTTACTTTTTTTTTTTTTGTTTGTTGTGTTGCTTTTTTATTAAATGAAGATGATACTTTTTGGTGGTATCTCTCTGTTGGCTGGTTCCAAGTATTGTCTTGTTGATGATGGATGAAGAAAGGTAGGATAATGCGCACACAACCACCGCTGTCGCAGGACAACAGCCAACTGTGCGATGACTGTGAATACCATGGCCAGTTAGGGCCAGGCCAGGCATTTCAGTCTGATAAGGATATAAGCGCTCGAACTCAAACCTGCTCGACCTGCTCGTTGAGACCAAACTCCTCTGACTCAAACATCAAAGGATAGAGTCGAGTCTAGGCGAGTCGAGCCAAAATATAGGAAGCCAGGAGCTGAACAGAATCGAATATAGAAGTAGACAGAGAAAGTCTCATGCCAATCGTCTTGTTTGCCTCGACACTTGTTACCGTTTTACAAACTGAATGGTTTGATGATGATGAGGGGGGCTGTGAGCTGGTGTGATTTGTAGAGGGGAGTTCGGTTCGGTTTGGTTGGATCGGCTCGAATTGGGGTGAAGTTTGGGCTAGAGCATATTTGGTTATAGGTACAACAACAACTGCAACTGCTATTCATGTACAACGTGTCGTATGCGCACTTTTGCGGCATTTTTAACTGTTTATTCCGGTTTCGTTCAAAAAATACATACATTGAATGTTTTTTATTTCTTTTCTTCTTTTTTTTGGGGGGGGAAGTGGGGTGTATAATAGCCTCAAAGCCATTAAATGTAAATGAGCACGTGAATAAAATGTGAACGCGAATAGAATATAATATTATTCCGTTTCCTACTTCAAACTCTCCCAGAAATATGAATATTTTTGAATAATTATTATTTTTTGCCATAAATTTCATAAATAGATGTTTATCATTCATTATTCCATAGCATAAAGATAGATTTTCAAGTAAATCCTTTTGTGCATTTCATTCAAAAACTTTTGCAAAACATTAGTTACGATAAATTTGTTGAAAAATTTGTATTCTTGAAATAGAAAATTTAATGACACTTAAGCTTGAATCTTTTAATGTTCCAACAGAATCTCAGCCATCGAATAATGTTTTCTTGACTTGCTATTTAATTGGGTATAATAGTAGTCGTCGATTGATTGATCAAAGACGCTCATCTTCACATAGTATATACTACAGATGGAGTCGAAAAGATTAATACAACATCAGTCTCAGTTTAGGCCTAATGTACAGAACTATATGTATACGATCTGCCTTCTTTCCAAACTATATGCTTAAAATCTTTACTTAAAACAAAAATTGACGATCGCAAAAATATAAAAAAATTGATTGATTTTAATCTTTGAACTATGTTTAACATTATTTAAGAACTTCTTGGTAGGTACATTTTATGTTAAGTGTAATCAGTCATGAGTAAATTGCTTTGCTGATTAGAGCAGAACAAGGTGATAAGGTGGCGCCAGTGTGCATCATTATGTCTATCCTTCGATGAGAGGGTATCTAAAAGTCTAAGCTTAAATACGATTGCCAAAATTCTAGTATTTGTAGTTTTTTTTTCTCCCCCTCTTTTACTCTCTTCTTATTGTTGTGTATGTTGTTGTTAGTCGCTGCTGCTGCTGGTGCTTGCGGTGCAGCAAATAACTGGCATATTTACCATGCGATTGTTAAAGAGGCTATTATTTAGCAATCTAAACGATTTTGGCCGAACATGAACTATTTGCAAATTGTGTAATTGTGTGTGTGTGTGAGTGTGCCCTCAGTTCGGTTTGGTGATTTGGTAATTGCAGCATCAACAACAATGTCAGGGTGCATGCATGTTTAATATGTGTGTGTAAGTGTGTGTGTGTGTGTGGGTTTTGTGTCTGTGTACATACACCGGGATATCGGACACTGGCCATAATATTCAGCGGCACAATTAACGACAAACAGACAGACACCACACACAGACAACCAGCCACACAGACAGAGATACAGAGAGAGAGAGAGAGAGAGAGAGAGAGGCAGACCAAGTCCCAAGCTCAAACCCAGACCCAGAAACAGAACCCAACCCGCAATCCGCAGACCCTAGCCCGGCTATGCAAATATGCCGAACACAGTCAATTAAATTCGCAACTCGGAAAAGTGTTAAAGCGCTGAAAGGAGGTGGCAATGGCAGGGAAGGGAGAAGAAGGAGCTGAAGATAGAGGCAAGCCAGTTGGACTCGGGCTTTAAACTATATGCCCAACAATTTGATTTAATTTTTAAAGTTTTTTTTTTCTCTTGCTTCCTATTTTTGGTGAGAAGGGTTTTTTGGTTTTGTTGCCTTTAGTTGAACAAAATTTGTAATTCAAATTAAAAGCGCAAATAGTTTTTTCTGCCGGCAGAGGCTAAGGCAGAGTCAGAGATGGCAACAAAAGGCATACCAAATTACTAGTGAAGCGGCTGTCTCAGTGCTCCTCGTCATCCAGCTGGAGCCCAAAAAGCCAAAAACTCCACACACACACACAAACACACAAATAAAAACAAAAAATAAAAGCAAATGAAATGCACTCAGTGGAAATGACGACGCCCAAGTCGTCTCTACTGTGTGATAGCCGAAGAGCAAGAAGGATAGATGTGGCAAAAAGAGAGAGAGTGAGAGGGAGAGAGGGAGAGGGAGCAACTAAAAATCCAAAACAAAAAACCCAACGAGAAAAACTAAAATAGACAAAAAGCAAAAGAAGCAACACAGAAAAAAAAACAAAACAAATAAAAAAAAAAAGGGAAAAACCGAAATACAGAAAATGCCGCCACATTTGAATGCTGTGAAGCAACAATGTTGCATTCCACTTGGGCACTTTGTTAGGAGGAGCAGCAGCAGCAGCAGCAGCAACAGTCATATTGTGGCCACGCACACACACACACACACACACACATTCACACACATACGCACACCGAGGGAGAGAATCTGTAGAACTAGAATTCAGAACCGGGACTAGAACCAGGACCAGGACACACACACACACACACACACACACTGAAAAGGGCGAAAAGTAAAAGCCACGCCGGCATTTGGCACAAAAATATTTTAAAATTCCAACAACGAAAGTGCAGACAAAACTCTTAAATGACGAGCAGCACGTGCCCAAATAAAATGATGCGCATAGTTTAAGAGTGTGTGTGTGTGTGTGTGTGTGAGGTCCTCAGTGGAGCTTCCTCGTTGAAGATAAAAAAAAGGAGAGGAGAACCTAAAAAACCCTTCACCATGTGTTTGCTTCGCTCATGTGATTGTGTGTGTGTATGTCTGTTTGAATGTTTGTTTGAAAGGCCTTTCGCGCTCTCGCTAAACTCAATTTTCGCACACTCATTTGCTGGCTGTGCCCCTGCCATCACCCTAGGGACTTCAACTCCAAAAAACATCTTTCAACAGAACAACGTTTGGCATTTTTGTAGGCTTAGTCCTTAGCGTCAGTGGACTGCACTTTGGGTTTTCGCTGACTTTTCAATGTGTCAAATCGGACTTTAGAGTTGCAACATCTTCTGTGTGTAGTCGTCGTAGTAGCTCAGTAGACAAAGTCAGTAGCTAGCGTATTGAATCTGTTTTTTTTTTTTTATTTTATATTCTTGCCGAGCATATAATAAAATTGTTCAGTGTCCGTCTGTCTGATTATTTGATAGAACTCTTTGCATTTCAGTTTCTTTTTCCTGTAAGCAGCAACATTTGGCATCGATAAGATATAAAAATCCTTCGAAAGGAGAGAATTTTGGTGAAGCTAACATTAGCTAGGCCGAAGTTTATATACCCTTCTCTCTGACTAACTATCTCTCTCTCTCTAACTTTTAGATCCAGTACCCTATTGCTTAGAACATCTATTTAACACAATCGTGGGCTATAAGTAAGCTTGTTATCTTGTTATTTCTGTTGCTTGAACCAAGTATAATCGGTCTGATTCTGAAATGACTAAATTTAATATTTCGTGGGTTAGATCATACAGACCTTATTTTCAAAGGCTTCAGAGATGCCTAAGACAGCTACACGTGAGCGACGTATGCTAATAGTTGGCTAATACTTTATCTACAACTTAAATTAGTTAGTTATATGTATATTATTCTAAAGGTAAAACAAAGCTTTTCACTGCCTTACTTCACAGAGGAAAGTGATGGCTTACCTATAAAGAAACCCAAACATAAATGATTATAATGATCAATTTAAGCAAGGATATAGATACTTGACTTTCTATGATGCTTTCTAGATAGATACAAACAATAACTTTTGGTCAATGCAATTTAATCACATTTTCCGTCTCTCTGTTTTTCTAAATCTCTTCAAATGAAATCATCGCTTTGAAATTTATAATAGATTAAATCAGTTAAATTGCCTAAAGTGTTTAATTAAATTTAACAATTTTCCGCTTTTTATAAAAAAATTATAAAAACAAAAGAATCTAAAAATAAATTTTGTATTCCACAAAAAAAAAAAAAACAACATTAATTTTTTGTAAAATGCATTTTTCTCATTTAACATCCTATTTGATTTTCGAATTTGAAGTACCTACAAATCTGTTTTAAGGGTATGACCAAGCGAATCTGACCTCTTCTCTTTGATGAAGGAAATCGTAGAGATTGATGAGCTTCAGAGGTAAACTCTCGATTTTTGGGAGTAAAATTTTGGTCATAAAATATATATAATATATATAAGACATAGTAAAAGCCGAAAATTTTGGAAAAGTTTTGCAAAAGATATAGTGTAAAAGTCAACAAAAACATGCCTATGATTTTATAATCCTTTCGAAGGACTGTACTCGAGTTGGTCAATAAACAAGTTTTATTAGGAGTTCGCAAAGTTATCGATCTCATCAAAATAGTTTTATCATGAACTGAGTATAGATTCTGGAGAAATTCAACTTCACAATATAACCTAAAATTTTAGATTTTTTTTACCAATCGAAAGATTGTCAAAGGGTATCCAACATTTCGGTATGCTCAAATTGATCAAATCACAAAATGAATGAAAATCAAATGTTTTATGCTTCATATTGTTGTTATTTACGCAGTTTCACGGGAATTTATAATTGTTAATCATTATTTGTGATCTGCATAAAAATTGGCATATTTTGTTCGTTGTGTGTTTCCTGTTGTTGTTATCGGTATTAATAAAGGCTCATTATAATAGCTTTTATATGCAACAGCAGAATGACAAAATGGCAGCTAATTAAAGTTCTGAAATAATTTTAAATTTATATACTCTCGTTTGTTTTCATTTTTCTTTCGTTATATGTATGTGTGTGTGTGTGTATGTGTGTAGGTATGCCACAATATATACCTATCTCATTTTTTTAAACGGTTTTGTTTTTTTTTTTGGGTTTTTAAGAAAAATTTGCATAAAATAAACATTGGCATTTACGAGTAAATCACGCAATATTTGTACAATCTAAAAATTGGAAATCAAGTTTTCCTTTTTCTTTTTTTTTTTTTAAATCGTTCATGTTTTTCCTGTTCTCTTTACCGTCAAATAATCAATCAGACGTGAAATAAATGAAAATTTATGCTGCATAAAAAAATAAACATATAAATACACGAATATATGTACATATATATAATGTATATAAATAGATGTATGTATGTATGTACAATGTACATAAATCCAATCTGTTACCATGTTTTGTTTATTTTTTAACGGATTCGTCTTGCTTTACCTCTTTAATGCATATATACATATGACTTCCGAAACCATTAAATTTTAGCATAAAACAAAAAAAAAACGATATACAAATACTTTGCCGTGTATTTCCGCTGGTTGGTTAGGTTGTTTCAATGACATTTTGCCAAAGAAGACTACTAGCAAAAAAAAAAAACGAAATAAAAAGAGAAAAAAAGCAACAACAACAAAAAAATGAAGCAAAAAATGGCCAAATGCAAACTGCAAAGTGCAGTAAAAAATTTGTTGAAATATGCGACATAGCAGCTCCAGCTCCAATTCTCCAGCTCTAACTCTGACAAAAAGCAACAACAACAAAATGGTCGAAAAGGGACAAAATTGCAGAGCTTTTATTTGCACTTCAATTTTGCCCTCGACGACGACGACGGCCAGCGGCGGTCTTTATGGCGATTGCAATCCCAGCTGCACTCGGTTAACTGCACTGCAGTTGCCACTGCACGCCATGCCAAACCCAACCAAATGAAACAAAACCAAATGAAACCAAAACGAAGCCAAGCCAAGCCAAGTCAAGTCAAGCCAAGGACTTGGACTTGCAGTTGGAAAGTCACAAGACAAGTGCTACTTACAGCTATTTTATGTTTGAATGTCCTTTTGTGCTTATCAGCGCTTAAAATCGGACAGAAGTCAGCCCAAAAAGGCACAAGGCACGACGAAACGAACGAAGGAACGAACCATGGAACGAACGATGGTGGCAAGCCATAGGGGGGCGGGTACAGGCGGTACAGACACCATCCAAAGTACAAAATTTACCTGCAGGTGAAACGTTGCACGGGAAACAGGCAAAATAAAATCATGTGACACTTTGTGGTTAATAATGTTTCGGGTGTGCATATATTCCCAGCCAAAAGGGCACGGCCATTGGTTTGGTTTGGTTTGGCTTGAAGAGTGAACTGTAATAGTGGTGGGGAGGGGGCTGGGTAGGGCGGAGGCGGAGACGAAGGGCCTTTTGTCTCGGACATGGACACCCCCGAAAAACCAGAACGAAACATCACACACACACACAGACACACAACCAATTGGCGGGCCACGTTGGCGGCGGTGATTTAAATGCAAATTTATTATCATGCAGCAGTAAAAATACCAACCAAGAGAAAAAATACAACATATGCTTAATCGGTGTGGCGACTACAAAGTTCCCTGCATATATATATAAAAGTCCCTAACTTATATTAGTTTAGGTTATTTGCGATCTCTTTACCATTGATTTTGGCCAACTTTTACCTCTTGGCAAAAGATCTTGCCTTTTCTGTATAGGTACATATCTCATAAAGCTAAAGTCCTTGGGTTTCAATGATGATCCTCTTCAAATCGGCTGTCGACCTTGTGCTTAGAAGTTTTCTTGGAATCTAACATCCAACACACGTGTCGATTCTATGCCAAACAAGAAAAAAATGTTGAAATAGCTTATCTCAATATATTAAATATGGCTCAAGGAGTCTTATCTTAGTTAAGTAATCCATTTTATAATGAAAACTCAGCTCAAACAGAAGAATAACATTCTTATTACAACAAATGCAAGTACTGTATTGTAGTATAGAATAAGATAAAATCGAATTATGAAAAGGATTCTATATTGACCATTTGAAATTCTAGCAGTTTAGATGGAATAGAGCCAACCAACCACAGTAATACCAGCTAAAAAGCTAACTGGTTCATGGATTCATCTAATAAAAATAAATTAGACAAAATACAAATCACAAAATCCTATAATTGATATACCCTCTATGGGCTCTATTTTTTTTGCAATGTGTATGAAAATGTACATATTCGTTTGCCCAGCTTTTACAAGAGAAAACTGTCCTCTTCAACAATATATACACCATATATATACATATATAAATGAAAGTGTATAAACATATAAATGAAAGGACAGAGGAGCAGCAAAAAAAAAAAATGTTGTAATAATATTTACAAAATGTCTGCTTGCCTTTTTTCTGCTCTCTTTGTCTTTGTGCAACCAAACATGGGTGCAACAATTTTTATGGTCACATTTTAATTTTCTGCATTTACATTTACATTTTTATTAAACGATTTGCATATTCTGCCCATCATCATCATCGTCATCATCATCATCATCGGCATCATCATCATTATTGCCATCAGCAATATTATTATTATTTCTGCAATATTATTGATATTGCAATGATCATTATAAACGAAAACTGTTCAGTTTTTAAACAAACAAAGAGAGAACAAATAAAGCAAACAATTCTTACTCTTAACTTCTCCCCAAAAAAACATAAATTTTTTGTTTAAACTTTAGTTCAATGGAATTGCAAAAAAATTAGAACAAAATGTTGTACAAGTTTTATGATTATAACTTACGAAGCTCAAGAAAATTTAACCAAAACTTGACACATAATATCTTACCAAAAAACAAGTTTGTTCAAAAGTGTGAAACGTATAGAAGATAACATCTGCCCCTATGTGAAGTATATATATATGTATATAGTTACTCTTGATCTGCACGGTTGAGTTCATAGAACCGTGTCCGTCTATCATATAGAAAAGACTTTAAGATCTTGGGATCATTCAGCTGTGAATGCATTAATGGCAAATTAGAATACTTGTTTGTTTTAAATACTTATATACTGTGTCAAATTTGATTGATTATTTGATTGATTTGATTTGAGTTTTAGTTAGTTAATAAATTGTTAAAAAAAAATTGTTACTGCAATCTGTGGTTGAATAATTCTTTTTGCTAGTTTAAACTCTCTTAAATCAATATTTTGAACTTGTAGTTTTTATTCTATATCTTAGAGTAAAGTGAAAATGGAATGTTTACTATTATTTGGCTAAAATTTTATACATAGGACATATAAAATAATAAACAAAACTACTTACTGGACAGCAAATAATTTTGTTTATCATAATCTTTAAAAAATTACAAAAAAAAAAAAAAACAAACGAAAAAAACATAGTTAAAGAAGGTGGGACTCTTGAGTCGTATGGAATAAGTTTAGGTTTGGTCTAAATAAAGAACTAATGCATCGAAAGTGGCCTTAAATTATATATCACATTCCCAGTGGAGAGGGGGGATGGTGGGAGAGAAGCCTAGTGGGTTATAAGGGGGCGGGAATAAAGTAGTTTTAGTTCTAAATTCAATGTTTGCCTTTGAACTTGACAGGCCAAAAGTTCGCATTTCCTTGGAAAATTTTCAGGCCAAACACACTTACCCTTTCTCTCACTATTTCCCCGACTCTCTGAGTTCAGATGGGGGTTGTGGGGTTAGCTGGGGCTGGGGGCGGAAAATGTTTTGTCTTTCTTCATTGCTCGCTCTCAGCATGTCTATTTCTCTCTGTCTTGGTTATTATCATCGTCAGTCATTCGTATGGCTTATCTATGAAGCAAAATTGTTGTTTAAGTTTGCCATTTTTCAACAACTCATCAATCTGTTCGATGCTATGCTTTAGTTTGCCAGCCTCTTCCGTTTCTTTCTGTTCAGTTGGTGGGGCAGAAGGGGCAAGGAGGTGGGAGCATGAGATGAGTGAAGTAAGGGTCTGGGTCTTCAGTTCGTTTTTGGTTTGGTTTGCTTTGGTTTGGCTCAATTCTAACTTATGCGAGGCACGCACTCACCGCAAATGCAGCAGCATCAGTCTTCGTCTGCAGCCCTTCAACTTGCCCGACGCGCACCCCATACCCCCTCCCCGTACACACCCCGTACTCATGCTACTCTTGGCAAATATGGCAACGTTTGGCTGATTTACCTCCTCCTTTTCCTTTAACATCCTGCTATATCTTTTTTTGGCGTGCGGAGGGGGGTCGGGGAGGTAACTGTGAGTAAAGTTTTACCACTTATGCTTGGGCCAAGCGTTGTGGGCCTTCGTTTTGCTATTGAACCGCCTGTCGCCAATGACGCTAAACTTTTTTATTATGTATTTTGCGCTTTTATTATTCATCTATCATCGCTGTTATAGTTTAATAGAAAGTTTAAAAGTCATCATGGCATCGGCAATGACTTGCAAACATTTCCACCGTGCGCCATATGGGGGGGAACAAAAAAAAAAAAACAGAAAAACCAAATTCTGGCCATAACTCAGACATATGTACACATGGGTGGTGTGTGTGTGTAAAGAGATGGAACTCCACATGCTCATCAGACTTTCATTAGCTTTGCCAAAGGCATTTTAGGCAGGAGCTGGCCAAGAGCCAAAGAGCCACCAGGCAGCATCAGCCAAGGCACAAGGCATAAGCATCAAAGACAGCAGATAAACAATTAAATTTATGCAACGAACGTTTCATTAGCATTCGAGCAAATAGCGTGACTTCATCTCCCTTTTCTCTCTGCCTCCATTTTGTGTGTGTGTGTGTGTGTCCTCGGGCGGGCCGTTAGTGTTAATTAACTTGGCGCGGATTCAAGTGCCAAATACGAATCCGAATTGCATGAGCTTCAATCACCCATATCCACCCAATATTCAACCAGGCTTTGCCACTCCCACTCCCACTCCCAAACGATTGCTTTCATCTCGTAGCTCCAATTTCCAATCTCTATGGTAACATGACAACGCAGATACATAACTCAGGCTACAAAATTCAATAAAATGCTCAACTGCAACTGACCATGAGACGTTTATAGCTCTTCCATTGGCCACGCATGCAAAAAGCCAAAACAACCGCAAAGTGTTTCTAATAAATTGTGCAACAACAGCAACACTTACAACTACAACAAGTGTTTAAATTTATCGCCAATCTACATATATACCATACATACATATATAGTATTTATATATATTTATATAGTCTATCCTTTTCTCTCACACTGAATAAACAATATTTTATATGAAAGCCAAAAGCCCGAGGGCCACTTTGACCAGCTCGCTTAGCCATCGCATCAGCCGTTGGCGCTAACTAAACGTTGCTGAAACAACAACAGCACTAAGAATCGACTATGGCCATACGACCCAAGAGATACCCTTTAGAGTTTTAGTTTAGTTTAGTTATAGATTTTTTACTCTATACAAACGGAAACTCTTCATCGAAATGATCTTTTTTGAAAATAATCTCTATAACTTGATTGGACTGGAATATAATGACCAAATAAGTAATTAATAAAAAACTATAACTAGAAATTAACTTTCATAATTACAATAGTAGAAAAAACTATAAACTCTCTATTGGGTATTTTGTATGTAGGACAAATTCAAAATTGACTTAAATTTATGGCAGAGCAGATATGATTTTTTAATTAGAAATTTCTGGCGGAAAATTAAAATTTGGAACTACTAAGAATTCGAACTTATTGCCAACTTGAAGTGAAATCGGCAATATGTGAGACACTCAAAAACTATTAATTTTTTAATCACATATTAGACATATTCTACTTTAATCCAAACTTGTTCAAATCTTTTTACACGACCCTTTAGCATACATTTTTTGGAAAATTGGAAACTTTCTTGTCTTAAATTTAAGTTAAATTTTTCATTTAAGTTGGCTCGAGGCTCTTAAAACCAGCTGAAAAAGAGAGGAGAGGTAAATGTTGTCTATATATGTATGTGGCTATTTCTAAAGAACTTCAGATTTACAAATGTTTAACGTTAAAACTAGTTGAGAATTGCAACTACAGTGGTGGTCAGCGGGTTAGCCCCTTTTTTTTTTAATGAAGAAATTTTTTCAGTTATTTGTTGGTTATTGTATTTAGATGATGACACGTAATTATTGTCATGTCAGTTTTCGACGTTTTTTTTACAGGTGCGTTTGAACGAAAATCGGCCCCCAAATGCTGGCCATTAGTTTAGCCCGGTCCTAATATTATAGTTAGACCTGTGTATTCTTTGAAGAAGTCGTAGATCTAGGTAATCTAAGATAAACTGCATAACAAAAATTTTGATTTTAGCCCCAGTATTTGTTTTGGGGCCCATCGAAATTTCGGGATTTTGTATGTAATTCTTGAGGTCTCTTTGTTTGATGACGTTTTACGATACCAATTTAAACTAAAGTAATATTTTCTTATTCTAAGTATGAAAGTGAATTGAATTTCCCGTCAAATGATACATGTTTCATAAAAATCCGACAAAAATTAGATTGATTTCATCGCCCATATATATATATATTTATTCGTGCTGAGATAATTCTTTGATCTTTGAGAGTTGACTAAGCATTCAAAAGAAAAGTAAATAAGTAACTACTTTTTCATATTGATTAATTCGATTAGAGTCTGTTTTGTGATCATTTGCAATCGATCTTTTAAATTTATTATTCATAATTATTTGGGTTAGGAAAACGGTTTCCTGAATTTGTGAAGAAAGTGAACATTGCAGGGTAATCGATTTGGAACCTACAACTCGATTACGTATTAATAGCTAACCCTATACGACCCTTGTTGGTTTTATGGATTATAGGGTATTTTTGCGAAAACCACGAAGAGGAGCAATTATGATATCAGGGCATGATTTTGTGGGCAATTGGCTTTAATGGCTGCCAGGCAGTAGACCAGCCTGTGCGCTCAGTTCCAGCTTCGGTTCATGCCAACTGCCAGTTGCTGTCGCCAACAGCAACAGCCAGTCTTGTTGCTCCCAACCCACTTAGCCAGCCACTAGCTATGGACACGATGCCATCCCAGTTGCTGGATGGTATATGTATTGTGTGAGTGTGTGTATGTGTGTGTGTCTCTTTGTTTGTGTGAAATTTATTTAAATGCTGCCAAAAGGCAACGGCAAATCAGAGTCAATTGGCCCCAGTTCTGGGTACAAGTGTCGCTGTATTAGCCTGCTTCTGCTCTAGCTCCAGTTCCAGCTTCAGCTTCCATCTCCGGCAATGTATTTTAAGCTGCTTCTCTAATAAATACGCTGGGCATTTGCCAGCTAGACGAGACCGAGCCTAACTGAGTACCGATGCCTATCAAGCCCTCTGCCAGGGCATCCTTTTTTTCCCCTATTTGGTTTTTTTGTTTGTGTGTGTGTTTTTTTTTTATTTTTACTTCTATGTCTCCCTTTTTTTTTTTGCTTTGTGCAATTTATTTTTATATTGCCTTATATGATAATCGTTTGCATTAAAAAGCATAGACCCCTTGTCTATCCCATTCCGATTGCCTTTTGCTCCCTTTGCCAAAAAGTGTCGCCGACGTTGTTTGTATTTATTTATTATTCAAAGTGTTATCAGCGGTAAAGGCAACGGCACGACGGACGGCGGACGGCGGATGGCGGACACGGAGTCATGGCAGCCAAAAACCCAAAGGATTAGTTATGATAAATGTGTTTTATAAGCGTGACACACACTCAGCCTCTCAGAGAAAGAAAGAGAGAGGGAGGGAGAGAGGGAGAGACAGACAGATAGACAGGCAGAGGGAAATGGTAGGATAGAAGAGTCAGGCAAAACCAAAGCGGGTCGTGTCCCATTTTAATGCACAGATAATGAGTTCCTTTGTTGGCAATATGTCAAATCGTTGGGCCAATTTTTCAGCTCAGTTTGGGTAAAGGATTGCCATATATACATACATACATACATACATATACATATAGCATTTGCCATTTGCCATTCGCCGTTTTGTGTATGCGCGTTGAATCGTGTTAATTGCTGCCTATAGGAACTACATGAGATTAGTAAGTATATAAATCAGTCGTATCAACTTTGTTCCTCTATAACTCCCTCTTGCTCCCTACCACTTGTTCAATCTCTTTTCTGTGTGTGTGTGTATGAGGCATGGGGGGAAGGCAATATAAGTTACGGTGGGAAAAGCCGCAAGATGAAAATGCTGATAAATATGGTGAAACTTGAGAAGAGAAATCAATTAAAAACGCTTCAATTGCTTTTGGTTTTTCCTTCTTCGTTGTTTTTCCGCCTTCGCTGCGGTTGCCATGTGGATAATCATGATGCAGATGATGATGATGATGCCGATGATGATGATGATGATGATGATGATGATGATGCTGCTTTTGTCCTTACAGTTTGGGCATAAAGACTAAAATAAACCATTTGCTTAAACCCTAAATTGAAAACTTGTCAAGCATGGTTTATGTAAAGATTTGACAAGGACTTGCCAAAAACTGTTCAAAAAATATGGCCATTACATTTTTCATATTCCCAAATCGGATTTAGATTATTTTATCTACAAATGTTTTACTATATTATTTTGTTGCTCTTCAAGGAGGAACAATAAAACTTTCCTAAATCTCTTTAATGATTATTGAATTTTTACAATTATCAACTGGTTTGAGTCTGATATTATAAAGAAGATTGATTTTTTAAATGAGTTCATCTTCTTTGAAAAAGGAATTGCTACTCTTTGAACAAGAAACTTTTTCTATTTTCTTATAGGCAAAAGCTTATAGGGATATTATATTGAATAAGAGTATTAGAAGATTCATTATTTCGCATAAATTTGGATCTGTTCCTATTATATTATATTGTATTATACTTTTCCATTGAAGCAGCTCGGCACCAGGGACATAAACAGAAAGAGCAGGAGGAAAGGATAAAAAATGCAATTATGTAAGTCAGCAAGCATAATCGATTAACGCCCGCATTTGGCATTGATGTAGCTGCTCCTATGCCTGCTCCAGCTACAGTTCCTTTAGCTACTCCACCTTCTCCTCCTATCGTCCTGTCCTTCTGTCGTCCTTCCCGTTGCTTCCCGTTTCAAGCATTCATTCCGATTGGTTTTCTGTTTTGTTGTGACTTTTGTGGTTGTTCCTGATGGAGGGGTGGGGGAAGGGGGAACGAGGCCGCGCCTGAGTGAATGCGAATGTGATTACGTTATCAAGACATACTTTAGGTACAAAAATTCGATTAAATTACCCATGAGTCGAACGTCCATCATTTCACCCTTCATCCAGGAATGGTATGTGTGTGTGTGTGTGTGTGCTTCTGCCAAAACACTCAAATCTTCATTCATTCAGGTTTTTCTTTCATTCTTCTTGCTGGTAATTTCAATTTAATCGCGTGTCTCGACCGCGTGACTTGCTCTATGTGGCTGGCTAATAAATATTTCACTTATTTCACGATTTTCACGCCTACTATTTGCTGATACTTGTCCTTTAACTTACCCATGCCCTTTCACTACCTACCCTACCTCCCCCCACCTTGCATACCGCATACCGAAAGTCACCAACTCAGTCTCCTCCTCCTCCTTACTCCTCCCTCACCTGCTGTGAGTGAATTGTTACAAAACGTTTTTACCATTTTTCTTGCTTGCTCGCACATTGTCAACGTTTTGTGCTAAAGTGTGGAAATGTGGGCGTCTGCCCCCCAAAAAAAATATATATATATATTAAAAAACAACAAAAAGAGGCGTGCCCAGGTGGCAATGAGTGCCGAGTGCCAGCGGCATGTCTCAAAATGAGTTGACACTTTGCATGTCAGTATAATTTTGAAATATTAATCATATGGCATGTGCAGGTTGAGCTTTTTGGTGGTGCCTGCGACTTCGACTCTGACTCTGACTGTGAATGTGACTCTGGCTCGGGCTATGGCTCTTTGCCTCTCTGAATGGGAATAGCAATGAGAATGACTATGACAATGGAGTATGAGGTTTGGATATGGGAATGTTTGCTTGGCATGGCATGAGCATTGGGCATGAGCCTGACATCGCCTGGGCCTTGAGAATGAGCATGAGCATGATGATGAGGGTAAAACTATTGTTGCTACTGCATATTACGTTACATGCGAACATTAAGCACACACTCATACACACACACTCATGCAGAGAGAGAGGGCACTAGTGAGAGAAATAAGTAGGTAAGCAAAAGCGAGATGCAAATACAAAGGAGCATTGGCTGCATAATCAAATAGAAAATGTTGGCTCGTGCTGCTCGAGCTTAAAATACACTGCAAACAATTTAGATAATTAACCCTTACAATATACCATTTGCTTGTCATTATTACTAGACCTTATGTATATTATAACTAAGACTAAGAAAAGAGATTACCACTAGCTACTGGTAACTGCGATTAACAAATTGAAATGAATAACTTTTCATCATATCATTTTCCACTTGAATCCTTGGTTTCCAATTTATTTTAAATGAAGTTCTGTCTTAGAAAAGGCAAACTTAATAACTAATAGAAATACTCCTAAATAGAAATATTTCTACCCATCTTGTGTTTCATAAGAATGTTGCTAAAACCCAAAATTTTCATTATTTCCTGTCCATGGAGTCCCGTAAGATGACTCAACTAGTAGCTGTTTGTTAGATTGAATGAGAAAAAGATTGTAGAGTAAAGCTACATTTTCTTTGAGAAGAGGATATTGTCCAAAAGTTAGACTTAAGGGCAATAAAATACCAAAAGATGATCATGTAAAATACCTAGGAGTAAGATTTCCTTAGGACACTTTAAACACAGATGTTCAGCTCAAAGTTAATGAAAAGAAAAAGAAAGAAGTCGGAAAAATAAAATATTACATTTTAAATAACAATTGAGATCAGTTTCGATCTAAGCTTTACAACTTTAAAAAACGGAAACTACATCTAACATAGAAATCTTTCTAAAATATCTATCGAAGAACACTCTCAAACAAATTATTAATATTTTATAATAGACTTCCATCGCTAAAGACTTTTTCCAACAATGAGATAAAAATTAAAGCTAGTGTTTAGTCCTATGAAAAACCAAGTGTTGATTAGATAAAGTTTAAACAGAACTCAAAAGATTTATGGGACTAGGTGAAGTACATATGTATCTATAAAGTGAATTCTTAACAGTAACGACTAAAAATTCTTTAGAATTTGGTAAGTAAATGATATCTTATTTGAGATTTTGTCATACCTAAGATTGAAATTTGTTCTTTGGACAACTTAATTGCTTAATATTTGTTTGAGACTCCTTAAACCCTTTCCTGGACAGAGGTATTACTCAATGCAGACGGATTTTAATTTTTTGAAGTGTAAGAATTGAAACTGTTTAAGAGAGGAGGAGACGAATGAAGTAAAGGACCTTATAGGGCCATGGCGTATAGCAATTAGTGTTGCATTTTATGGCCTTTAATGTGGTAATGGTTTCGGGTAATTAACAATTATGTCTAACTACAAATGCGACACGTTGCCGATTGCGTGTTGGCCCCTGCCTACCATCGAACCCTCCGATCTCATTCCCTGTGTGTGTGTGTGTGTGTATAGCTCCTTGAGGTTATTACACACAGACACACACACACACTTTTCCATATTTCAAGTGACTGGCAACTCTCTGGATTAAACTTCAACTGTTATACCAAAACAGCAAAGCCAACTCCATTTCACATTTTCCACACATACCTACATACATACAAACATACATACATACACACATACATACATACATTCATATATATGTATGTATGTACAACTGCAGCAGCTCCATCTCTCTTTCCATCTACACATCGAAATCTACATTTACATCTACATACACACTGCTCCAGCTGCAGCTGAAGGGCAAATTAGCCATGGCCGTGGCCATGGCCAATGGCGTTGTAAGAACTAACTAAGTGGTTTGCTTATTGTTAGTTGGTTTGCCATATTAAAATTTCAGAAAATTGCCGAGCTGTGCACTTTTAATGTGCTCTCGCCCCCAGATTAATTGCCCATGCAAATGTTGCACTCCAAAATAGAGGGACACTAGTATCCAGCCAACGTAAGCCAGTGATCCACAGTTTCCTTTCCCACCAACCTAATGAGCCAAATGCATTCACTGTAGAAGAGAATGGATAGAATGGGAATGGAAATGGGAATGGAAAAAGGACAACAATACGTCTCTACGTCTCTCTAGGTTTTATGTTTATGAAGTTTTAGTTTATGAGTGGGGAAATGGTTATTAATTTATATTATTTAATTTCTTTGCTTTAAAATAAGCCAACAACTACAGGAATACATAAGGTGGTAATCAGCGACCGTAACAATTATAAGTTTTTTTCTTTTTTATTATTTCAATTCACAATTTAATGTTTATTTGTGAGTTTTATGGGTTTTATTAAGCAAATGAGTTTGTGAGTTTTATGTATTTCTTTTATTTAGCAAATAAAACTTTTTACAAACTCATGTCAGATATGAAATTTATTCACGAGAACTATAAAAAACAAGAAAGTTTATATTTAATTTTTAAATGTTATCATTTTAATCTGTAATTCTTCTGGTAAATTAATTTTAAAATAAGTCAGATTAATTTAAATTAATTTTCATCATACAAATAAAAGGTAGAAATAGAAATCTTCAACTCAAAGAAATCTAACAATATCTAACTCTCGTTTCCTATTATATTTTCCTCTCTTTAAATTAACAAAAACATTTAGTTGATTAAATTAATTAAACATAAATACAAGCCTAAACAAGGGATTACAATGATAGTAAAAGAAATTAACTCTTCGAAATTTATTGAATAATCATTCAATTAGACACAAGATGACGCTTTAAATATGTCTTTCACAATTTGCATGTTTTTTTTAAGTATTTTTTTAAATTAATTCCTTGATAATTACTACAGCCTTTTAGGTTCTACAATAGAAAACTCTTTTGTTGTCATCATCAACATGTTTAGAGAGTAGTTTTGTGCCCTAATAAAAGGGATTCATCAGCTTATATACACCGGGTGGAAACCTTATTGAAGCGACATTACCAACTGGAAATGCAATCAGATTTGATTACATTTGGAGTCGTCGTGGTCATGTGCAGATTCAATTTGAACAGTTGCAGGCTTGTTGGGGCAAACCATCATGGGCATACCAGGATGTGATGTTAATGTGCTATCAAAAATTTCATTTTAAACAGCATCAAACTGGCCTTTTATCCCATAATTAAAAAGCGCCAACCTAATGGGCACATTGCCCAGTGGCCAACTGCAAACCGTTCGTAACCAATCCCCCCCCCCAACCCACTCCATGCGCCTTCCGCAACTGCTGTGGTAGACATTGCAGAAGTCTATTAACGTACACGAAACTGTTAATTTTGCTGATGCAATTTCGGCTCAATTTATTGTGCACCCACAAAACACAATAAAAAAAAAAAAAGAACCCAAAAAGAGGAGAGAAGCAAAAAGAGTAAAAAGAATGATAAAGAGAGAGAATGTGAGGAAAACGAGCCGAAATTGAAAAGCCAAAGTACATAACAACAAGCTGGCGGCCAACTCATGGCCCCCAAAAATGCCAATCCCAGGCGCGAAAATCAATATAAATATGCTCGGCCCGGCTTGCCCCTTGAATGGATAATGGGAATGGGGATCGGTGGGGGGGGTGGGGTTACCAAGAGGAACATGACAATTTATGTGCATTTTGTATGCAGGCGGCTAAATAGACAAGGCTAGGCGAGGTCCGCCGTGCGTGCGTACATTGCTCGACTAGAGCTACACACACACACACACACATTCAGATAGACAGAGCGACAGACAGACAGACGGAACATAATACAATGGCTGTGCCAAGGACACGCCTCCCCTCGACCATGCCAGAGAGGCCAAACGCCTTCACTCACACGTAACGATAAAACTTGAAAATGCTGTTAGCTACAAAATTTGTTGTCAGACTTTTGTCGGCTCGACGCGCTTTCGCCTGCCACGTATGCCCCCTATATAGCATGTGCAGATTTTTCAGTTACAAAAATAAAACAGAAAGATAGGAGTGTGCGAGAGAGAGAGAGAGAGAGAGGGAGAGAGAGGGCGCGGTATGGATTGGGTCAGACGCAGTCCTAATTTGAAGTTGCCATCGGCCGTGCGTGGAAATGCACGCGCCATTGCATTTATAGGCCCAGCGACTGCTCGGCAATTGCAAATTTATGCACTGCCGTTGTAAACAAGGCAAACATTTCCGAGTCCAAAATATTCGAAATTCGAATGCGTCGCTCAATTGTAAATTATTTACAGCATACTTTTCGGCAATGGATGCAGTTGGGTTGATAACTTTGACTCGATACGCATTTGAGTCTGGTCAGCGACAAACCTAATTACAGCAACCAGAGTACACACAAAGAGATATAGATGTATGAGCATATGTACATATGTATGTGTGTATGTACATCAAACTGATGATCGGGGCCAGAGGGTTTGGGGTTAGGGGTCACAATGGCAATGGCCGCACCCACAATATCAGCCTTTGTCGGCTCGTTTAGCCACGCAAATTGCTGTCCATTGAGTTAGCTGTTAGCTGTTAGCTGTTTGAGCCCGTTCTCACTTCTCCCTCCACTCCAACTCGTCCCTACCTCTGGCATAGCATGCAGTTGAATTGCCAAGCCACATAACTTTGTTCTTCCCAATTTCATACCGCTTCAACTCACTCTCCACTCGTCCCACTCAGTAACCATTTTGCGACAACTGAACACTGACTTTTCGACTCCAACTGCAGCTAAAGCTACAGCTGCAGCTGTTCCTGTTGCTGTTGCTGTTTCTACTGCTGCTGCTGCTGCTGCTGCTGCTGCTGATGTCAAGTGGACAACGTCAGGGAACAAAAACAACAAAAAAAGAGTATCGAAAAAACTGCCTGCTGCAAAATATTGTGCAATGCGCTGCCAAATAACAAAACAAAACAAAAGAAATAAACTATGCAAGAAATGAAAAGCAACGACTATCACATATCCTTTAAATACTAAAATACTATGGAATCTTAAGAATGTTAATTTGAATGGAATTATCAATTATTATCAATTAATGAAAGAGTTTATCTCGCCAAGAACTAGAAGATCCTTGTTGTAAGAAAGCAAAAACTTAAGGGGAATCTATGTACATTGCACTACATATGCATATATAATAATCGATTGCTGATTTGCAGGGATATTTAAGTATATAAAAATTAGAAATCATCGAAGCAAAGTAATCAGATGATTTGGAATGAACTCCAGCCTTTTGATAACACAGGCCGACATGATTTTTGGTGACGTTAACCTGAGAGGTGTTTTTAACTAATTCGGATACGCTGATTCTGACTGCATACTCAGTTTTTGTTCATCACATCCAGATTTTGTGAAATTAAGGGATCTAGGTTTGGAAAATCGGCACCCAAAAGTATACTATATAAAGTTAAAAATAGTTTTTCGACATTTTTAACGAATTGTAGAATTTCTTGTTTAAGAAAAATAGCTGTTGTTTACCAACATTACTTATAAACAATTTGTTAGATGCATAAAATTACAATAATTCTTTAAAATTAACAAGTTGCAAATTCTTTGAGTCCCTATAGCACTTTTTGGTTCGAATTTTACTCATTTTAGAACCATATCCAAAGTGCATGATAATATGCAGATAACAAAGAAACGCCTCTTTGATTTTGTGTAAATTGCGTTTAAATCATACCTAATATATTAATAGGTTAAAATAATAACGTTTTGAGTATAATAACTTGTTTATATTATACTAGAAAATATTGAAAATGAGGCCATTTTGAATAATTCCAACGCATTTTTTTCGAAATCCTGACGTGATGGGCAAAAACTAAGTAAAGGGCCGTGATCAGCACCCCCAAATTACTATAAAAGACCTATTGAACTTAGAACACTTTTTCATGACATCGAAAATGTCGGCCTGTGTAATTGTTAAAACTTTTCATTTATTTTGATTGCATCTTTGAATCTCTTTTTGACCATTTCTAATTACCTTGAAAATGTTTAAAATACTATTTACCTAGATACTTTTATGTACTTTTTTCTATATTGTTATCGCTTTAGGCATGAAGATTATAGCATTTCTCTATTATTATTTATGCCAAAGCATCCTTTATGGGTTGTCTAGTTCGTTTTGCTTCAATTCTCATGCAATTCAATTCAATATACTTTCTCATAGAGTAGACTAATAAGCAGAAGGATTACAATCTTGCATAGGGCCGATCTTTGACCATTGCTCATAGTCCTTGGCATTCAACTCTTGAGACTAGTGTCAAAAATTGTATCTTGTAAAGTTTTTTAATCATGTAAGTTCTTAATTTTGTACATTATCTTAATTATTATCAATTTATTTGGTACAGACTGGACTTGCATAATTTTGAATTAACAAGTGCTTTACCAGGACAAAAACTAATCTCTACAAAACACAATATTAATACTGTGAGTACTCATCACACATTCGTTTCATTCTTTTGCTGGGACTTAACTTTTAACTCTTATGAGCAGCTCTAGCAAATAAGAAAATTTAAATATGTCGATCAAGAAATTCATTTGCATTTCGGAATGTCACGAAATCTAATAGAAATATTCATAAGTAAACAATACGGATGAAGTACACTGAGGTATCCTTTGCATAATTAAAAGACTGCAAAATGTTTAGTTTTATTTAGAACGACATCACAAAGTTGTTGACTGTAAACTTTTTCAAATAGTTAGTTAGTCCAGCATGCCTTAGTTTACTACCCTGTGGTTTGATGGTGGCGATGGCACAGTCACAGTCGAGTATAAACAGCAACAACCCAGCGCAAAAAAAAAAAAAAATGAAAAGAAAAAAATAGAAAACAAAATAAATAAAACTATAGGAAGGCGGCAGGCAGTAAGGCGGGCGGCGGTCAGGACGAAAACGAAAAAGAAAAAAAAAACCTTTAACGGCAAATGTCGAACCACGAACGTCGAACGTTTTTGGGCTTGGACCTAGGGACTGAGGGTCTGGTTTGCTTTTACTTTGGCAACGGCCAAATGCGTCTACCTCTCACTTGCTTGCCGTTACCCTGTCCGTTCCCCTGTCCGTTACCCTGCCCCTTATCCTACCCGTTCTTGGCGTTCTCTGGTGCTGAGTCTGACTGTGTGGCTCTGTTTCTGTTTCTCGGTTTTGTGTCTGTTTTATTTTACTTTTGCATATTTTTTGGCGTGTTTCAACTACTACTGCGGCGCTGTCTCTACATTTTTCAAGTTGTCTGCGTTTGACGTGCACGGATGGGTGCTCTACTGCGTCGGCGGCAACGGCAACGGCAGCGGTGGCGGTGGTTGGCGTAGTTACAGTTTTGCCGCCCCCACTGGTTGTGGTTCGTTGCTTGGTTATCGCCAGCGCCACTACTCACACAGCCAAAGACCAACTCAACTCAACGTTCGTCCCGTCCCGTCCCGTCCCGTTGGTGAGCCTGTTTTTTAGTGCCTTCCGTAACCATTAAATTTTACGTTTTTATTAGCGCGCGCACACAGAGTGGAAGATAGGCCAGAACTGGCTACCTCTCCTCCCTCTCCTCCTCCACACAACTACTACAACAATTTTTGAATATTTCCGTTTTGGCTGGCAGTTTTCAGTTTTCGGCTTGTCTACAAAATGCAGTTTTGCATGCACTTGGCCACCAAGGCACTAACACACACCCACACACACACACACACACACACACACACACACACACACACGCACACACATTGAAAAAGACCAAAAGACAATAATAAACGAAACGAAACTAAAAAATGAGAAGAAGAAGAAAAAAATAACTGATAAAAACCCTGAACGCTGCAAATGCCAAAATTGCATTGCTCTCAAATGTATGCTATGATTTTCTTTGAAGTCCTTTTTTACTCTGGTTTGCTTCCATTGCCTTATCAACGTCTCAGATCTTATTGAGGGGAGAGAGCAACACACAAAAGTTAAGCAGAGATAGTGCAAAAATTTTCGTTAGGCAAAAGAAGTTGGAAATCAAAGGGTTCCCTTTATTTGAATTTTCTTTTCAGTTTTCTGCTCACTTGCAACATGTGCGAGTTGCCCATTGTGGGCGGCACCAAATAGTCCGTAAAGCGTAAGCGTTTTTGCACTCAAACATGTTGTCTGATGTTCGTTGGTGTTGCAGGGGTACCAGGACCTGTTGCAGCTCAAACCAAATATGAGACTCTAAACTTAAGTTCCACACAGTTTGCATTGCCTTTGAGACGAAACTCTTATACTCTTAACTAACTCACTCAATCAGGAGAAATTTGAGTTAGACCAAGGCAACCTGAGTTTTTGTGTCATCTATTTGGTTTGGTCTTATTCAATGGCAGTTCGAAATTCAAAATTAACAAAAAGACAAATACCTTCCACAACAAAAAAATTTTAAAAAATTAACAAAAGGAGAAGCAAAAACATTGGGAATCGGTTCATTCCGGTTTCATCCATCAACCAACGAAACCCACTAAATAAAAAGGAGAAACAGCCGCCCCTTAAAAAAAGCGAAATGAGTAATATTGTCCACAAATTTTGTAGGCAATTCAACGAGTTTTTCTTTGTCCATTATCCTTATATTGCCATATATAGCAGCATAGCAGCTGTGTTGACTGCCTATTTGCATTACCAGTGGAAAATGAATCATTCGGATCTAATATATTGGAAGGAAGTTGCCGAGACCCTATCCCAGGACATTGACTCATTTCAGTTGGTACTCCTGCTGACCATATTCATGATCAATGGCATCTTTGTCTGCATTATCCACAATGTCTATTTGCGTCCCACATTCGAGGATAGCGGGGAATTGTCGCTTCTGAAGATCAAGGATCGTTATGCACGATTCATACTATTGCGTTTGATTGCCCGCCTGGATCGCATTCAAGGGAAATTGTGTGCCAAGCGCAAAAGTTTGACATTAAATCATTATGGACGAGCGCACACGAATATGGTGAAGGCAGTGGCCATGTTTCGGAAGGATGCCAGGAAACTGATATTGCCCAATGAATCGGAGATTATGCTGCCCATTGAGGATATCTACGGTGTGGCCGAGGATGAAGAGCGACTATTGAAGCGAGCTGGTTATTATAAACTCATTATTGATACCACAGATGAGGCAGTCAAGGGCCTGTTCAATGCCAAATGAAATGACTCGAACTTGATTTTAAACTCGGCCATATCTCTTTCTCACTCACGCTCTGTAACCCTGTCTCCATTTTAATCCTTTGTTATACTCTTTCATTCGGTCGTTCTCGGCCTCACTCTCTGCTCTATGCCTTCAATTCGACTTAAAGCTTGAGTAAAATATGCAAGACCTGCTGCCGACTGTCTCTGTAATTGCTTTTATCTCTTTGTATTTCTCTCGACCGATACCACCTACTCCTAGGATAGCCTTCTAGCCTCCACCTGGCATCCTCTTTTGGTAGCTTGCTGGTTGTCTCCTTGTAGTGCGCTTCTCCTTCTTCAATTTAATCTTAAAGCTGTTTTATTGTTTCAACTGTTATGGAGCGGCTTTTGTTACCACCAACTTGGACTGGAGACCGTTCACTACTCCGTAAAGGTAGAGAGTAAAGTTCCAGGCATGGACATTGGGGGAAGGGCGAGGTAGTAAAGGGGTGTGGGGTATAATAGAGAAGTGGTTAAAGGAAAGACGCGGGGGGGAGCCAGGCAGGCTTTTATGGTCCGATTGTTGTGTTTGTGTGTAGCGCGCGCGCCACCAGAGCCAACAATAACAACCAAGTCGGAGACAGAACTGCTGCTCCTCCAGCAACAACAACAACAACAAAAACAACAAGAACAACAGAATACATTCACATCTATGACTATGGCTAAAACTAAAACTAAAAATGCCAACCCAAGTCGGCACAGCTCAAAACAATATCTAATGTTGTCTACAGCAAAATATTTTTCCAACATCTTTTTGTTTGCGCTGCTATTCAATCCTTTTATGCCAGGTTTTCTTTTTTCTTTATCTTGTTGTTGTTGTTGTTGTTGTGGTTTTTGCTTTTATTGCATTTTGTTTTTATTGTTATTTGCCTTTAAAATTAGCTAAGAGCTTGACAAATTTAAATAGTTAAAATGTACAAAAAAAAAAAATACCAAAAAGTAAAACCATAAGTAAATATTCAAGGTAAATAACTGGTAAAAGGCAAAGAAAAAATATTTGCTTACAATTAAAATGTATAAATTTAAGATACACAAAAAGTAACAAATAGAAATACAACATGAATATAATCTATAATCCAATTGATTTGTCAATAGTTATTAATGATCTTAATATTAAGTTAAGCCAACGAAAAGCGATTAGTTCTAGTTAATGATAGAACGTAAAGATTTATAAACTCACCCGTTTTAAATCTTATACGCCTTGCAGGGTATTTTAGATATTTTTGAACCCAGAGAGTATAATACATATATATATTCTTATTCAGCATCAACAGTCGATTCGATATACACCCATGTCCATCTGCTATAGCATATAGTTCTTCATCATTTCAAAAGCTATGGGGATGCAATTTAATAGATGAAGTTTCAAATATGGCCATAGAAATAATTGATCGACATCATGGAGTAGAGTTTTTTAAGTCACCAATTTTAATCAAATCGTTTAAACAAAACTCTGTTCATAGTCGATGGAAATTGATTAAATCCGCATATTAATTTAAGTTGAAAAAATATCATAGAATCCTTACCTTTGTCTTAATATCAAAGCCCAAAAATGTTGTATTATTGAATTCCTCATTGCCATAAAAAATAAACCCCTAAAATATTAAAACTATATATATCAGTTTTTCAAAATTGAAGAAATTCAAAGAGAAGCAAAAAGAAATTACAATTTCTCTCATCTCTAGATGTTTTATTAGTTTTCATTACAACAAAAGAAATAATAAGAAAAATTTTTGTTTTTCCACAATTTAAATCTTATTGAAATTCTTAGGGAATTTTGGAATTTAAAACGAATTTCCAAAATTTCAAATACTTAATGCATTTGCCAAGTTTTGATGGATCTTTAGGATATTTGTCCTACCACTTTACCTTTTAACTAAGAAGCAAACAAAGTGACATTTTCTTAATATTATCAGGAAAATAATTAAAATTATCTTCACTTCAACTGAAAAGTAGCTAAAGAGTAGTTCAGTTTAGATAGAAATAGATTAAACTGAACTTTAATGTCGAATATGAATGAGTTTTACCACCTTGGATCAATAGAATGAATTGCGCTTGGCATATTTGTGATAACTTCAATCAATAATAAAATTGACAGAGACACGTATGTATGTAGGTACATATATGTGTACCTATGGATAAAATGTCATAGACACATTTATTAAATACCTATATAATATACCCATTCTCCCCCATACCCATAATCAAATGAGACGTCATAACCACTTGGTGGATTGTGAATTGGAATGGGGCTAAATATAAAAACAAAAAAAAAAAGAGCAACTTCAAAGCAAAACATGCTTGGCTGCTCTTCCAAGCCACAACGAAAGCAAAAAAAAAAAGGAAAGAGAAAAAATAAAGCCAATGCCACGCACTTTCAAACGAAATTTCAGTTGAAGCTAATGCAAAAATGCTTACAAAATGACAGCCTAATTTCAGTTAATGTGCCGTGTCTTGTCTTTTTCACGGTGGCCCCAAAGTGGGTGGCTTTATGGGTGGGTGGCTTAGACCAGTATGTTTGAGGCAGACATAAACATACCCATTACAAATTATACTCCTCCCGCCCAACTTTATTCCATTCGATCCCATTCCCCTCAACTCAACTCAGCTCAGCTCAGCTCAGCCGGAATATGCCAAACTGCATTACTTCATTCACAATGCGCACAATTTTTTTTTCGTTTCGTTTTAGGTTTTTTTTTTTTTTTTGGTTTTTTGTACGTTTTTTTTCGTGTTTGTTGTGTTTCATATATGAGCTGGACCTGCCCACTTGGCGCTGTTCCTGTTGCTGTTGCTGTTGTTGGTGAAAAAGACATTAAGTAGATTATAGTCTGATTGCATATTTGCGGATATGCGCGCCATAAACACGTTCAGACGTGCTGCAACCGCAACAACACGGCCGAAAGCGTACATGGACATGGAGTGTGGAAGTGTGTGGAGTGTGTGGCATGTGGGTGGGGGTGAGGGGCTAGCTGTGGGTGAGAAATGGAGTGGTAAACCAACTAGCAACAAGAGTAGCAAACAAAACAAAAAACACAAAAAAAGAGACAAGAAAATAGAAGAGTGAACAACAGACAAAAAAAGCAACGTGAGCGCGAAAAAAAATTGCGAACAAAACATGAAAACGTACGCGCATCTAACCGCAGACAAAATGACGCCGTTGCCGTCGCCGTTGCCGTCGTTGTTGCTGTTGCTGTTGCTGTTGCCGTTACCGCCACTGCCATTGCCATTGCTGTTGCCACGTTCATCTTGGTCTCCTTTTCGTTTTGGCTTTGGTGAAAGACAACAAAAGCTGCTAGCGTCTGCCGGAAGCAGAGAAAATTTTCCAAAAAACACATGTAGCTCCTGAGAATGAAAATATATATATGTATATGTGTACACACATGCAGACAGAGACTTATGTGTATGAGTGTGTGTGTGTGCCATAAACCCAAATAGCAGCTATTACTTTATCGCCCCGACAACGCCACAAAATGGCTGTCTATTGCAGCTAAATGTTGCTGGCGGCTTTTGCTTTGCTTTGCTTTCCATTTGTGTGTGTGTCTGCGATGGTGTCTACGTATGTGTGTGTGTGTATGAGTGGATGTAAATGTGTGCCAGGGTGTTAATTTTGTCAGGTAGAAATAGCAAACGACCCGCAAGCAATAAACAAATAATCATAAATAATGTTGCCTTTTTAACAGCACCTCTAAATTAGCTATTAATTGTTCTGAGTCCTCCCAGGAGACAATCAACCCAAAGATAGAGTATGAGAGGGATGAAAATAAAAACAGAGAGAGAGAGAGAGTGAAAGAGCTGTGCGTGCATGTGTGTGTGTGTGTGTGAAGACCCCCCACCCAGATTGTAGTTGCTTCAATTAGGCTTATGCCTTACCTATGCAAATGTTGATATACATTAGCATACTTATGTGCGCGCTTGCCGCTGCATCACCTTTGAATTCACTATGGCAAGCACACTGGAATTGCAATTCAGATTTTTTTTCTCACCTTTATCAATTATTGACAAGCTAATTACCGCTCTCTCCCTTCGCATGGCAAAAACAAGAAAGAAATTACAAAAAACAAGTAGGTACATACATGTTTATGTTGAAATATTGTTGGTTTTTTTCTTTAACCAATTAATTTTTGAATTACTTTCTTCTTATATTTGCAAATTTAAGCAAATTTACTTGTTTAAAAATTAACTTTCTTTTAACTCTGAGACAGAAAGGAAACCATCAGATTTCTTTATTCTTATTAATAAGGAGTTTCTTGAAATTTACCTTTAAATTTTTGGTTAATATTCTTAATAATATATAAATGGGTTTTTAAGTTTTCCTAAAAGTTTCTTTAAGTTCTCTTCTAAGAACCAACGTGTATTGGTGTTAATTTTTTTATTTCTATCTGTTAACAACAAATGCAGATTTTGTTGTTACGTATAATGGATTATTCGATTATTATAAAATCCTTTCCATTATCCCTGATAGAACTACCTTTCTTACAAGGGGAACTTCAGGTATGCGAATCACCGATTTGGATGAATTTTGGATATGTTGTAGAATACCCCGTCATTTGAAGCTGTGTGAAATATTTCGGCGCACTATTCTATATTTTCCTAATAAATCGGCTTTAAAGAAATAGCTTTGGTGACTTATAAGTAAAACGCCGAGTGGTCAACAAGCAGCTCGACGGTGTAAGGGGTAGAGGTCCTGCCTAAAATCGACGGAACTCTGGTTCAACCCCCGCCCGAAACTAGTTAGTTTTGGGTTTTCATTTTTTTTGCTTTTTCAATAATTATTTTTGTCTAATAACGTTATAGGTCTTTTGATGAAATTTCTCGATTTTCTTCTATAAGCGTTAAGAAGTTTTGCATCCGCTTTATCATATTTTAAACTTGCCTAAAAAATACAGTACATAATGGCGTGCGTATAGCTGGTATTACCTTAAGCGTACAAGTTAATAATAGATAATAATAATAATTTGCATCTACAATAATTTCAACATACATAAAAAATATAACGTTATTAGACAAAAATAATTATGGAAAAAGCAAAAAAAAATTAAAACCCAAAACTAACTAGTTTCGGGCGGGGGTTGAACCATAGTTCCGTCGATTTTAGGCAGGACCCCTACCCCCTACACTGTCGAGCTGCTTGTTGACCACTCGGCGTTTTACTTATAAGTCACCAAAGCTATAACTTTAAAGCCGATTTATTAGGAAAATATAGAATAGTGCGCCGAAATATTTCACACAGCTTCAAATGACGGGGTATTTTACAACATATCCAAAATTCATCCAAATCGGTGATTCGCATACCTGAAGTTCCCCTTGTTAGTATTGATTCAACGGGGGACAAAGCCACCTCTGAGGTTTTAAATTCGAGAACAACAATATTAGTCAGTTCCAGAAGGTCTTCCCTGAGCCACAGGCTAGGCGACTCAAATATAATAGAGATTTGAATATTTATATATTTCCATTTATATCAACTGATCATACTTATACTTATTGCAAGAGTTAAACAAGTATACATACAAGTAAAAGTAGTTTCAGCAAAACTTTTATTTGCTATTTAAGCATCATGTGAGATTTGAAAAGAGAGGCTAACTAAATGAGTGCAGTAGTGTATATATTTTATTGTAAAAACATCAAATAATAATCAAAAAAAGAACTTAAAGAATCTTTATTAACAATCAATCAACTAAATTTTACAATCCAGCGATTGTAAACAAAGTGAAAAGTGGAAGCAATGGAAAGTATAAAGGTTAGCTACATTCGTTTGATGAGAATTTCCAATTTATCTACAAAAACTAGTTAGGCAGCAATTTGGTGAAAATCCCCCAATGGAATTTTTAAAACTGAATTTCATTGATCATAATTCCAGTGGGGAAAATGAATAGAAAACTAACAAAGTGGTTTTCAAAAGTTTTGCCAAAAAATTCATGGCTAGTTGTGTATGGAAGTGATTTTAGGTTATTGTCTGTTAAAATTTCAGACATTCGTTGGCATCCACAGTGCTAAACGGAATGCATTTTAAATTTAATTTAATATGATTGCTATGCCCGGATAATTTCACAGCATGAGTAACAGATATTTTGCTGGCCGTTGTAGCCGTTGTTGTTGTTGTTGTTGTTGTAGTGACTACTTCTGATTTTGCTGTTGCATTGCATGGCAATTGCAAGTGCTTCTGGCTTTTGAATTTAGCATATGCACACGGACTTCAATCAGCTATGTAAAATCTATGTAAAATATTTATATTACACTGATGCATCCTGAGGGAGGCCCAAACCAACCGAGTCGGTTGATGCTGCGTGCGTAATCAGTGGCAAGCCAGCATCAGCGCAAGACACGGAGATTCGTCAGAGAGAAGAAGGGGGAGAAACGGGAGGGCCGAAGTTGAAGGAATTTGCATAAACATTGTCACAGCAACTTCCTTATATGTATATACACACATATATGGAGAAACACATACCAACGCATTCACTGTGTATACCATGGCAATGCTTATAATAGATACAGATACTGTAACTGATACAGATACAAATACAAGGACATGCCACCCAAACCATTTCCATACGGCAACGGCAACTGCAACAGCAATAGCAACAGCAAATGCAACTTGTTATGACGTTTTGATTATTTGTTTAGACAAAAGAGTTTTTCACCTCCTCCCATTCTCAACATTTAGTCCCTGGAATATGCCAAAAACGAAATTAGTTTGTTTTGTCGAGTAAAACCCTAAAATTATTATCAAATAAATAAGTTCCCAAGTAAACAGAAGGCCAGACTCAAGCCGATTTCCATAGACCATTCCGCCATCCTTCTTAGGACAGGAGCATTTGCAGAATTTCAAGTGTTTTCCTCTGCATATGTGTGTATCCAACTAACTGTATGTATGTACATATGTATGTGTATGTATCTTAGCTGCATCCTTAGCAACTTTGTGCTCTCTCTCTCTCTCTCCCTGTCTCTTGGTCAGTTTGGACCTGCATTTGAGTTGGCCAAATAAAATTGCTTCAAATGCAGTCATAAATAAATGTTGGCAAATAAAATATCTACGTGTTTTTTCTACTTACTTATGATCATCTCTCTCTCACTCGCCCCCCACTTTTTTCGCTTCGTGTGTGTGTGTGTACATTTTTTATAGGTTTATGCGTATCTTTAGAGCATAACGATGGACACAAGAAATCGGGGTAAAGAGTAGCTCGAATGGGTCCAGGCCAAAGCAATTGCCAATTGCGGCCAGCATAAATCACTTAAAATTTGTGCCAAATAAATACGAGCAAAGCCACAAATTCAAGATTTGCATGTTTGAAAATGCTGTGGCAAAAGTCAGATTTTTTTTTGTTGGTCAACATACATACATATATGTATATATATTTGGTATATATGTATGTAATAGGTTCTCCATTCTATACATACATATTTAAACAACTTAAATATTTATGCAAATCAACTGCATATGCAACATGTTTGTTGTTTTTTCTATATACATATATAAATATATCTATTTTTTTTTTTTAAATCTATTACCATTTAAAATGATTTGCAAGCTATTTTTGTTTAAAAGAATTTAAGAAAGCAAAAAAGGGAATAACAAATGAAGAGTATGAAATAAAGACTAAAGTTAAGTGATTTTTGTGATTTAAAGATAAATTTTAAATGCTTTTTAAATAAAAATAAATACATAAATAAGTATAGTATATGTATGTATATGGAGTAACCAATTGTTTTATATTAATTTCTATATTTTGATCTGCAAGTTATGAAAAAATAGAAAAACTTAGACCTAATTTTTGCTTATTTTTATAACACTTTCTTCTTTTACACGATACAATCTAATGGAGTTTATATTTTTTAAGGACAATTTTTTATAAAAATAATAGAAAAATAAAATAAGTAAATGTAGGATGTAATATGTCTTATAGTTTGAGAAGTTAAAAGAAAAAGTTAAGCGAAATAGATTGAACTAAAGTATTCCTAACTAGTCAAAAGATTTGGCAAGTGCAATTGTTAGCTAAAATCTCTTTTTCTTTCTCTTTATTTCTCTACATCATCATCTCTTTTTCCTCAGCTGAAAGTAATATAAACTTTGTTCATTAGTTTTTAGGAATTGTTATAAGTAAATGTATTGAATATAATTAAGCCTAAGTCATACAATTGCTAAAAACGATCTATTTCTCCTCTCTCTCCAAACACTCTCGCACTCTTTCTCTAATTCCATTTTCAAAGAATTGGCTATACTACTTGATTTACATTTTCAAATGATAAACTGTGGCATTCTGATTAATACTACACTAGGCCAAGTTACAGCATATGGTCAAATTTCTCACAAGAGTTTTAAAAGTTAAATGGGATCTATTATACATATGTATGTATATGTATATGTGAGTTTTTTCATGGGAATATACTAATCTCCGAAAAGAGATGCAGCTCTTTGGTGGGGGATGGGTGTTGGGGAATTGTGAAGGAGATTTGAACAAATATATCTCAATCTGGCAGTAAAATGAAAGTGCAGCTTAAAGGCACAATATGCAAAATGAAAACTAAAGGGGCCCCCAAGCCAACAAAACCAACTTGCATAGACACACACACACACACACACACACACACACATAAGCACGCACTCAGAGGCACACTCACACATACACACTCACGTAGACAATTCGAGTCCAATGTGTCGTATACGTAACGTAAAACTTAGCCAAGCGTAAATGGATACATCTCTTACCCTTTCTCTTGCATCCTTACCCATCGGTGTCTGTCTCATGGCAGGCATAAGTGCATGCAGAAATGCACACACACACACACACACACACACACACACATACACACACATAGATAGGAAGCAGAAAGAGAGAGAGAAAGTAACGCTCAAACAAAACATGATAACAATTAAAACTTTGTACACTTGGCGTATTTACATTATTCATTTTAGTGTTGGATTCTCTTGTCACATTTGTATAGTTTGTCGGTTGCTGTTGCTTTTCCTTTCCTTTTCTATCCTTTATGCATTTTCCTTAGTTTTCCTTTTTTGGTTTTCTTCTTTTTTTTTTTTAGCCAACCCATGAGCTAAACCATTTGTAGTGCCCACATTCATCTCAAAAGACAAAAACTGAAACATGAAATGGTTATTCCACATATCACATAGAATGAGCCAACAAGAGAAGACAGAGACAAAACGAGAGAGAGAGAGAGATAGAGAGAGAGATAGGGAGATGGATAGAGTACTGTCCAAGCAGTTAATAACATTTTAAAATAAATGCGAAATTTATGACAAAACGTAATTACCCATTGACCAGAGCCGGCAAAGGGTATTTACGGGTTGCGCACATGAAATATGAAACCATAATTACTTTAATTAAGCAAATATTTTTTGCACAATTCTTTTACCGATTCATTCTCTTCCCTCTTATATACATATGTGTATCTGTATATATTTTTTTTTGTTGGTTCGCTTTCTGTTTCCGCATTGTTGTTCGAAAGGGGTCGACGGGGCATTGATTGAGCATATTTATTAAATGACTGTTATCGTTCGCCTCAATGCAGTGGAAGAAGAATAAATTGATGCATTTTAATTATCATTTATAACGCCAACACACCGAACACACTTGCCCATCCACACACACACACACACAATCACACACTGACATCGGTCATTGTAATTGTAAAAAATTTGTTCAATAACTTTGGATTTCAAGGTACAATATGATTTTCACAAGGTCTTTAATATTCCAACTTTAAGGCATAAGTAAATTAATCTTTAGTCTAACATCTATTTTTGCTCTGAATGAAGTCTTTTCAAACTATTTTGTTTTGTAGATACATCTTAACTTTAACCTGTGCTAATTGACTGAAAACACAAAGAGAGTTTTTTTCCTTTGCTTTTTATTTTCATTCTGCTGCTTTCATTAAATTTATCTACATATATTCTGGACAATCTTTTGTAGTATAAAGACAAGTTCGTCCAGAAAAATTGCTTTAGGTTTGTATTTAGTCTTTGACAAGTCAGTAGACGCAAAAAGAATACAAAAACTAAGATCAGGCAAACATGCAAAGGGTCCTGGCTAAAATATAGTATGGGCAATGGTGCAGGAATATAAACAAATCCGATTGCTTTATCCTTTGACGCAAAACATTTCATTCAAGGCAATTAAAAGCAACAACATAAAGGTATGAAATGTGGTTGAACATTTGTAACTACTTCTTTAGTTTTAAGCTTCAATGATTAATGAAGCATTACAAAACATTAAAAACAATAAAAGAAATACATGCTTATGCTTACATCTCATTCTGCAATTATAATAACAATACGATAGGGCGAATCTCACCTAGCGATTGCGTCATCATTGAGACATATATAAAAAATTAAGTATCTCTGACTTTTTGTCTCTTCGATTCCCCGAGAACTTTACGATATCTAGAGATTAAATTTTCAACCAAACCAGTTTATTTCTATGTACCGCCTTTATTTGTTTAAAAAAACCAAGTTGTTAGCATAAAATATTATTTTTATGCTCCTATAATGTTATTTAGGAAGTCTAACTTTAGTAGATCCTGGAGATTTGCATACATTTCGCCAATCTTAATCGTTTAAATTTAACCTAATATTAGAGACTAAAGATGGTAAACACTAATTAGTTGGAGATTCAGCACTGAAGTCAAGAATATGACCAGAAGATCGAAACAATTTCCACCATACCGAAGTATGTATACCCTTGCTAGTTTTTGTGTTACTTATTGGTTGACTATTTTTCTAATCAAATTTGTGCTCCTTTAGTAATAATCTCCTAGAAAACAAACAAAAAGGTTTCCGAACAAAAATATTCTTCAACTTTATTGTAACTATTTTATAGTGACAACAGATCTTACCAAAAATTTGTTATAATCATTATAAACAAGTTAACAGATGTTAAATTTAATGAAAGTGCCAACGAATTGTAATCTATAGCCCTATATTCGACTGAGCATTCTTATGGAAGCTAAAAGGTACTTATAGTGCAAGTTTCCTTCTTGATCGAATCTCTTTGGATCATTCGTTTAAAGCTAATTTATAGGCGTTACATACTGTTGATCATAATTGATATACTCTTTTTGACAGGCTATAAAAACGAAAAAAGTGGGGAACTATTATCTTTGCTTTACATATTAAATTAGATGAAGTGGGGAAGGAGGTTGTCATATTTTATCACTAGAGGAGAGAAGTGTATAATTTCCCGAAAATTTGCGTCGCTTAGCTTATAAACTTAAGTGCCGACTTTGTTCGGGAAATTTAATTATGTTAACTTCCATTTTATAGCATAGATTTTATTATGTATAAAATATTAGGCAAATTGCCTACAGCAAGGCCAGTGTAAAAATAAAAATAATAAAAAACAAATATTATACAACATGAAATATGTAAATCCAAAGACGATCCACAATCGGTCGTCAAATTTCAGTTAAAATGCCGCCCAAGAGAAACCTCTATCTACTCATATGGTATTCAAAATTAATTGAATGAGTAGCCCAAAGTAATAAAACTTACAACAAAACCGCAACAACAATAGTCAAAAAAAAAACAAAATCATAACATCATTTTTTGTTTTCTACCCATTATTTTTATTACCCCCCCCGCAACAATCTGTGGCCATTGACTTGGTTCAAGGTTAACCACGCTGAATGGTGACTAGAAACATTCCCACAATGTGCAATGACGAAAACACATATAGAAAAGTATGAATGACTCTACCAATGTATGTATATGTATATCTATATACCTATATATGTACATATTTAACAACGAACTGCATACATACATATGTATATATATACGAGTTGTATTGTGTTTATTAATGGGTGAGTATAGATATCATATCATCGATATGTTATGATATGATCCACTTACAATTTTACTTACTTTTTAAAACGGGCAATTATAATGTATATCCAAAAACTAATATATACATAAATACATATCTACATACATATCTGTAAAATATAATACTTGCAGTTCAATGCCAAAACTCCAGTTTCACCTGAGGAAGGAGTGACACTTATTTACCTTCTTTGCTAACTGGAATTCTAAAATTAACTTTAAAATGATCGTGTGATAAGTAAGGACCGAATTCAGAGAACTGGGGGCTCCAGGGCTTACAGTTAGATACTTGTGGGAGCCCTGTAATACTTTCTTTTCCATATAACAATTCCATGTAACAGGGTGAAACGGAAAAAAGCTTTTCGAAGGTCATAGTGGGATCACATTCAGAACAAATAATCGCCAAGACTTTCTCAGGATTGTCAATTTGACTCAGATCAACTACAACTTTAGTGTTTTGTTTTTTTAAGCTTCTTACTTCATTGTGTCAAGTTTGATTATCAATTTATTCTTTATTAGAGCTTAAATCGTTATAATCAAACCTTTCGCAATAGCTTTAGACAGTTGACTAACTTGCTATAGTAACCAAAGTTTCTAACGTTATAAGAATTTTGCCAGATACTTCAACTGTTTGATTTTAAAGTTTTTATTTTTTATCTATTTATATTTTTATAGAGCTGATAAATGTGTAATACAACTGCCAGCTGATTTGTGGTAATAGAAAACTGTTGACTACCGATTCAGTTTTTAGTTTAAAGTTATCTGTATATAATATATGTATAATCTGTCTTATCTTGAAGATATATACATATACAATGTAGGTACATATTGTCAAAGAAATTTTGACGTCGGCCGTGCGCCAACGCATTCAATTCGACAATATGCTCAATCATTCTGCCTGCCCTTAATTTAATCTATTCTAGGAATTCATTCAAGTAAACACGCATCAAGGTAGTTTTTGTTTAATTTATAATTGTTTAGTTATTCATTTTGATTGTAATTCAATATGTTATCTAAGTCATTACATTGATGTGACATACTATATGTAGTATATGCTTTAACGTTTATAAATGTGTATTATATATGCATATATATATGTATGATTTGCTAGTTTATAGGCACATATTTGTTGCAGTTAAATGGACTTCAGCTTAATCGGCCGTGACTAGAAAAAGGCAAAAAAAAAAGTACAACATTTATTCACATTTATATAAATTGCTGTTTCTTTTCAAACTCACTTTCATTATGATAGGTTTTAAGTAGTCACAATGTATAGCACAATACACATGGCTAATACAATCACAACATTAACCGATATTACCAGCAGTTTATTTTCTTTGAATGTCATCATTTTGGACGTTTTGTTTTAAAGAAAAGCACAGCTCTTTCCGCCAACACACTGCTCTGTATGAATGAAGATACTGAATGAAATGATTTTTCAAGCAAGTCTTACGAGTGAAGAAACACTGAGAGCGAGCGAGAGAAAATGATAGAGAGAGAGAGAGAGCAAGAGCGAGAACTAAGAACAAATATTCGATTGATCGTAAGTGGGAAATTTGCTCTCTTTCAGCCATTGAACTCTCCTCTCTCCTCCCACATAAGACCATTACGCGTCCAGTTGAAACTTGAGAGGGTCATTGTGACTCGACGTAAACGTAATAAAAGTGCACTTCATATACAAGAAAGTCACTAGCTTGATTATTAGATTTGCAACATATTTTTTGTCTTTGCTTTTTCTGTCAGTTCCTTTACTAGACTTTAGTTATAGTTTGTGATTCCTCTCAAGTACTTGTCCGCAGGATGAAGTTCTTTTTGGAATTATGTAGAAGGAAAACCGATTGCAGTGACCAATTTGAAAACCTGTGAAATGAGAAATAACAAAAATTTAATATAATTTTGATAATGCCTTAGGCAATTAGTTGAAAAATACTTTACCAGGACTAAAACTCAACACTTTCCATCCATCGCATTACTTTTGGGACATTAGAAAATGTCATTCCGAAACCTAGATACATATTAGATGGTTTATTTGATTAAGTTTCTAAAAACTATATGGAAACTAAATCGTTAATTTATGGGGCTTTAACGAATTCTTTTTATTTAAGGCTGAAAACAGAATTGTAGCCTATATAATAATGTTACATGTATTTGTTGTATATACTATATATGTAGTTGATCTGAAAGTATTTAGCTTTGATTGCTTATTGTATAATTTTTTTAATTTACAAAATGTTTGTTCTTTTCCTCTTTTGTTGCTAATTTATAAAATGTTTTCCTTTTTACCTGTTTAGTTTTTGCAATTATTTCATACAATGAATAATAAAAGAGATGAAATTTTCATACAAACAGACAAAAAATTAACAATAAATTGCCCATTTTGTAAATGTGTATTTTAAATTTTACAAAAAAAAAACATTTTGTTAACTTATTGAGTTATGTAAACATTTCATTGATTACAATATAATGCCTAAGAGCACCTTAAAGTTGATTATACAATAAATTGCATTTTGCTTTTTTTTTTTAGTCATCATAGATTTAGTTCTTGAGTCAATATATAATATTATAAATGTGTTTTGTCATTATACAGATATATCTGTATACATATACATATATCTATGTAAATATTTAGTTACATTTAGATCAAGGCTTGCATTTTGGTCTGTTGTAACACTCTGAGCATATTGATCTTGGGTCAGATTTGACAATTGTTTTCTTTTGGTCGTACAATTTGTGTTTTGGTTTACTTCAAAACATTTAGACAATTGCGAAAATTTGTATTTTAAATTTAAGTGCTGCCAAAATACTCTTAGTTTATAATTATATAAAAATCTAAAATGAATGTTGTTGTGGTTTATATTTATTTTTATGTTGAGAATAATATATTTTAAATTTCAATTCGTTTCCTATAAATATCTAATTTGCCACAAACATGAATCCTTTTCTCTTTTTCAGTAAATCTCAAAGGTGATCTAAGTGAGCAAAACAAAATTCGCATAGCCTACTTTTAGGCGCATGCCACAAATGATAATAATAGGGGGAAACAATTTTGAATACGCCTATCTTAAATCACTTTTTATATATTATATATTACAATTAATTAACGTGCATAGAACAAATACATTTTTATCTTTATTTTTGTTTGCTTTTCGATGAAATTTATCATATATAACCATTTCATGTCAACTAGATCAGATTAGAAAAGATTAGACCAGACAATATGTCAAAGCAAATGGAACTCGTTTAATGCATTTGTGGGCATTATATTTATTTATACTATATATTCCCAATGTTTGTTGGTTAGTTGTTTGGTTGCTTGTTGTTATTGTTATTTGCATAAACCACCAAGTCAAGTCGCTGTCTCAGATTATTGATAGACATTATTTACTTGCAAAACACAGTCAATCTCTATGCGTTTGTGTGTGTGTGTGTGTGGTTAGTCGATTGGTTGCATGTGTCTTATTAATCGAAATTGACATTTTAGTTACAAGTTAAATACAATATTGTGACAGTTTTGGCCACATGTTGATACAAGTTGATGGAATCGAACACAAAACGGAATCTCCTCCACCTCCTCCTCCTTCTTCTAGTACTCTCCTCTAATTCTATCTGGGGAATAATGATTCCTGAGCCTTCTTAAAATACAATCGAATTCTAAGTACACTGCACTAGCGTGTGACAACTAACAGACACATAGAGAGACGCCAAACAACATGCCCACTAATGCACAACAAATGCTCAATGAATTTTACATACAATTTCGGTTAATACATACATATTTTTCTTATTTTATGTAAAAACTAGCTTTCTCATACAATATTTGTATAGTTACATATATAATTTTGTTTTACTTTTACTTTTACTTAACAAACTAGGACACGCGACATAGAGGGGAGAGGGAAGAAAAAAAATACACGTCAATAGTAGAATTTAACAAGACTGAACGGCTTAAATGAAGGGCCAGAGGCAGTCAGCGTCTTTAGGGCTTATCAAAACCAGCGAAATCTGAGGCCTCCGATTCATCGTCATCGCGCTCAACTCCTATGCAATGGATGCCAGTCCGCAGCATTGGTGTTCCCTTGCCCTTGCCGAGCACTCGAGCTGCAATCACCAACTGCAGCAGCTCCTTGGCATTGTTCGAGTTGACAATGTGCAGGACTTCGCGTAATAGCTTCTCCTTATACGCAAAGAACTCCAATTTCATTTCGTAGAAATCATGCTCATCGTGCTTGGTCCCGGCGAATTCGGTGATGCGGCAATGCAGATTCGGTGTGGCACTAACAACGGGTACAAATTTGCTGCCAACTTTAGCCGCCACCACTTCACCAAACAATGTGGCCGGCAATTTCAAGTCAATCAGATATCGATGATTGATTTGCAGAAATCCCAGGCTAACGACAATTGTGTCGCCCGACCTTTGATATGTCACACAACTGTCCGATTCAAAGTCATCCTTCAATGTGGCCGCATCAAAGTGCACATGATGATCTAAAGAGACAACGAGAGAAAGAATAGGAGATATAAATTACTACATTGCGACAATCATTAGTCAAATCATTATAATAACAAAGTAAGTGAGGTTAAATCAAGTTGCAAGACAAGAAACGGCTCATTGCTGGAAATAATGGTAAGTTATGAACTAAACAAATGACTTTACACTTGCGAAATTATAAAAATCCCTTAACCCTTTAAAGCCCTAGACAGTCTTTGACTTTAATAAACTTAAGTGTACCTCACATCGCGTGTACCACATGCCGTATGCGCAATTTACAATGGGTTAGAACTGATTCTTATCTACTAATTTAGAGTCAAATTAGTTTTTTTTTCAGAAATTAAGAATGAAATTTATATTTTAAGGCGAACTAGGATACCTAGAACCTTGAAATTTCTAAAAGGGTCAAGACAAAGACCTTAACCAGCTTGTTCAGTTTAATTTCAAAAAGTTTCAAACGGAGAAGTGAAGAATCGCAACTTTTGCGTTTCTGTTGTTCAACTGATCGTCTATTTCGTACAACTTTTGACTGTTTGTGTATTAATTTCTATTTAGTTTTGTTTCTCAAGCAGCTTAGCATAACTTCATTTGCTGCGATTCATTGCTAGTTTGCATGTTACCATCAATTAAAACTCAACTGAGCTCAGTTATTCATAAGCATATTTGAATGTTCTATTCCCCGTCCTCTCTCACAGTCACTCACTCATTTAGTCACTTGCAATCCTAATGAATTTCAGTCGTCAGTCGAGTGTCAGCCTAGAAATATGAAGCTTTAAATCAGAGAAACGTCCAACCAATTGCTGCAACCAAGTTGGTCCCAATTGACCCAATTTTAATGCAATTTAAGCCCTAAGGCGACAAAGAAACGCAAACGAGTGCCAAAGATCTGGGGAGGGGGGGGAGGTGTGGGAATAACTCAGAACGGAACCGGCCTTGGACGCGTTTAATTACGCGCTTACACGCAATTTCCGTGGCAATGTTGGGGAAGTTTACTTGATTGCCACCGACCAACGAGAGGCGTCTTGTCCCCCCCTCCCCCACTCTCTCTTTTGGCTCTTGTCTTGTGCTTGGTTTCTGTTGTTGTTTGTTTGGTTTTTGTTTATTTGTTCATCTCTCCGTTTACTCAACTATACACATATATACATTTCATTTATACACACACACACACACACATAGAGATCTACATACATATTTGGCCGTAATAAAAGTCACTTGTACCTGAATATTCCTCGGCATCGGGCCTTATTTCCGCCGTAGGCGTTTAGCTTTGCCTCTGACTCTGATATCCACTTTGCTTTCATTCTTCCCTTCCCATTAGCTTGTTTAACAAATGAGACACTTTGCAATTTTCAATTAGCTAATCGTAAATATGCAATTTATATGGCGGGGCTCTGGCTCCGACTCTCGGGCTCTAGCCCGCCAATGCAAAACAATTTGCAGCAAATGTATATGCCTTGTGTGGCACAAATGGAAAAAGTGAGGCAAAAATCTTTCTGCTTTGTAAAATTTCTTAAGAACGTTTTGGTTTACATACGCCAAGGGTTAACATAAGGTTCATGTCAAAGCTCAAAATTATATATGTACGTTGAGATTAAAACTAATTTCGTTTGATTACTAAATATCTAGCAAGTTCATTTCTAAAGCAATTTTAGTTTGTTGTATATCAAATTTACATCAAAATGTATTAAACTTATTTCTTTAAACCAAATGGATAATCCGCCTTAATTGAGGCTCTTTAAAAATACATATTCTTAAATTTTTATTGCAAAAATTGTGTAAATATTAAACTCATAATGTTTGTTTCATCATTTGAACCATACATTTTTTAATGACATTCATAAAAATTATAATATGTTTTGCCTAAATACATTTGCATTTGTTTTTTCAAGTCATTTAATTCGAGTTGTGTATATGTATATGTATATGTATGTACTCGTATTTAGTAATCATTGACTTTTCTTTTTGGTTTATTTTAAGAACATTTTCGGTCAAAAGCATTCACATCTTAATGAACGAGAAAAATGAGTCACAATGTCGACGTAAAGTTTAATTATAAATATAACAAAACAAACAAAAATAACAAATAACAATAAAAGTGTTGACCCTATACATATGGGACCAAACTTTCTTTAGTTTCCTATAATTTCTTAGTTGTTATTTCACCGGATATGCTTTGATATTCCAAATTAACTTTTATAATTACATTTTAGAATTGTGCAAATCATTTCCCGCCCCATAAAATTGGCAAAAAAAAAGGCAAATGACAAACAAAAATTACTTAAAATTATAATTAACATTAGAAAAAGGGCTAATATCCATACGCATTAGTTCTTAGAAGTTTTCTAAACTAATCAATTCAGTCTACATCAAAATACTAAGTCTGAAACAGAGCACCCTGTATAAATATTAGCTAATACACACACACACACACAAACACACAAGAGTAAACGATGTTTTACAATGCAATTAACAAATCGCTAAATTGCTAATCTCTGTCAACAATAGTAACTAACTTTGGCATTTGATTAACATTGATATACTTCTAATCAGTTAGCCATTCGAGTTTAACTATAACAATAATCAAAAGTATGTGAAAAAAATGAAATTTGAATTTCAAGTTCTTTAATACATCATTTTAGTTTTGTTTTTTTTTTTTTTAGTCATACACACATAAAATATTTCATGGCCCCAAAAAAAAAAAAAACTTTTTGGCTATTAATAGAGACTAGAATATGTTGTTTCTACACTATTTTCTTTCTTTTTGCTTTCTTTCGATGGCCACTCAAGACAATTGTTAAAACACACACAGCAGTCTAATGGCTAAAGGGGGGGGGAGGGGGTTGAAAATGAAAAGTTGAGAGGTAAAGAGCAAGGGGCAGGGGCAGAAGGCGATGGCGGATTTCCACACAAACACATAAAATAGATTTCCACATCACATAGAAATATTTTCAAATTGCTGTCTCCACAGAAAAACCAAAAAAAAAGAATGTTGGCGTAGACTGTTTTTGGTTTATTTCTTTCACATTTTTGTTGGCTGATCGCCCGCTCAGCAATACGTCATAATTTCATATAATTTTTGGTGTCTTGTTATTTATATTTTTACTGGAAATGGAATTGATTGTCAACAAAATTTGCTACTATTTGTTTCTTTGTTTTGAGTTTTTCTTTCTTTTTTTTTTTGATATTAAAGCAATTTTTCTTTAATTTTTTGCGTTTTTTCTTTCTTTCTTGTTTTTTGCTTGAGCTTGTAAACAATTTATTGTAATCCAGCTTAATCTGCTTAAATGTAAGTCAACAAAAGAGCGACCCAATGCTCCATGGCTCCATAGCTTTGCCTTCTACAATGTCAATTCGCCATTTCCCGTTTCGTCTTTCGCATTTAATTTACACACACACACACACATAGACATAAGGTATATATAGAAAACGATGCTCTCAAGTGTCGAGGGAATCGCAAACTCGATTGTTCTTTTTATAAATTTCATTTAAAGTCACGCTTCAGGCGGACCTTTCCGCTAGCAAAAGAAAAAAAAAATTAAATAAAAATTGAGAAAAAGCTGATGACAGCTAGAGCGAGAGAGGAAAAGGGTGAAAGGGCTGGTGCAGGGCAGGATTTGGAAATCAATTGAGAGTGTGGTGTGTGTTCTCTCTGTCTCTGTCTCTCTCTATTCCTATCTCACGTGCTAAAGCAATCAGCATTGATTAATCATTAATGGAATATTTACAAATCGATTTTAAATAGAATAGAAATTCTATATAACATTTTGAATGGACGCAATTCGACGCACTGACAACAATTGTTAACTATTAGAGATACATATGCATATAGATATACATGAGATCAATTGATTCCTCTATAAACCTAAATTGGTTCGTTTGTGCCCCATATACAAAAGTTAATTAAAACCAAAATGGTTTTTGTTTTCTTTCTGTCTGTTTATGCAATGAAATCTTTAATGATAAGACTCTAAGAAATGGATGGTGATCCATTTGCTACTTAACAACAAGAAATCATTTATATATATTCAGGCATAACAATCAATTCAGTCAATAAATAAACTGATTTCAATAAAGCATTTGTTTTTTATTCAACTTTTTTTTCTTCCTCTAAAACTAACTACATCTCTCTTATTGTTAGTGAAATAATATTACGCATACGCAATGTATGTTTTGGGTAAAGCATAAAAATAATATACTGTAACTTTTCGTTGTTTTTAATGGAGATTAAATCTGTCGTCGCTGTCGAATTTATTGACCATCCAATCAAGGGATATCGGAAACATATATATTAATTGCCTTAAAAGTACTTGCCAATAAAGCCACTCACTCACAGTAAGAGAGAAAAGGAAACATCCATTTGGTTGTTGGTTCACATAAATCAGCAATGTGTCAATAATTCAATATCACTCTGCTTTTAAATAAGTAATGGTTTGTGTTTGGTCATGATGAAGAGAGAGAAGGGAATGCCATTTATTATAAATGCATTTACAGTCTTTATTTATACCTGAATTCATTGACAATGCTTGTGGTAAAACATTTCAAACAGGAATAGATTCTCTCTCTCTCTCTCTCCCTCTCTCTGTCCTTCTCATCTCCAATTAAATTGTTTAAAAATCTCATACATATATATATATACAAAAATCGGGAATGGAAATGGCATTTAATATTTGCATTACGTGCCGTTGTTCACATAATCAAAATATAAAAAGTTTTGTAAAAATATTAACAAACATTTGGCATAGCAAAATGTTTATTTATTGAACGATCCATCAATTGGAAAAGTCCCAAAAGTACCGACTTGGTTATACCCTAACTAAAATTGAGAGTTGGCAACATTTCTTGCATAATTTATGAATCTCTTTGAATTCATTTAAATAGCTATCACTATACCCTTTAATTTCATTTTGTTATACCAATGAGACGACAAATATCAATCACAAGTGCCAGGCAGGTGAGCAGTCAGTCAATGGGAGAGGCATCCTCATCACCTTCCTCACCTGAGCCACATGATAAATAAGGGTAAGGTGGCTGTAGGTAGGATGTCGTTGTTATGTCGTGCTCTCCCTCTCAACGGGGCCAACAACGTGCCCTGTGTAGTGGTAGTAGTAGTAGTAGTTGTGTGTCTATAAATAGAGCTACTCATATTCTCATATTTGTATGTATGTATGTGTATGCATTATACAATGCATATCTTTATAACAAACAAAAAAGAGACAAAAGCGAATACGAGCAACAAAAAAAGATTTGTTGCCCGTTGGGGCTTTTGTGCAATTTAATTAACCCAACGAGAGTGGCTTGGGGCTGCGCGGTGAGAGGTGCGAGGCGTGGCCAAAGGTGTCGTAGCAACTGACTGAATGAATGACTTTGGTGGGGTGTTAAAAACCAAAAAAAAAAAAAGGTAATCTCCCTCTCCGGACTCGGGCCAGGCGCTAAATGAATTCATAATTAGCTTGTTAATGAACTCGTGGCTAATTGATTGATGGTGTTAACTGGATGATCGGTTTTTTTTCCGTATATAACATGCGACAGTAGCAAAATTCAAATGATTCTAAAATGCCACAAAAATATTGTTGTTGTTTTTCTTTCCGACTTTGATCACGGATCCCATGAAATTACATCTGAAATTAAGCACGAGCTGTAATAGCTCTATTATTCAATACATTCCAAAGGCAAAGTTTTGCCGTTAGAGAAGCATTTGTCTAGAAGTTTCAAATAATAATTATAATTTCATGTAATTTTTATTTATTATTGACGTTTAAAGAGGCTTATTTATGCCTCCAAAACTCTCTACAAAGGCAACAAGATTTATCTTCTTTTCGCTAAGGAGTTCCAGATTGGAAATCTGAAATATATAAGAAAGAAGATCGCTCACTAGTAGTAAGGTTAAGTAACCTTGTAGTAACCCAAGAAACCGAAATTTATAGTTGAATGTTTATTTATTTCTGTCTCTGTCACATGTATTTATGGTAACTGCAATTCATTAGCTTGTCCATAAATTTCACAAAAATTAACTAATCTAGTTGACATTTTAAGCAAGTTTCGATTAAATGTTTGCAATGGGCTTTAATGTCAGAAAGTAACAAACGAAAAGAAAAAAAAAAGCAAATGATAAAAATTCTAGCGTCACCAACAGCTGCCGGCGATAAGAATGGTGAGTAGTAGACAAATTTGCAGACCCTTCACTTGAAAAACTTTAATGAAAACCATAAAAAACAAAACTCGACTACAAAGATACCCAATGTCTTGATATATTCTCAGTACTCGTTAATATATCATATTCAGTTGTGCGAGTAAATTTTAATGCAAAATGATCGAGAGGGTGTTACTTATTTGTTATGTTTATTTATCCCTTTGGAAGATCGCTTAAAGTAACCACAATATACAGATTTTTCTCCATTAAATGTGATTCAGTCGAGCATTAAACAAATGAATGAATTATACCATTAGTATTCTTTCGATTCATTTTAGTTTTTAGCCTTGTTCAATCGTTGTATTCATTCTTTCGAGTTTATATAAAAGGGATTGAAGTTAATTTAGATAATTTTAATTATCTGTTATTAACATTCATATAAACGTATAAACAATCTCGAATGAAATTATAACTAACACTGATTACTTTTAGTGAATCTAAATCTTTTGTAACAAAAACTGGGGAAACATTAATACATTCGGTTCTGGTGAAGTCTGTTAGAATTATATGTGACTATATGTAGGACCCTATGTGACTATCCTTTGGGAGCCTTTTTTATGTATTACTTAACTTTGAATTATAAAGAAGGCCATAGGGAAAAGTGGCAATATATGATTATAAAAATTGTGATGGTATTTATATTCAAAATAGAAATCAATATTACGATAAACGATCTTATGGATTATCTTGTCCCTTATGGAATACCTGTCTGGCATACCTTAAAATGCATATGAATAGGGTATATAGGGTATTTCCAGTCAAGTCACGCAAAATTGTGAACAAAAATCATCGATTCCCGGTCCTAGGGGCAATTTTCTGATGCGGAAGGCGGCATGGATGGATGGCGGTGGAGGCGTGGTGGTATGACACTAAATGGCCACAACATTGAAGTGCAAAATTGGCTTAAGCTTGACCATGAACAAATATTATTTTTAATATTCCGGCAAAAATACACACACAAACACACTCACTCACAAAAGAAAGAGCAAGATCAACAATGGTCATAGGAGAGAGAGAGAAAGAGAGAGGAAGATGTATGGCTAAGCAGAGGTATGGAGGGGTAGGGTAGAATTTCATTTCTATGGTTATTTTTGTGTGCTTCTTCTTGTTCTTGTTATTATTGTTATTGTTGCCTTCTATTGACATTTTCGCAATAACATAAATGTCAAGAGTTGGGAACAGAGGCAGGTGCAACGCAGCGGCAAGTGTCAACATAACCAGGAAGGAAATAAAGAAAATACATTTTGCATTTGCGGCCCCCTTACCGCCTCCCGCCCCCTTTTGTAAACTGTCAATAGCAATTTGAATAACAAATGAAACTTTGCTTAGGACTCGACTCGACTTGCTGCTTGACTGGGTTTAGCAATATCTTTAATTAAACAGCACTTGAATTGTTATTATTATTATTATTATTGTGTTAGAAGCACGTTTTTGTTGCCTTTTTTTCTGTTGTTGTTACCTTGATGGTCCAAAGTTTCGGTGGCTGTGGCTTCGTCTCCCATTTTGTTCCTATAAATGCCTTGTCTGTCCTGGATTGTTTGAAGTGGTTGCCTTTCCCGGCCGGTTGTCAACAATTTTCACACAGAAAATTCGTCGTTTGCTATATCGTTTATCAGGGGCTCAAAATGCTTAATTTGCGCAAAAAAAAAACACACAAAATATTCTACCGATGGCACTACTCTCGACCACTTCGCTTCAAAACAAAAACAACACTGAAAAAAACGGGCGCGATTTCTTTTTCAAAATTGTTTTGTTCTGTGCCCCTATTTTCGATTGGCTGTTCCCAGTATTCAAGTCAGACCTCCCGGTATTTCATTGTCCAGCAGCAAATAAAATTATAAGACTTCAATAAATAATATACGCAATATTTAACATAATATATAGCTTACATATTTTCAATACATGTCAACTTTTATTTAATTTCAAGATTTAATTTATTTCTTTCTTGGTTTGCAGAATTTATTATTATCGCGCCCAAAAATATCGATTTATTTAATCGATAAATTATGCTAGTATTCGTTTTAAGTGCTGTATAACGAAATTTTTAGCAGTATTTTTACTACTATCCGCTCATACTGGGGACACTTATCCGTCAAAATGATCAGTGTTGGAAAGCGTAAAATTGAATATTTACACACCGGATAGATTTTAAACAATTTTTGTGTCAACATGACTTATAAAAACATTCACATATTAACTTTAAAAAAAATTAATTATCTTGCTTTAATTCTGAAGACATTATTTCGCTCAAAAGTTGTATACAAAAATTACACTAAGGCTTATCGGCGGTAGCGATAATTTTCAGCAGGGTTGCAAAAATGTGTTGAGAAATACTGGTAAAATTTATCCAATAATAGGGAGATGGAATACGGTCTCACCTATCCGCTAATACCGGGTAACCTTTATCCGACAAGGAAACACAACACAACGCCATTTTTATTTTAACGCGTATTTTGTATTTGTAGCATTGGGGCCCATCAAAATTATAATAATAAATTTTTAGTGCAAAACACTCTCCAGAACGTGGGCATTAATGTGTGTATGGAATAAGGTGAAAATAATAAATAGGTATTATGCACAAAGCCAAGTGAAAATACATATGTATGTACATATTTCCCAAGCAGCAGCAGCAATAAAAAACGCAAGCCAAGTACGTGTGTGTGAGTGTGTCGCGTTTGTGTGCGTGAATGTAAGCGTGTTAGTGTATATGTGCGCAAAGTGTATGCAAAAAGAAGAGAAGAGCATGAGCATTGAAATAAAACAAAAAAACGAAGAAAAAAAGAAAGAAAAAAGAAAAAAAATAAGACGAGTTTCACGCGCCCAACACCAACAACAACAACAAAAATAAATCAACAACGACAGCAAAAGCAACAAAAAGAAAAGAAAAAAAAAAGTAAAGAAAGAGAAAAAGAAAATGTAAGAAAAACTACAACAAGTGTGCAAAAATTAATTATTAGTTAAGTGTGTCACTAATTTAATTTAAAACTGACGCGTGGAGAGATACAATTGCTGCGCGCAGCGTTGAAAATCATTGAAATTTTTTTTTATTGGTGTCGTCGGACTTGCTGCCCGTCACTAATGGGCTGAGGTGAGGAAACAGAGGAGGGAGACGGTGAAACGGAAAGAGAGGATAAGGAGCAGGAAGGGAGTCAAAGAACAATACAAATAAGTAGTACGAGAAACGGACGTGCCACAAAAGACAAGGAAAAAGGCTCAACAAATTTTCTGAAAAGAAATCGCAAAGCAAAGCGCAGCAGTCGCAGCAGCAGCAACAAAGCAAACGCAAGACAAGGCAAGCAGCGTCAGCAACGGCAGCAGTCGCGCGGCGGCGTCGGTGGCGGTGGCAGCAGAAACAACAACAACAACAACCCACCACCGTTCCTTGCCGTTAGTTGTTTCGGCGTCGGCGTCACCCACCTTCTTCACCCTCACCCCACAGATGCTCCTGTGCCGCCGCCTTCTCTCTCTCTCTCCCGCTCGCTCGCTTTCTATCCTCTCTGTCTCTCTCACTCACTCTCTCCCTTGTCGTGTGTTATCCTCGCTTTTCGCTGACGTTGGCTGAAAATTTGTTTGTGCGCCCTTTACAAAAAAAAAAAAAAATAAATAAATAAAAAAAAAATTAAAGAAATTGACAACGAAGGAAATAAAATAAAAACACGAAAGTTAAAATGAAAAAGAAAATAAAAATGCAAACAAAAGAAATCCATGTATAAATGTAAAAGAAAAACAAAAAATCGGTTTTTGTTTTGATTTTTATTGTTGCTGTTTTTTTTTTGTAATTATTTTTTGTTATTGTTTTATGGCTTTGCAATTGCAATATATTTTTACTGCCTGATTCTCTCATCTTCTACCTCTTCTTCTTGATCAACATCATCTCCTCTCTCTCCTTTTCGATTTCCAGCTGTGTGTTTGTGCAAATTAACCAAAATATACATTTCCGGCTGCCCCCTCGCTGAGAGCAACAACAACTACAACAAATCCTCCGTCTCAGTGTATCGTCGTCGTCATCATCGTCTTCGTCGTCGTCGTCGTCGTCATCACCACCACCACCTCCACCAACCACCATCATCATCATCATCATAATCAACATCTCCAGCAAGTATCAGTTCACAGTTCCGCGCCTTCTTCACTCCATTGCTCATAATCTTGGAGCTCCAGTTGCCCTTACTGTCACGGGAGGAGAAGGAGGAGTTGGAGTAGGAGTAGGTCGGAAGGAAGGCAGGCAGGCAGACTAAGGAAGAAGGAAGAGAACGCCAAACGCCTTAAGCACACTTACCCTGGATTCATGGTGAGAACGGCATCTGTTTAACTAGGCATATACAATATTTAATTATAATTATTTGTTTGCTTCAATTCAATATCGGTCGCTCGGTCGGTCGATCCGTCTGTCGTCTCATGTTACAATAGTTAACGCCCTCCCCTAACATAGCATACACCACCACCAAAAAGTGGCAAGGGTTTGTTGGAGACCAAGGGTTAATAGCCGAACTATTTTTAAGAGGGCCACAGATATGAAGAGGAAAAAGTAGATACAAAATAATCAATTAAAGTGCCCCCCTTCCCTCCAGCACACAGTCAGTCAGTCTCCATCCATAGTCTGTACCCAATTTTAAACTCTGAATGATAAAGCAAACAAAACAAAAACCAACAAACTGACTGAACTAGATCTTAATCTTCACATTTTAGATAACAGTTGAACCATTATTTCATCATTATTGTGCCTCGGTTTCTCTTGAGCTGAGATAAGACCCAACTTATGTGAAAAAGAAAGTAAACTGAGAATAGAATTGTCTACATGAAGTAGACTTAGGTTTCAACTATAATCCTTGTTTCTTCCTTAAACAATACAAAGGATCGCATGCCTCATGAAGAGGACTTGTTTCTGCCTACGCCTCGGTCTGATCGCCATAAGGGAAGAGAGAAGAGAGAGCGTACATAGAGATGAGTTTTGTTTTTTTCGATCAATCTCTAAAAATGTCTCCCAAAATGATGTCATACAAGAAAAATGCAATTTTTAAGTACATATTGGCATTAACATCAAGTGGCTGGCTAACCTCTTCTTCTTCTCTTAATTATTTACTTTTGATTCAATTTCGAGTGATGGGAACCTCCATTGATGGTTATCAAATTTCACAAATGCCAAATGGTTGATAAATTCTAAGCCACCTTTTGGGCTATAAATAGATTGGCTAGAGATAACAAATCTCGTTTATAGAAAGTATGTAATCCTAATTGAAGTATACTTCAAGTAAGCTCCAGGATCACCTTTCTATATGTTAAGCTCGTTACGAAAATGTTTTATGGATGGTGGTGGGAGGAGAAGGCGGAAAGTGAATAGTCAAATTATAAATTTCTTAAGAAGAGCAAAATCATTTTTGCTGTTTTATCTCAGATTACCAGCAACGTTCGTTAAGTTGGAAGTTCCTGGAACTACATTAGATAGAATTTTAAAAATAATTTTCTTGATTTCAAGGAAATTCCTTAACGCGGTCGCTTATCTCCTTTCCTCTCTCTTTCTCATTTCCACCCATTTTTATTTGTATTGCGGGCTTATCTTACTACACACCTACACAGAGAAAGAGTGTGTGTGAGCGAGAGAGAGAGAGAGAGAGATAGAAAGTAGGGGCCACCTGATTATACGAACATAAAACCTAAAGTGTTTAATTAATAAATAACGTGCTAATAATGCAACGACCCTAAACTCGTATTGAATAAAGATGAAGAAGGAGCCAGCAGTAGCTGTTGGAGGAATAAAGAAAGACCAAAAATTGGATGAGCTGCTTCTGCATTCCCCTCCCGCCCGTCTGTCTGTCCGTCCTACAGTGGGTTTTTCCTCTTCCCTCCATCCAACTACGTTATGTCTGTCGTCGTCTGTCCATAGCCATATTGGCCTCTTTTGATGTTCGCGCGTTTTTGTTGTGAATGCTTTCATATACATATATATTTTGTGTTTTTTTGTTGTTTTTTTATTATTAGTCATTTGGCTTATTTATAAGGTGTTGTTAAAGTTTACTTTTTATTAATCTGTTTGTTGCGCTTTTAATTTATAATTGCTGCTTATCTGATTGAAAAGTTGAGACACTTGACTCGAGTGTCGATTTATTGACAGCGATTAGGAATACATTTCCCTCCCACCTCCAGTGCCTGTTGCTTTTGGAGGTTCCAATATTACATAAACTAACCTAATTAGCATTACTCGTTTCGACTACAAAAAAAAAAAAAAAAAAAAAAAACAATTTGAAACTAGCTTCACCCAAGCTAAAAACGTGCGACACACACCACACCACAGAGATGAGGTCCAGAATGGAAATAAACTCTAGTCTGTGTTGGGTAATCAAGGGTTAGCTATCAAGGTTTATACCTGAGGATTTCCAACATATTTAGGACTAGGAATCAAAGACTTGTTTAAACTTTATAAATACTTTTGTTTAAATATATGAAAAAGTTCCCGCTTTCTTTATATGTGGCTAAATATTCGTCTTGTATAGGGATTATCTTCGACAATTTGCTTGGATATCTCGAACGTAAACGATGATTCAACAAAATTTGTTCAGGAATTATGAATATATATGCCCACTTTCTATATAAGTATATATCTTTTAGTATTTCGATGTTTGCGTCATTAAAAGATATAGCAGAGATATATACTCTTTTTGATTTCACGCTACCATCTCCAGGTGATCCATAAATCCGTGTAGTTTACATAAGGTAGTAGTAGTAGTAGTTACTGTGTGTGTTTCAGTGTCTGTGTGTGTGTGGGCCCAACTACTACTTCATTTAACGATAAGATAATTAGCACACAAAGCGCTTATTAAAATAAATAATGCCCAACAAAATATTTGTTGGCATGCAACAAAAAAAAAAAATATTCGCTTTATTGTTTTCTCTTTTCGCCCCGTCACACAATTTTTTGTTCATGTTAATCAGTGTAAAATCAATGGGAGAATATAATATAAAAGCGTGTTAAATGAGTCCCATAAATCTTACGATATATATACATATATATATATATATATATATATGGATGTACTTGTGTATATATATAATTCGATTACGACAAGTTGGATAAGGGGTTTGGAGAGGTGTCGGCGGGAGGGTGACGATGAGGTTAACAGTGTAAAGGGCAAGCAATAATAATTTCACATGCCAGGAGCTCATTTACCAACACACAAACACACACACACACACACACACAGGTTTATTCTTACGAGTCGCAAACAAACAAATGACGACGACAGTTCTATATAACACACACACTTTGGGGCAAGAAAAAGAAGAAGAGATGCCCCACCACCTAGCTACCACATGCTTTCTTTTATCCCCTCCCCTCACCACCCACCCACCCACTTGTTCACCAAGTAACACGAAACAATTTCCAAATGAAGCGCGGATAAGCCGCAAAATCCTTAAAATACTCGATAAAATTACATAAAACTAATCGCACAGACACACGCATGCACACACACACACCAGCAAGCCATCCAGCTAAAGGAGAGAAGCGACAACAACACACAGTCAAAATCAGAGAATTGGCTAGATGGTGGCTGGGTAGAAAAGGGGAGCGGGGATGCAGATGAATGGATAGACGGAAAAAGCTGGGGGGGGGGGGGGGGGGAGCTGCTTGGAACTTTTTTTTGGAGACAGAGACGAAGGGGCAGAAGCACACTGAACACACTGAGTGGCAGTGGCAGTGGCAGGCAGCGGCAGTGGCGACGACGGCGTGCAAAATGATGAAGGTATCTACACCGACAATCTGTTTAACAACTTCATGAGCAAATCCAACAAATCGTATGAACGAAGCCGACAGCACAAAATACATATAAACATATATATAAAAGAAGAGACGACGACACGAGTGCACACACACACACACACACACACAGACACAGAGAGACATCCATCGAGACATCGGGTTCGGATCGACTGACGAGCCAGCGGGTGGAGCGGTTGGGACGGGGGGCCACAGGTTAGCGGGACGGACGTGGGCAAATGGAAGAGCATGCGACCGAGAGAGCTCGCTCTAGTAGTAGTCAGTCTGTTGGTTGTGGGTCGTTTATTTGGCTTTTGGAACGTTGACTCGACGAGGTTGCTTGAATAGATGCTCAATCGTTTGGGTTGAATGAAGAAGAAAAGCGTGTGGAGGGAGTTTTGGTGTGTGTGTGTCTGTCGGAGATTGGCCATAGTTCGAGTGAGTGTGCGGGGAAAGGAGGGAGGGAGCGAGGGAAGTAGAGGAACTAGAAGTGCCACTGTGGTGGCATAATGTTCTTGTTGATGTTGAGTAATGGCCATAAACAACTGTAAGCTGGGGCCAGTCCAAAACAAAAAAAAAAAACATCTATACATACTGCTGGTGCGAGGGTTAACTATAAAGTTTATGCATAATTAATAAGGGTTTGACCAAAGTGTTAGGAGAATGACTGATAAAGATCAACAAGATTACTTTCAAGTGTTATAAGTAACGTTAACTTTTGAAATAACCCTCGTTCATACATATTAACCAAGTCAAAAAGAGAAATTTTGTTTGCTTCTGTTCGTTTGGTTGGACTCTTTGCTTTTGTTTTGTATTGCTGCTGCTGCTGCTGCTGCTTTCCTGACTTGCCTTGGCTTGGCTTGGCTTGTCTTGTCTTGTTTTGATTTGTTGTGAAAATTTGGCTTTCACAACACGAACATTTCAAGAAATTCGAGCGAGTGAGAGGGAGAGTGGGGGGAAGAAAGGCAAACAAACAAACACACATTAAACGTAAAGTTGCCTACTAACATTTAATGGGATTTCCTTTCCGCACTTGACACGCACACTTCAAAATACAAACAGATGCAGCACCGCATAACATTCGATGGGATGAATGATGTGTGAATCCCCCTTTGCTCCTCGTGACTCTATCCCTCTCTCTCTCTCGCTCTTGCTCTATCTCTTGTATCTGTCGACCAAATCAATTGGCCATGGTATATAACACACAAAATGGTATGTTCTCTGTGTGTATGTGTGTGTGTTGTGAGTGTTTTGTTTTGGTAATTATATGGATACACATGCCCAAATACATATAGGGGTAGAGGTTACGGATTGAAAAATCGCTTGGAATGCGGGTCAGATGGAGAAATTCACAATAATGAAGTGTCATGTGGAACACAAAGAGGAAAATGTCGAATAGTTTTCTAGTTTTGTGACTTCCATTTTGGTTCTTTCACCTGGCTTATCCCCGACTAATTATTTTGAAACTATAGAAATGTTGATTTCATTTCGCCAAGTGTATTATATGGTAAAATTACAAATCAATTTGTATCGAAATTTCCCCAAAAAACAGCTTTTCTCCTTTCACCACACAAAAAAAAAAAAAAAAACCGTTAAATTAGTTGGATGAACAATCTAATAAGCACTTTGTGTGTGTTTTTTTTTTTGCTTTCTTCCCACCCTTTGCAATCAATTTTGTATACCCTTGGGGTTACACTTAGGGGTTTAGGGTTAATTCACTTACAGTCATATCACTTAGCATTGCCCATTAGCTCGGCCACGCCGACTAACCTAATAATCGCTTTTCTCTGGGAAAAAGAGAGAGAGAAAAGGAAAACACAAGAATGAACGAAGAGGAGAAGTGGAAGAGCAGAAAAATGTGTAAGCAGGAAAACCCTTAATGTACAGTTACGGCTTGACTTTGCTGGCATTCATCATCATCATCATAATGATGAAGATAATGATGATGAGATGGCAGGCATTTTAAGTTGTCTGCTGCTCTTATTAACGCCATTTGCCTCAACCAAAACAGACTCGAACTCTCCTCTCCAGTCAGTTGTAGTTGGTGGTGCTGCTGCTGCTGCTATGCCACACCGCCGTCTATTTGTCAGTCAATTAGTCAGCTTATTGGCAAGTGATGATTACAACGAGAAAGAGACAGATATAGAGAAGCCAACACTAACAAACGACAGTCGACAGCTTTTCCATTTCAAAAATTACACTCACACACAGCAGCAGCAAAAGCAGCAGAATGGAATAGAGTCGGTCGGAGACGCTGCTCTACGGGATAGGGGGCTAATCCAGGGGCGTATGTGAAGTTTTCTTCAGCCGTCGGGGGGTTTTAAGAACCCCCCCTCGTCAATTCGAACCTTATTAATAGAATCCTTTAACTTTAGATACATTTGTATCTAAACTTTGACTAATAAGTTGAAATTTAAGACTTGCTTAGGAGTAGTGGGCATTGTTGGTAACCCTCCCGACTGTTGCGCCCATGTTTTTTGAGTCTCTGGCTTTGACTCTGGCTCCGACGTCCGTTTAGCCGCGTGCGTACACACAATTTTCCGCTACTCATGCTACAAATTGTTTATTGAATTTCCTCTTTCTGTGGCCAACAACACCGACAACACAGACGACGGTGACGGAGATGGAGATGGAGATGTAGACGGACGACGACGACGATGCGAGAGATCCGATCCGATGCGATGCGATGTTGTTGCTAAGTTTTTATTTTCATTTACATTTCTCGTTTTGTTTTCGTTTATGTTTATGGGCTGTTTAGAAAACAATTTGTTTGAAGCGCGACACGTTGTAAGAAAGGGGGCGTTGGAGCGGGGGTTGGGTATGAAAACCTTGACGACTTGTTGGAGCTGTTGTTGGGCTAAGGACAGGAAAGGGTGGGGGAGGGTTGTGGAAGGGGGAGTACTTATCGAATTGGAGGTCCGGGGTGTTGTTAATCTGGTGTAACTTTATAAAATGCGTGTTGACATTAATTGAGATGAGGATGAGGAGGTTGAGAATGAGTTGGACGAGCGTCAGTTGAAATTGACAGCATTATTGGCCCTTAAATATGCACACGCACACACTTAAACCCCACCTCACCCCACCTTTCTTTCTACCCCCCGTTACCACCAAGTGTATGCCGAGATATACGACTGTTAAAAAGGGGGTGGCGGCTGGGTGGTTGTTTCGGTGGTGCTGGTTGCTGATTCTGATTCACACACAAGCCAAAACATGGATGAAAAGTACTTGAACAATGTACAGACTCGATACGACCTAACCGACCCGGCCCTGTTGACTGTTTACTCTCTGTCTCTCTCTCTTTCTCTGTCTTGTTTGCTTTCTTTCTCTCTCTCTATGTGTGTGTGTGTGTGTGTGTGTGTGTTGCGTCTGTTTCTGTCCTTTTCTTCCAGTGCCATAATTTGTGGTCTTTTACCGTTGTGTTGTTGTGCCGCAACCTCAGCGCAGGGCATTATGATACGGCTATTAATACACACACATCTACATATACATATACACATACATTGGGTCGACACTGAGGCACTTTTCGGTGGTGGCAAAAAGTATTCGAGCCTTTCGTTTTGTCTTTTTAGATTTTATGGCTTTGTGCGTTTACAACATCGTGTGTTTTTTTTTTTCTCCCTTTTGGTGTGTAGTACATTTGTTTTATAACACACAGCACAGGCTCTGGCTTTGACTCTGGCTCAGGGCCAGTAGCTGAAATAGAGGGCTCTAAAGCCTCCAGAGAGCCACCATTATACACCGTACAAACAGTCAGTCAGACCAGACCAGGCCAGGCAGGCAGGCGACAGGAACAGCTTAGCACATTGCGCTCGCAGTTATTACACAATTTTTCCCCAAGCGCCACTGCTCGGCATGTGGGATTTAGTCGCGTGCCCTTCTCTCTCTCCATCTCTCTTGCTCTCTTGTTGTCTTTCTTCCTTTTTGCCATCTCCCTCTATCACTCACTGATTCTCTGTGTAGCTGTATGCCTGTGTGTGTGTGTGTTTGTGTGTATTTATGTGAAATTTTTCCACTCACGACTCCCCCATAAAAAAAAAAAAAAAAGTTTGCTTGCCAGCAGTTAACCAACCAACCATTCAGCCAGGCCAGGCCAGGCCGGGCCAGTCCATGCCATGATATGCCAGACCAGACCAGACCACACCAGGCCAGCTAACCTGGTTGGCGTTGCTGTAGCTGTTGCCGCTGATGTCGTTGATAAGTGTTGGCCCCAAAACACAGGCCCAGACCCATTCGTCCAATTCGTTTGTTCGTTCGTTTTGGTCATTCGCTTCGTTTCGGCACAGTGGGCTGAGAGGGGCATGCAATCCAGAGGCAGGCAGAGTACAACAGGCGTTGAATATAAAATATTAAATAAGCAAATTGAAATATGCATGTCCAGCTTAACATTAAATGATACAAAGTACCCAACAAAATGGTACATTATTTATGATTTCAACATATTATAAAAGCTCTGTTGGCCCCGAATTTTACTTTGATATTCAGTTTACCCGAACCAAAACCCACCCCCATCCCCATCCCCATCTCCACTTTACATCATATGTATGTACATCATTTGTACATGTTAATTATCAAAATGCTTTTAGTTTGCCATAAAAATAAATGTGTTAACATTTCTCGAGATATTTCATTCGTATTTCATGTTTACAATTATTTTTAGACAGTTTTACAAAGATAATAATAAAATGAAAACTTGTATTCTCTCTTGAAAGATATATAGACTTTAGACAATGATCTGCCTAAATGAATACCCTTTTACATCTATTTATTATACATATATACAATGTAATGTTTTATATTCAAAGTTTGTGTAATTCATTTCATAAATATTTCATTTATTTAACAATTGACTTGAGGGAATGCTTGTCATGTGTGTGTCCCAGTGTGTGTGTGTGTGTGTGTTTTCCCACCACTGTGCAACCCCAGGCCTGTGCGTTCATCGTGGAGGTGCTGCTGCGCCCCGTTGTCGTCGTCAGTCATTTAGGCGGCGTGTCGTGCCTTATTGAGTGTAAATCTGTCGACAATATATATGTCTTGTTTTTTTTTTTTTTTTTTTGCCTGCCTGCCTGCCTGGCTGCCTGTGCAGTACGAACAGATCCGAACCGAGTCGCATTTTATTTGCCCATCGACATCGACATGGTCGTCATCGTCATTGCCGCCGCTGTGGTTCTCCCCCCCTCCCCTCTTGAGTCTGAGTCCTCGTGGCTGATGCCACTGCATTTAATTAATTGATTTTAATTGCCATAATTTGTGTGTCGTTGCCACACAACCGCAACACCGTCGGCATTCATGATGTGAATGAAGGCAAAAAAAAAAAAAGAAAGAAAGAAGAGGAGGTTGAGGTGCAAGGAGGGGGGACACGTAGGGGACCGAATGACCGAACTGAACCATACGAACCAACGGTTGTGGAGCTACGTCGTCTGGCTGTCTCTGTGTGTGTGTGAGTGTTGCTCCAAGTATTGGCATTGATATTGATTCATAAGCAAATTTAATGATAATTCCTCATGGTAGCATGAGTATGACGATGCTTACTTAGCCGCCTCGTTACAGTTATTCGCCAAGTTACTTGAGCGGAAAATCTGTTTACAGCTGCACGCACACTTAAGTGGGGGAGAGAGAGAGAGAGAGTGAGAAAGAAAGGGGAAAAAGAAAGAGAGTACCGCCGCCGCCAGACGAAGACAGGAAGAAGAAGTAGGCGAACGCAACAAAAAAGGCACACAGAGTTACCAACCAGAGGAGCAAACCGTGCGAGCAATGCGTGTCCGTCCGTCTGTCCGTACGTCTGGCAGGCACATTAACATATGCCAGCGATTAAGTGGCAAGCAGACATAGTCAAGCCAGGCCAGGCCAGGCCAACCAATCCCCCCAAAAGACACAACTGCCTGCCCCTCCCCAACTGGCCTGGCCTGGCCTTCCCCCCTTTGTTCCTAATTTCCAGTGGCCTCGCGTCATCTCTTTTTTCTTGTTGCTGTTGTTGTTGTTGTTGTTGTTGTTGTTGTTGTTGGATTGTGTGTGTTTCTCATTTTTCAATAATCTCTCGCGCGTTCGCTCTTCTGGTCTCTATTGAACGCACATTACATGGCATTATTTTTTATGGATTATTTATTTATGCATGTTGATATCAACTTCATCGCTTTTATATTGATTCCGAATACAGAGCGAACTTGTTTGTTTGTGTGTTTGTTTGTTTGTGAGTGTGCGAGTGTGTGTGTGTGTGTGAGTGAGTAGTATACCCCGATTATTGTTGTTTGGTGAATTCATCTGGTTATTTATTTATTTTTCTTTTTTACATTGTATCTTTGCAGTTGAATTTTCATATCATAGAGGGCATAAAAAGGCTTAACACTGGACCGGAAGCGTGTTTTTAAAGGGTGATGGCGGCCTCCACTCAAGGAGAAATACGAGTGGGTCCCGGCCACCAGGTAAACGATGTCTATGTACGTACATAACTCTCACAAATCAGAAATTCAGCTCACGGTAACAAAAAAATAAAAACCAACAAAAGTAAAAAATACAAAAAAAAACAGAAAAAAAATATCTATATATCTTCAAAAACAATGCAATTTGTTTTTCCAACTCAAACTCAAATATCTCTTGAGTTTTAAAAGATCGGCATCATACTATATATCTTCAATTTTTAATCTCTCCTCAAGGGGTTATGGAATTACTTTCCTATTTTAAAAACATTTAATATGAAAATTTGCACACATTTGGCGGACCTTGCCGCATGTTTGAGTTACATAACTTTTATTCATTACGAATATGCTGCAAAAAATAATAAATTCTTTGATCTCTAAGATCGTTTTTTAAGAAATTCATAAAGCGACCTTCAAAATCTCAAGGGATTTTCGCTTCAAAATGTAAATCTTAAAGTAATAAGTCAACTGTTTCGGTCTCTAAATGGCCAAAATATAAAACAAATTTGTATACTTCATTTATTGGAACTACCAAAGAGAAAACGCCGAAGAAGAGCTTTAGAAATCCCCACCCCAAAAAAAAAAAAATTTTCCTGTAAATAATACTTTAAAAAAATTAAACAATTGGCTTTTGAGATATTTCGATGTAAATTCTCTTTATTTTTATTGTTATTGTTTTATTTTTACTTAGATAAGTAAAAGTTGATCCTGTTCCTTCCATCATTCTCTTCTTCTTCTTCTTTTGTTCTTGTTCTTCGTCGTTCCCTTTACGCGTTCCATTCCGATCTGTTTCGTTTTTATCTTACCGAAAAGCACACATCTCGTATACATTGTTCATACATAATTCATGGCATTAGTCTTAAGTTGTTTGTTGTTGTTATTGTTGTTGTAACTGTAAACTGAATGTTTGTTGTCCCTGTCCCCCGTGTGTGTGGTTGTGTATGTGTGGTTGTGGTGTCAAAACTAACTAAAAGAAAACAAAACAAAAAAAAAAAAAAAAAAAAAAAAAGAGCTTTTTGGCGCTGATGTTTTTCCTTTTTAAAACTAATCCCATAACTTTCATTTGCG